>NW_026599297.1:0-300000 GCF_023634085.1 Falco cherrug | reverse complement strand
TAAAAACTACCAAGAGAACTCCTGTCTGGCACCTTCCCCGGTGGAGTTGTGCATGGGGTGTGTTTGGAACATTTTGTCACCGGCCGACTCCAAAATTCAGCGATTCCCCATCTCAGCCCAGAAAGCAGGTAGAACAACATTTGTGGTGTCTTTCAGATGCCTACCAAGGTAGTGTAAAAACTACCAGGAGAACTCCTGTCTGGCACCTTCCCCGGTGGAGTTGTGCATGGGGTGTGTTTGGAACATTTTGTCACCGGCCGACTCCAAAATTCAGCGGTTCCCCATCTCAGCCCAGAAAGCAGGTAGAACAACTTTTGTCGTGTCTTTCAGATGCCTACCAAGGTAGTGTAAAAACTACCAGGAGAACTCCTGTCTGGCACCTTCCCCGGTGGAGTTGTGCATGGGGTGTGTTTGGAACATTTTGTCACCAGCCGAGTCCAAAATTCAGCTGTTCCCCGTCTGAGCCCAGAAAGCAGGTAGAACAACTTTTGTGGTGCCTTTCAGCTGCCTACCAAGGTAGTGTAAAAACTACCAGGAGAACTCCTGTCTGGCACCTTCCCCGGTGGAGTTGTGCATGGGGTGTGTTTGGAACATTTTGTCACCGGCCGACTCCAAAATTCAGCGGTTCCCCATCTCAGCCCAGAAAGCAGGAAGAACAACTTTTGTGGTGCCTTTCAAATACCTACCAAGGTAGTGTAAAAACTACCAGGAGAACTCCTGTCTGGCACCTTCCCCGGTGGAGTTGTGCATGGGGTGTGTTTGGAACATTTTGTCACCGGCCGACTCCAAAATTCAGCGGTTCCCCATCTCAGCCCAGAAAGCAGGAAGAACAACTTTTGTGGTGCCTTTCAAATACCTACCAAGGTAGTGTAAAAACTACCAGGAGAACTCCTGTCTGGCACCTTCCCCGGTGGAGTTGTGCATGGGGTGTGTTTGGAACATTTTGTCACCGGCCGACTCCAAAATTCAGCGATTCCCCATCTCATCCCAGAAAGCAGGTAGAACAACTTTTGTGGTGTCTTTCAGATGCCTACCGGAGCAATGTAAAAACTACCAGGAGAACTCCTGTCTGGCACCTTCCCCGGTGGAGTTTTGCATGGGGTGTGTTTGGAACATTTTGTCACCGGCCGAGTCCAAAATTCAGCGATTCCCCATCTCAGCCCAGAAAGCAGGAAGAACAACTTTTGTGGTGCCTTTCAGCTGCCTACCAAGGTAGTGTAAAAACTACCAGGAGAACTCCTGTCTGGCACCTTCCCCGGTGGAGTTGTGCATGGGGTGTGTTTGGAACATTTTGTCACCAGCCGACTCCAAAATTCAGCGGTTCCCCATCTCAGCCCACAAAGCAGGTAGAACAACTTTTGTGGTGCCTTTCAGCTGCCTACCAAGGTAGTGTAAAAACTACCAGGAGAACTCCTGTCTGTCACCTTCCCCGGTGGAGTTGTGCATGGGGTGTGTTTGGAACATTTTGTCACCGGCCGAGTCCAAAATTCAGCGATTCCCCATCTCAGCCCACAAAGCAGGTAGAACAACTTTTGTGGTGTCTTTCAGATGCCTACCAAGGTAGTGTAAAAACTACCAAGAGAACTCCTGTCTGGCACCTTCCCCGGTGGAGTTGTGCATGGGGTGTGTTTGGAACATTTTGTCACCAGCCGAGTCCAAAATTCAGCGGTTCCCCATCTCAGCCCAGAAAGCAGGTAGAACAACTTTTGTGGTGCCTTTCAAATGCCTACCAAGGTAGTGTAAAAACTACCAAGAGAACTCCTGTCTGGCACCTTCCCCGGTGGAGTTGTGCATGGGGTGTGTTTGGAACATTTTGTCACCGGCCGACTCCAAAATTCAGCGATTCCCCATCTCAGCCCAGAAAGCAGGTAGAACAACATTTGTGGTGTCTTTCAGATGCCTACCAAGGTAGTGTAAAAACTACCAGGAGAACTCCTGTCTGGCACCTTCCCCGGTGGAGTTGTGCATGGGGTGTGTTTGGAACATTTTGTCACCGGCCGACTCCAAAATTCAGCGGTTCCCCATCTCAGCCCAGAAAGCAGGTAGAACAACTTTTGTCGTGTCTTTCAGATGCCTACCAAGGTAGTGTAAAAACTACCAGGAGAACTCCTGTCTGGCACCTTCCCCGGTGGAGTTGTGCATGGGGTGTGTTTGGAACATTTTGTCACCAGCCGAGTCCAAAATTCAGCTGTTCCCCGTCTCAGCCCAGAAAGCAGGTAGAACAACTTTTGTGGTGCCTTTCAGCTGCCTACCAAGGTAGTGTAAAAACTACCAGGAGAACTCCTGTCTGGCACCTTCCCCGGTGGAGTTGTGCATGGGGTGTGTTTGGAACATTTTGTCACCGGCCGAGTCCAAAATTCAGCGGTTCCCCATCTCAGCCCAGAAAGCAGGAAGAACAACTTTTGTGGTGCCTTTCAAATGCCTACCAAGGTAGTGTAAAAACTACCAGGAGAACTCCTGTCTGGCACCTTCCCCGGTGGAGTTTTGCATGGGGTGTGTTTGGAACATTTTGTCACCGGCCGAGTCCAAAATTCAGCGGTTCCCCATCTCAGCCCAGAAAGCAGGTAGAACAACTTTTGTGGTGTCTTTCAAATGCCTACCAAGGTAGTGTAAAAACTACCACGAGAACTCCTGTCTGGCACCTTCCGTGGTGGAGTTGTGCATGGGGTGTGTTTGGAACATTTTGTCACCGGCCGACTCCAAAATTCAGCGTTTCCCCATCTCAGCCCAGAAAGCAGGTAGAACAACTTTTGTGGTGTCTTTCAGCTGCCTACCAAGGTAGTGTAAAAACTACTAGGAGAACTCCTGTCTGGCACCTTCCCCGGTGGAGTTGTGCATGGGGTGTGTTTGGAACATTTTTTCACCAGCCGACTCCAAAATTCAGCTGTTCCCCATCTCAGCCCAGAAAGCAGGTAGAACAACTTTTGTGGTATCTTTCAGCTGCCTACCAAGGTAGTGTAAAAACTACCAGGAGAACTCCTGTCTGGCACCTTCCGTGGTGGAGTTGTGCATGGGGTGTGTTTGGAACATTTTGTCACCGGCCGAATCCAAAATTCAGCGATTCCCCATCTCAGCCCACAAAGCAGGTAGAACAACTTTTGTGGTGTCTTTCAGATGCCTACCGGAGCAATGTAAAAACTACCAGGAGAACTCCTGTCTGGCACCTTCCCCGGTGGAGTTGTGCATGGGGTGTGTTTGGAACATTTTGCCACCAGCCGACTCCAAAATTCAGCGTTTCCCCATCTCAGCCCAGAAAGCAGGTAGAACAACTTTTGTGGTGCCTTTCAAATGCCTACCAAGGTAGTGTAAAAACTACCAAGAGAACTCCTGTCTGGCACCTTCCCCGGTGGAGTTGTGCATGGGGTGTGTTTGGAACATTTTGTCACCGGCCGACTCCAAAATTCAGCGATTCCCCATCTCAGCCCAGAAAGCAGGTAGAACAACATTTGTTGTGTCTTTCAGATGCCTACCAAGGTAGTGTAAAAACTACCAGGAGAACTCCTGTCTGGCACCTTCCCCGGTGGAGTTGTGCATGGGGTGTGTTTGGAACATTTTGTCACCAGCCGAGTCCAAAATTCAGCGGTTCCCCATCTCAGCCCAGAAAGCAGGTAGAACAACTTTTGTGGTGCCTTTCAAATGCCTACCAAGGTAGTGTAAAAACTACCAAGAGAACTCCTGTCTGGCACCTTCCCCGGTGGAGTTGTGCATGGGGTGTGTTTGGAACATTTTGTCACCGGCCGACTCCAAAATTCAGCGATTCCCCATCTCAGCCCAGAAAGCAGGTAGAACAACATTTGTGGTGTCTTTCAGATGCCTACCAAGGTAGTGTAAAAACTACCAGGAGAACTCCTGTCTGGCACCTTCCCCGGTGGAGTTGTGCATGGGGTGTGTTTGGAACATTTTGTCACCGGCCGAAACCAAAATTCAGCGGTTCCCCATCTCAGCCCAGAAAGCAGGTAGAACAACTTTTGTCGTGTCTTTCAGATGCCTACCAAGGTAGTGTAAAAACTACCAGGAGAACTCCTGTCTGGCACCTTCCCCGGTGGAGTTGTGCATGGGGTGTGTTTGGAACATTTTGTCACCGGCCGACTCCAAAATTCAGCTGTTCCCCGTCTGAGCCCAGAAAGCAGGTAGAACAACTTTTGTGGTGCCTTTCAGCTGCCTACCAAGGTAGTGTAAAAACTACCAGGAGAACTCCTGTCTGGCACCTTCCCCGGTGGAGTTGTGCATGGGGTGTGTTTGGAACATTTTGTCACCGGCCGACTCCAAAATTCAGCGGTTCCCCATCTCAGCCCAGAAAGCAGGAAGAACAACTTTTGTGGTGCCTTTCAAATACCTACCAAGGTAGTGTAAAAACTACCAGGAGAACTCCTGTCTGGCACCTTCCCCGGTGGAGTTGTGCATGGGGTGTGTTTGGAACATTTTGTCACCGGCCGACTCCAAAATTCAGCGATTCCCCATCTCAGCCCAGAAAGCAGGTAGAACAACTTTTGTGGTGTCTTTCAGATGCCTACCGGAGCAATGTAAAAACTACCAGGAGAACTCCTGTCTGGCACCTTCCCCGGTGGAGTTTTGCATGGGGTGTGTTTGGAACATTTTGTCACCGGCCGAGTCCAAAATTCAGCGATTCCCCATCTCAGCCCAGAAAGCAGGAAGAACAACTTTTGTGGTGCCTTTCAGCTGCCTACCAAGGTAGTGTAAAAACTACCAGGAGAACTCCTGTCTGGCACCTTCCCCGGTGGAGTTGTGCATGGGGTGTGTTTGGAACATTTTGTCACCAGCCGAGTCCAAAATTCAGCGGTTCCCCATCTCAGCCCAGAAAGCAGGTAGAACAACTTTTGTGGTGCCTTTCAGCTGCCTACCAAGGTAGTGTAAAAACTACCAAGAGAACTCCTGTCTGTCACCTTCCCCGGTGGAGTTGTGCATGGGGTGTGTTTGGAACATTTTGTCACCGGCCGAGTCCAAAATTCAGCGATTCCCCATCTCAGCCCACAAAGCAGGTAGAACAACTTTTGTGGTGTCTTTCAGATGCCTACCAAGGTAGTGTAAAAACTACCAAGAGAACTCCTGTCTGGCACCTTCCCCGGTGGAGTTGTGCATGGGGTGTGTTTGGAACATTTTGTCACCAGCCGAGTCCAAAATTCAGCGGTTCCCCATCTCAGCCCAGAAAGCAGGTAGAACAACATTTGTGGTGCCTTTCAAATGCCTACCAAGGTAGTGTAAAAACTACCAAGAGAACTCCTGTCTGGCACCTTCCCCGGTGGAGTTGTGCATGGGGTGTGTTTGGAACATTTTGTCACCGGCCGACTCCAAAATTCAGCGATTCCCCATCTCAGCCCAGAAAGCAGGTAGAACAACATTTGTGGTGTCTTTCAGATGCCTACCAAGGTAGTGTAAAAACTACCAGGAGAACTCCTGTCTGGCACCTTCCCCGGTGGAGTTGTGCATGGGGTGTGTTTGGAACATTTTGTCACCGGCCGACTCCAAAATTCAGCGGTTCCCCATCTCAGCCCAGAAAGCAGGTAGAACAACTATTGTCGTGTCTTTCAGATGCCTACCAAGGTAGTGTAAAAACTACCAGGAGAACTCCTGTCTGGCACCTTCCCCGGTGGAGTTGTGCATGGGGTGTGTTTGGAACATTTTGTCACCAGCCGAGTCCAAAATTCAGCTGTTCCCCGTCTCAGCCCAGAAAGCAGGTAGAACAACTTTTGTGGTGCCTTTCAGCTGCCTACCAAGGTAGTGTAAAAACTACCAGGAGAACTCCTGTCTGGCACCTTCCCCGGTGGAGTTGTGCATGGGGTGTGTTTGGAACATTTTGTCACCAGCCGAGTCCAAAATTCAGCGGTTCCCCATCTCAGCCCAGAAAGCAGGAAGAACAACTTTTGTGGTGCCTTTCAAATACCTACCAAGGTAGTGTAAAAACTACCAGGAGAACTCCTGTCTGGCACCTTCCCCGGTGGAGTTGTGCATGGGGTGTGTTTGGAACATTTTGTCACCGGCCGACTCCAAAATTCAGCGATTCCCCATCTCAGCCCAGAAAGCAGGTAGAACAACTTTTGTGGTGTCTTTCAGATGCCTACCGGAGCAATGTAAAAACTACCAGGAGAACTCCTGTCTGGCACCTTCCCCGGTGGAGTTTTGCATGGGGTGTGTTTGGAACATTTTGTCACCGGCCGAGTCCAAAATTCAGCGATTCCCCATCTCAGCCCAGAAAGCAGGAAGAACAACTTTTGTGGTGCCTTTCAGCTGCCTACCAAGGTAGTGTAAAAACTACCAGGAGAACTCCTGTCTGGCACCTTCCCCGGTGGAGTTGTGCATGGGGTGTGTTTGGAACATTTTGTCACCAGCCGAGTCCAAAATTCAGCGGTTCCCCATCTCAGCCCAGAAAGCAGGTAGAACAACTTTTGTGGTGCCTTTCAGCTGCCTACCAAGGTAGTGTAAAAACTACCAAGAGAACTCCTGTCTGTCACCTTCCCCGGTGGAGTTGTGCATGGGGTGTGTTTGGAACATTTTGTCACCGGCCGAGTCCAAAATTCAGCGATTCCCCATCTCAGCCCACAAAGCAGGTAGAACAACTTTTGTGGTGTCTTTCAGATGCCTACCAAGGTAGTGTAAAAACTACCAAGAGAACTCCTGTCTGGCACCTTCCCCGGTGGAGTTGTGCATGGGGTGTGTTTGGAACATTTTGTCACCGGCCGACTCCAAAATTCAGCGGTTCCCCATCTCAGCCCAGAAAGCAGGAAGAACAACTTTTGTGGTGCCTTTCAAATGCCTACCAAGGTAGTGTAAAAACTACCAGGAGAACTCCTGTCTGGCACCTTCCCCGGTGGAGTTGTGCATGGGGTGTGTTTGGAACATTTTGTCACCGGCCGACTCCAAAATTCAGCGATTCCCCATCTCAGCCCAGAAAGCAGGTAGAACAACTTTTGTGGTGTCTTTCAGATGCCTACCGGAGCAATGTAAAAACTACCAGGAGAACTCCTGTCTGGCACCTTCCCCGGTGGAGTTTTGCATGGGGTGTGTTTGGAACATTTTGTCACCGGCCGAGTCCAAAATTCAGCGATTCCCCATCTCAGCCCACAAAGCAGGTAGAACAACTTTTGTGGTGTCTTTCAGATGCCTACCAAGGTAGTGTAAAAACTACCAAGAGAACTCCTGTCTGGCACCTTCCCCGGTGGAGTTGTGCATGGGGTGTGTTTGGAACATTTTGTCACCAGCCGAGTCCAAAATTCAGCGGTTCCCCATCTCAGCCCAGAAAGCAGGTAGAACAACTTTTGTGGTGCCTTTCAAATGCCTACCAAGGTAGTGTAAAAACTACCAAGAGAACTCCTGTCTGGCACCTTCCCCGGTGGAGTTGTGCATGGGGTGTGTTTGGAACATTTTGTCACCGGCCGACTCCAAAATTCAGCGATTCCCCATCTCAGCCCAGAAAGCAGGTAGAACAACATTTGTGGTGTCTTTCAGATGCCTACCAAGGTAGTGTAAAAACTACCAGGAGAACTCCTGTCTGGCACCTTCCCCGGTGGAGTTGTGCATGGGGTGTGTTTGGAACATTTTGTCACCGGCCGAAACCAAAATTCAGCGGTTCCCCATCTCAGCCCAGAAAGCAGGTAGAACAACTTTTGTCGTGTCTTTCAGATGCCTACCAAGGTAGTGTAAAAACTACCAGGAGAACTCCTGTCTGGCACCTTCCCCGGTGGAGTTGTGCATGGGGTGTGTTTGGAACATTTTGTCACCGGCCGAGTCCAAAATTCAGCGGTTCCCCATCTCAGCCCAGAAAGCAGGAAGAACAACTTTTGTGGTGCCTTTCAAATGCCTACCAAGGTAGTGTAAAAACTACCAGGAGAACTCCTGTCTGGCACCTTCCCCGGTGGAGTTGTGCATGGGGTGTGTTTGGAACATTTTGTCACCGGCCGACTCCAAAATTCAGCGATTCCCCATCTCAGCCCAGAAAGCAGGTAGAACAACTTTTGTGGTGTCTTTCAGATGCCTACCGGAGCAATGTAAAAACTACCAGGAGAACTCCTGTCTGGCACCTTCCCCGGTGGAGTTTTGCATGGGGTGTGTTTGGAACATTTTGTCACCGGCCGAGTCCAAAATTCAGCGATTCCCCATCTCAGCCCACAAAGCAGGTAGAACAACTTTTGTGGTGTCTTTCAGATGCCTACCAAGGTAGTGTAAAAACTACCAAGAGAACTCCTGTCTGGCACCTTCCCCGGTGGAGTTGTGCATGGGGTGTGTTTGGAACATTTTGTCACCAGCCGAGTCCAAAATTCAGCGGTTCCCCATCTCAGCCCAGAAAGCAGGTAGAACAACTTTTGTGGTGCCTTTCAAATGCCTACCAAGGTAGTGTAAAAACTACCAAGAGAACTCCTGTCTGTCACCTTCCCCGGTGGAGTTGTGCATGGGGTGTGTTTGGAACATTTTGTCACCGGCCGAGTCCAAAATTCAGCGATTCCCCATCTCAGCCCAGAAAGCAGGTAGAACAACATTTGTGGTGTCTTTCAGATGCCTACCAAGGTAGTGTAAAAACTACCAGGAGAACTCCTGTCTGGCACCTTCCCCGGTGGAGTTGTGCATGGGGTGTGTTTGGAACATTTTGTCACCGGCCGAAACCAAAATTCAGCGGTTCCCCATCTCAGCCCAGAAAGCAGGTAGAACAACTTTTGTGGTGCCTTTCAGCTGCCTACCAAGGTAGTGTAAAAACTACCAGGAGAACTCCTGTCTGGCACCTTCCCCGGTGGAGTTGTGCATGGGGTGTGTTTGGAACATTTTGTCACCGGCCGACTCCAAAATTCAGCGGTTCCCCATCTCAGCCCAGAAAGCAGGAAGAACAACTTTTGTGGTGCCTTTCAAATACCTACCAAGGTAGTGTAAAAACTACCAGGAGAACTCCTGTCTGGCACCTTCCCCGGTGGAGTTGTGCATGGGGTGTGTTTGGAACATTTTGTCACCGGCCGACTCCAAAATTCAGCGATTCCCCATCTCAGCCCAGAAAGCAGGTAGAACAACTTTTGTGGTGTCTTTCAGATGCCTACCGGAGCAATGTAAAAACTACCAGGAGAACTCCTGTCTGGCACCTTCCCCGGTGGAGTTGTGCATGGGGTGTGTTTGGAACATTTTGTCACCGGCCGACTCCAAAATTCAGCGATTCCCCATCTCAGCCCAGAAAGCAGGAAGAACAACTTTTGTGGTGCCTTTCAGCTGCCTACCAAGGTAGTGTAAAAACTACCAGGAGAACTCCTGTCTGGCACCTTCCCCGGTGGAGTTGTGCATGGGGTGTGTTTGGAACATTTTGTCACCAGCCGAGTCCAAAATTCAGCGGTTCCCCATCTCAGCCCAGAAAGCAGGTAGAACAACTTTTGTGGTGCCTTTCAGCTGCCTACCAAGGTAGTGTAAAAACTACCAAGAGAACTCCTGTCTGTCACCTTCCCCGGTGGAGTTGTGCATGGGGTGTGTTTGGAACATTTTGTCACCGGCCGAGTCCAAAATTCAGCGATTCCCCATCTCAGCCCACAAAGCAGGTAGAACAACTTTTGTGGTGTCTTTCAGATGCCTACCAAGGTAGTGTAAAAACTACCAAGAGAACTCCTGTCTGGCACCTTCCCCGGTGGAGTTGTGCATGGGGTGTGTTTGGAACATTTTGTCACCAGCCGAGTCCAAAATTCAGCGGTTCCCCATCTCAGCCCAGAAAGCAGGTAGAACAACTTTTGTGGTGCCTTTCAAATGCCTACCAAGGTAGTGTAAAAACTACCAAGAGAACTCCTGTCTGGCACCTTCCCCGGTGGAGTTGTGCATGGGGTGTGTTTGGAACATTTTGTCACCGGCCGACTCCAAAATTCAGCGATTCCCCATCTCAGCCCAGAAAGCAGGTAGAACAACATTTGTGGTGTCTTTCAGATGCCTACCAAGGTAGTGTAAAAACTACCAGGAGAACTCCTGTCTGGCACCTTCCCCGGTGGAGTTGTGCATGGGGTGTGTTTGGAACATTTTGTCACCGGCCGACTCCAAAATTCAGCGGTTCCCCATCTCAGCCCAGAAAGCAGGTAGAACAACTTTTGTCGTGTCTTTCAGATGCCTACCAAGGTAGTGTAAAAACTACCAGGAGAACTCCTGTCTGGCACCTTCCGTGGTGGAGTTGTGCATGGGGTGTGTTTGGAACATTTTGTCACCAGCCGAGTCCAAAATTCACGGGTTCCCCATCTCAGCCCAGAAAGCAGGTAGAACAACTTTTGTGGTGCCTTTCAGCTGCCTACCAAGGTAGTGTAAAAACTACCAGGAGAACTCCTGTCTGGCACCTTCCCCGGTGGAGTTGTGCATGGGGTGTGTTTGGAACATTTTGTCACCGGCCGACTCCAAAATTCAGCGGTTCCCCATCTCAGCCCAGAAAGCAGGAAGAACAACTTTTGTGGTGCCTTTCAAATACCTACCAAGGTAGTGTAAAAACTACCAGGAGAACTCCTGTCTGGCACCTTCCCCGGTGGAGTTGTGCATGGGGTGTGTTTGGAACATTTTGTCACCGGCCGACTCCAAAATTCAGCGATTCCCCATCTCAGCCCAGAAAGCAGGTAGAACAACTTTTGTGGTGTCTTTCAGATGCCTACCGGAGCAATGTAAAAACTACCAGGAGAACTCCTGTCTGGCACCTTCCCCGGTGGAGTTTTGCATGGGGTGTGTTTGGAACATTTTGTCACCGGCCGAGTCCAAAATTCAGCGATTCCCCATCTCAGCCCAGAAAGCAGGAAGAACAACTTTTGTGGTGCCTTTCAGCTGCCTACCAAGGTAGTGTAAAAACTACCAGGAGAACTCCTGTCTGGCACCTTCCCCGGTGGAGTTGTGCATGGGGTGTGTTTGGAACATTTTGTCACCAGCCGAGTCCAAAATTCAGCGGTTCCCCATCTCAGCCCAGAAAGCAGGTAGAACAACTTTTGTGGTGCCTTTCAGCTGCCTACCAAGGTAGTGTAAAAACTACCAAGAGAACTCCTGTCTGTCACCTTCCCCGGTGGAGTTGTGCATGGGGTGTGTTTGGAACATTTTGTCACCGGCCGAGTCCAAAATTCAGCGGTTCCCCATCTCAGCCCACAAAGCAGGTAGAACAACTTTTGTGGTGTCTTTCAGATGCCTACCAAGGTAGTGTAAAAACTACCAAGAGAACTCCTGTCTGGCACCTTCCCCGGTGGAGTTGTGCATGGGGTGTGTTTGGAACATTTTGTCACCGGCCGAGTCCAAAATTCAGCGGTTCCCCATCTCAGCCCAGAAAGCAGGAAGAACAACTTTTGTGGTGCCTTTCAGCTGCCTACCAAGGTAGTGTAAAAACTACCAGGAGAACTCCTGTCTGGCACCTTCCCCGGTGGAGTTGTGCAGGGGGTGTGTTTGGAACATTTTGTCACCGGCCGACTCCAAAATTCAGCGATTCCCCATCTCAGCCCAGAAAGCAGGTAGAACAACTTTTGTGGTGTCTTTCAGATGCCTACCAAGGTAGTGTAAAAACTACCAGGAGAACTCCTGTCTGGCACCTTCCGTGGTGGAGTTGTGCATGGGGTGTGTTTGGAACATTTTGTCACCAGCCGAGTCCAAAATTCAGCGGTTCCCCATCTCAGCCCAGAAAGCAGGTAGAACAACTTTTGTGGTGCCTTTCAGCTGCCTACCAAGGTAGTGTAAAAACTACCAAGAGAACTCCTGTCTGGCACCTTCCCCGGTGGAGTTGTGCATGGGGTGTGTTTGGAACATTTTGTCACCGGCCGACTCCAAAATTCAGCGATTCCCCATCTCAGCCCAGAAAGCAGGTAGAACAACATTTGTGGTGTCTTTCAGATGCCTACCAAGGTAGTGTAAAAACTACCAAGAGAACTCCTGTCTGGCACCTTCCCCGGTGGAGTTGTGCATGGGGTGTGTTTGGAACATTTTGTCACCGGCCGACTCCAAAATTCAGCGATTCCCCATCTCAGCCCAGAAAGCAGGTAGAACAAGTTTTGTGGTGTCTTTCAGCTGCCTACCAAGGTAGTGTAAAAACTACCAGGAGAACTCCTGTCTGGCACCTTCCCCGGTGGAGTTGTGCATGGGGTGTGTTTGGAACATTTTGTCACCGGCCGACTCCAAAATTCAGCGGTTCCCCATCTCAGCCCAGAAAGCAGGTAGAACAACTTTTGTCGTGTCTTTCAGCTGCCTACCAAGGTAGTGTAAAAACTACCAGGAGAACTCCTGTCTGGCACCTTCCCCGGTGGAGTTGTGCATGGGGTGTGTTTGGAACATTTTGTCACCAGCCGAGTCCAAAATTCAGCTGTTCCCCGTCTCAGCCCAGAAAGCAGGTAGAACAACTTTTGTGGTGCCTTTCAGCTGCCTACCAAGGTAGTGTAAAAACTACCAAGAGAACTCCTGTCTGGCACCTTCCCCGGTGGAGTTGTGCATGGGGTGTGTTTGGAACATTTTGTCACCGGCCGACTCCAAAATTCAGCGGTTCCCCATCTCAGCCCAGAAAGCAGGAAGAACAACTTTTGTGGTGCCTTTCAAATACCTACCAAGGTAGTGTAAAAACTACCAGGAGAACTCCTGTCTGGCACCTTCCCCGGTGGAGTTGTGCATGGGGTGTGTTTGGAACATTTTGTCACCAGCCGACTCCAAAATTCAGCGTTTCCCCATCTCAGCCCAGAAAGCAGGTAGAACAACTTTTGTGGTGTCTTTCAGATGCCTACCGGAGCAATGTAAAAACTACCAGGAGAACTCCTGTCTGGCACCTTCCCCGGTGGAGTTTTGCATGGGGTGTGTTTGGAACATTTTGTCACCGGCCGAGTCCAAAATTCAGCGATTCCCCATCTCAGCCCAGAAAGCAGGAAGAACAACTTTTGTGGTGCCTTTCAGCTGCCTACCAAGGTAGTGTAAAAACTACCAGGAGAACTCCTGTCTGGCACCTTCCCCGGTGGAGTTGTGCATGGGGTGTGTTTGGAACATTTTGTCAGCAGCCGAGTCCAAAATTCATCTGTTCCCCATCTCAGCCCAGAAAGCAGGTAGAACAACTTTTGTGGTGCCTTTCAGCTGCCTACCAAGGTAGTGTAAAAACTACCAAGAGAACTCCTGTCTGTCACCTTCCCCGGTGGAGTTGTGCATGGGGTGTGTTTGGAACATTTTGTCACCGGCCGAGTCCAAAATTCAGCGATTCCCCATCTCAGCCCACAAAGCAGGTAGAACAACTTTTGTGGTGTCTTTCAGATGCCTACCAAGGTAGTGTAAAAACTACCAAGAGAACTCCTGTCTGGCACCTTCCCCGGTGGAGTTGTGCATGGGGTGTGTTTGGAACATTTTGTCAACGGCCGACTCCAAAATTCAGCGATTCCCCATCTCAGCCCAGAAAGCAGGTAGAACAACTTTTGTGCTGCCTTTCAGATGCCTACCGGAGCAATGTAAAAACTACCAGGAGAACTCCTGTCTGGCACCTTCCCCGGTGGAGTTGTGAAGGGGGTGTGTTTGGAACATTTTGCCACCAGCCGACTCCAAAATTCAGCTGTTCCCCATCTCAGCCCAGAAAGCAGGTAGAACAACTTTTGTGGTGTCTTTCAGCTGCCTACCAAGGTAGTGTAAAAACTACCAGGAGAACTCCTGTCTGGCACCTTCCCCGGTGGAGTTGTGCATGGGGTGTGTTTGGAACATTTTGTCACCGGCCGAGTCCAAAATTCAGCGGTTCCCCATCTCAGCCCAGAAAGCAGGTAGAACAACTTTTGTCGTGTCTTTCAGATGCCTACCAAGGTAGTGTAAAAACTACCAAGAGAACTCCTGTCTGGCACCTTCCCCGGTGGAGTTGTGCATGGGGTGTGTTTGGAACATTTTGTCACCGGCCGACTCCAAAATTCAGCGGTTCCCCATCTCAGCCCAGAAAGCAGGAAGAACAACTTTTGTGGTGCCTTTCAAATGCCTACCAAGGTAGTGTAAAAACTACCAGGAGAACTCCTGTCTGGCACCTTCCCCGGTGGAGTTGTGCATGGGGTGTGTTTGGAACATTTTGTCACCGGCCGACTCCAAAATTCAGCGATTCCCCATCTCAGCCCAGAAAGCAGGTAGAACAACTTTTGTGGTGTCTTTCAGATGCCTACCGGAGCAATGTAAAAACTACCAGGAGAACTCCTGTCTGGCACCTTCCCCGGTGGAGTTTTGCATGGGGTGTGTTTGGAACATTTTGTCACCGGCCGAGTCCAAAATTCAGCGATTCCCCATCTCAGCCCACAAAGCAGGTAGAACAACTTTTGTGGTGTCTTTCAGATGCCTACCAAGGTAGTGTAAAAACTACCAAGAGAACTCCTGTCTGGCACCTTCCCCGGTGGAGTTGTGCATGGGGTGTGTTTGGAACATTTTGTCACCGGCCGACTCCAAAATTCAGCGGTTCCCCATCTCAGCCCAGAAAGCAGGAAGAACAACTTTTGTGGTGCCTTTCAGCTGCCTACCAAGGTAGTGTAAAAACTACCAGGAGAACTCCTGTCTGGCACCTTCCCCGGTGGAGTTGTGCAGGGGGTGTGTTTGGAACATTTTGTCACCGGCCGACTCCAAAATTCAGCGATTCCCCATCTCAGCCCAGAAAGCAGGTAGAACAACTTTTGTGGTGTCTTTCAGATGCCTACCAAGGTAGTGTAAAAACTACCAGGAGAACTCCTGTCTGGCACCTTCCCCGGTGGAGTTGTGCATGGGGTGTGTTTGGAACATTTTGTCACCGGCCGAGTCCAAAATTCAGCGGTTCCCCATCTCAGCCCAGAAAGCAGGTAGAACAACTTTTGTCGTGTCTTTCAGATGCCTACCAAGGTAGTGTAAAAACTACCAAGAGAACTCCTGTCTGGCACCTTCCCCGGTGGAGTTGTGCATGGGGTGTGTTTGGAACATTTTGTCACCGGCCGACTCCAAAATTCAGCGGTTCCCCATCTCAGCCCAGAAAGCAGGAAGAACAACTTTTGTGGTGCCTTTCAAATGCCTACCAAGGTAGTGTAAAAACTACCAGGAGAACTCCTGTCTGGCACCTTCCCCGGTGGAGTTGTGCATGGGGTGTGTTTGGAACATTTTGTCACCGGCCGACTCCAAAATTCAGCGATTCCCCATCTCAGCCCAGAAAGCAGGTAGAACAACTTTTGTGGTGTCTTTCAGATGCCTACCGGAGCAATGTAAAAACTACCAGGAGAACTCCTGTCTGGCACCTTCCCCGGTGGAGTTTTGCATGGGGTGTGTTTGGAACATTTTGTCACCGGCCGAGTCCAAAATTCAGCGATTCCCCATCTCAGCCCACAAAGCAGGTAGAACAACTTTTGTGGTGTCTTTCAGATGCCTACCAAGGTAGTGTAAAAACTACCAAGAGAACTCCTGTCTGGCACCTTCCCCGGTGGAGTTGTGCATGGGGTGTGTTTGGAACATTTTGTCACCGGCCGACTCCAAAATTCAGCGGTTCCCCATCTCAGCCCAGAAAGCAGGAAGAACAACTTTTGTGGTGCCTTTCAGCTGCCTACCAAGGTAGTGTAAAAACTACCAGGAGAACTCCTGTCTGGCACCTTCCCCGGTGGAGTTGTGCAGGGGGTGTGTTTGGAACATTTTGTCACCGGCCGACTCCAAAATTCAGCGATTCCCCATCTCAGCCCAGAAAGCAGGTAGAACAACTTTTGTGGTGTCTTTCAGATGCCTACCAAGGTAGTGTAAAAACTACCAGGAGAACTCCTGTCTGGCACCTTCCCCGGTGGAGTTGTGCATGGGGTGTGTTTGGAACATTTTGTCACCGGCCGAGTCCAAAATTCAGCGGTTCCCCATCTCAGCCCAGAAAGCAGGTAGAACAACTTTTGTCGTGTCTTTCAGATGCCTACCAAGGTAGTGTAAAAACTACCAAGAGAACTCCTGTCTGGCACCTTCCCCGGTGGAGTTGTGCATGGGGTGTGTTTGGAACATTTTGTCACCGGCCGACTCCAAAATTCAGCGGTTCCCCATCTCAGCCCAGAAAGCAGGAAGAACAACTTTTGTGGTGCCTTTCAAATGCCTACCAAGGTAGTGTAAAAACTACCAGGAGAACTCCTGTCTGGCACCTTCCCCGGTGGAGTTGTGCATGGGGTGTGTTTGGAACATTTTGTCACCGGCCGACTCCAAAATTCAGCGATTCCCCATCTCAGCCCAGAAAGCAGGTAGAACAACTTTTGTGGTGTCTTTCAGATGCCTACCGGAGCAATGTAAAAACTACCAGGAGAACTCCTGTCTGGCACCTTCCCCGGTGGAGTTTTGCATGGGGTGTGTTTGGAACATTTTGTCACCGGCCGAGTCCAAAATTCAGCGATTCCCCATCTCAGCCCACAAAGCAGGTAGAACAACTTTTGTGGTGTCTTTCAGATGCCTACCAAGGTAGTGTAAAAACTACCAAGAGAACTCCTGTCTGGCACCTTCCCCGGTGGAGTTGTGCATGGGGTGTGTTTGGAACATTTTGTCACCGGCCGACTCCAAAATTCAGCGGTTCCCCATCTCAGCCCAGAAAGCAGGAAGAACAACTTTTGTGGTGCCTTTCAGCTGCCTACCAAGGTAGTGTAAAAACTACCAGGAGAACTCCTGTCTGGCACCTTCCCCGGTGGAGTTGTGCAGGGGGTGTGTTTGGAACATTTTGTCACCGGCCGACTCCAAAATTCAGCGATTCCCCATCTCAGCCCAGAAAGCAGGTAGAACAACTTTTGTCGTGTCTTTCAGATGCCTACCAAGGTAGTGTAAAAACTACCAAGAGAACTCCTGTCTGGCACCTTCCCCGGTGGAGTTGTGCATGGGGTGTGTTTGGAACATTTTGTCACCAGCCGAGTCCAAAATTCAGCGGTTCCCCATCTCAGCCCAGAAAGCAGGTAGAACAACTTTTGTGGTGCCTTTCAGCTGCCTACCAAGGTAGTGTAAAAACTACCAAGAGAACTCCTGTCTGGCACCTTCCCCGGTGGAGTTGTGCATGGGGTGTGTTTGGAACATTTTGTCACCGGCCGACTCCAAAATTCAGCGGTTCCCCATCTCAGCCCAGAAAGCAGGAAGAACAACTTTTGTGGTGCCTTTCAAATACCTACCAAGGTAGTGTAAAAACTACCAGGAGAACTCCTGTCTGGCACCTTCCCCGGTGGAGTTGTGCATGGGGTGTGTTTGGAACATTTTGTCACCGGCCGACTCCAAAATTCAGCGGTTCCCCATCTCAGCCCAGAAAGCAGGAAGAACAACTTTTGTGGTGCCTTTCAAATACCTACCAAGGTAGTGTAAAAACTACCAGGAGAACTCCTGTCTGGCACCTTCCCCGGTGGAGTTGTGCATGGGGTGTGTTTGGAACATTTTGTCACCGGCCGAGTCCAAAATTCAGCGGTTCCCCATCTCAGCCCAGAAAGCAGGTAGAACAACTTTTGTGGTGCCTTTCAGCTGCCTACCAAGGTAGTGTAAAAACTACCAAGAGAACTCCTGTCTGGCACCTTCCCCGGTGGAGTTGTGCATGGGGTGTGTTTGGAACATTTTGTCACCGGCCGAGTCCAAAATTCAGCGATTCCCCATCTCAGCCCACAAAGCAGGTAGAACAACTTTTGTGGTGTCTTTCAGATGCCTACCAAGGTAGTGTAAAAACTACCAAGAGAACTCCTGTCTGGCACCTTCCCCGGTGGAGTTGTGCATGGGGTGTGTTTGGAACATTTTGTCACCGGCCGACTCCAAAATTCAGCGATTCCCCATCTCAGCCCAGAAAGCAGGTAGAACAACTTTTGTGCTGCCTTTCAGATGCCTACCGGAGCAATGTAAAAACTACCAGGAGAACTCCTGTCTGGCACCTTCCCCGGTGGAGTTGTGAAGGGGGTGTGTTTGGAACATTTTGCCACCAGCCGACTCCAAAATTCAGCTGTTCCCCATCTCAGCCCAGAAAGCAGGTAGAACAACTTTTGTGGTGTCTTTCAGATGCCTACCAAGGTAGTGTAAAAACTACCAGGAGAACTCCTGTCTGGCACCTTCCCCGGTGGAGTTGTGCATGGGGTGTGTTTGGAACATTTTGTCACCAGCCGAGTCCAAAATTCAGCGGTTCCCCATCTCAGCCCAGAAAGCAGGTAGAACAACTTTTGTGGTGCCTTTCAAATGCCTACCAAGGTAGTGTAAAAACTACCAAGAGAACTCCTGTGTGGCACCTTCCCCGGTGGAGTTGTGCATGGGGTGTGTTTGGAACATTTTGTCACCGGCCGACTCCAAAATTCAGCGATTCCCCATCTCAGCCCAGAAAGCAGGTAGAACAACTTTTGTGGTGTCTTTCAGCTGCCTACCAAGGTAGTGTAAAAACTACCAAGAGAACTCCTGTCTGGCACCTTCCCCGGTGGAGTTGTGCATGGGGTGTGTTTGGAACATTTTGTCACCGGCCGAGTCCAAAATTCAGCGGTTCCCCATCTCAGCCCAGAAAGCAGGTAGAACAACTTTTGTCGTGTCTTTCAGATGCCTACCAAGGTAGTGTAAAAACTACCAAGAGAACTCCTGTCTGGCACCTTCCCCGGTGGAGTTGTGCATGGGGTGTGTTTGGAACATTTTGTCACCGGCCGAGTCCAAAATTCAGCGGTTCCCCATCTCAGCCCAGAAAGCAGGAAGAACAACTTTTGTGGTATCTTTCAGATGCCTACCGGAGCAATGTAAAAACTACCAGGAGAACTCCTGTCTGGCACCTTCCCCGGTGGAGTTGTGCAGGGGGTGTGTTTGGAACATTTTGTCACCAGCCGAGTCCAAAATTCAGCTGTTCCCCATCTCAGCCCACAAAGCAGGTACAACAACTTTTCTTGTGCCTTGCAGCTGCCTACCAAGGTACTGTAAAAACTACCAACAGAATTCGTTCCTGGCACCTTCCCCGGTGGAGTTATGCATGGGGTGTCTGTGGAACATTTTGTCACCGGCCGACTCCAAAATTCAGCGGTTCCCCATCTCAGCCCAGAAAGCAGGTAGAACAACTTTTGTGGTGTCTTTCAGGTGCCTACCAAGGTAGTGTAAAAACTATCAAGAGAACTCTTGTCTGGCACCTTCCCCGGTGGAGTTGTGCAGGGGGTGTGTTTGGAACATTTTGTCACCAGCCGAGTCCAAAATTCAGCGTTTCCCCATCTCAGCCCAGAAAGCAGGTAGAACAACTTTTGTGGTGTCTTTCAGATGCCTACCAAGGTAGTGTAAAAACTACCAAGAGAACTCCTGTCTGGCACCTTCCCCGGTGGAGTTGTGCATGGGGTGTGTTTGGAACATTTTGTCACCAGCCGACTCCAAAATTCAGCGATTCCCCATCTCAGCCCAGAAAGCAGGTAGAACAACTTTTGTGGTGTCTTTCAGATGCCTAACGGAGCAATGTAAAAACTACCAGGAGAACTCCTGTCTGGCACCTTCCCCGGTGGAGTTTTGCATGGGGTGTGTTTGGAACATTTTGTCACCGGCCGACTCCAAAATTCAGCGGTTCCCCATCTCAGCCCAGAAAGCAGGAAGAACAACTTTTGTGGTGCCTTTCAGCTGCCTACCAAGGTAGTGTAAAAACTACCAAGAGAACTCCTGTCTGGCACCTTCCCCGGTGGAGTTTTGCATGGGGTGTGTTTGGAACATTTTGTCACCGGCCGACTCCAAAATTCAGCGTTTCCCCATCTCAGCCCAGAAAGCAGGAAGAACAACTTTTGTGGTGCCTTTCAGCTGCCTACTAAGGTAGTGTAAAAACTACCAGGAGAACTCCTGTCTGGCACCTTCCCCGGTGGAGTTGTGCATGGGGTGTGTTTGGAACATTTTGTCACCAGCCGAGTCCAAAATTCAGCGTTTCCCCATCTCAGCCCAGAAAGCAGGTAGAACAACTTTTGTGGTCCCTTTCAGCTGCCTACCAAGGTAGTGTAAAAACTACCAGGAGAACTCCTGTCTGGCACCTTCCCCGGTGGAGTTGTGCATGGGGTGTGTTTGGAACATTTTGTCACCGGCCGACTCCAAAATTCAGCGTTTCCCCATCTCAGCCCAGAAAGCAGGTAGAACAACTTTTGTGATGTCTTTCAGATGCCTACCAAGGTAGTGTAAAAACTACTAAGACAACTCCTGTCTGGCACCTTCCCCGGTGGAGTTGTGCATGGGGTGTTTGGAACATTTTGTCACCGGCCGAGTCCAAAATTCAGCGATTCCCCATCTCAGCCCAGAAAGCAGGTAGAACAACTTTTGTGGTGTCTTTCAGCTGCCTACCAACGTAGTGTAAAAACTACCAGGAGAACTCCTGTCTGGCACCTTCCCCGGTGGAGTTGTGCATGGGGTGTGTTTGGAACATTTTGTCACCGGCCGAGTCCAAAATTCAGCGGTTCCCCATCTCAGCCCAGAAAGCAGGTAGAACAACTTTTGTCATGTCTTTCAGATGCCTACCAAGGTAGTGTAAAAACTACCAAGAGAACTCCTGTCTGGCACCTTCCCCGGTGGAGTTGTGCATGGGGTGTGTTTGGAACATTTTGTCACCAGCCGAGTCCAAAATTCAGCGTTTCCCCATCTCAGCCCAGAAAGCAGGTAGAACAACTTTTGTGGTGCCTTTCAGCTGCCTACCAAGGTAGTGTAAAAACTACCAAGAGAACTCCTGTCTGGCACCTTCCCCGGTGGAATTGTGCATGGGGTGTGTTTGGAACATTTTGTCACCGGCCGACTCCAAAATTCAGCGGTTCCCCATCTCAGCCCAGAAAGCAGGAAGAACAACTTTTGTGGTGCCTTTCAAATGCCTACCAAGGTAGTGTAAAAACTACCAGGAGAACTCCTGTCTGGCACCTTCCCCGGTGGAGTTTTGCATGGGGTGTGTTTGGAACATTTTGTCACCGGCCGAGTCCAAAATTCAGCGGTTCCCCATCTCAGCCCAGAAAGCAGGAAGAACAACTTTTGTGGTGCCTTTCAGCTGCCTACCAAGGTAGTGTAAAAACTACCAGGAGAACTCCTGTCTGGCACCTTCCCCGGTGGAGTTGTGCATGGGGTGTGTTTGGAACATTTTGTCACCAGCCGACTCCAAAATTCAGCGTTTCCCCATCTCAGCCCAGAAAGCAGGTAGAACAACTTTTGTGGTGTCTTTCAGATGCCTACCAAGGTAGTGTAAAAACTACCAAGAGAACTCCTGTCTGGCACCTTCCCCGGTGGAGTTGTGCAGGGGGTGTGTTTGGAACATTTTGTCACCAGCCGAGTCCAAAATTCAGCGGTTCCCCATCTCAGCCCAGAAAGCAGGTAGAACAACTTTTGTGGTGTCTTTCAGATGCCTACCGGAGCAATGTAAAAACTACCAGGAGAACTCCTGTCTGGCACCTTCCCCGGTGGAGTTTTGCATGGGGTGTGTTTGGAACATTTTGTCACCGGCCGAGTCCAAAATTCAGCGTTTCCCCATCTCAGCCCAGAAAGCAGGTAGAACAACTTTTGTGGTGTCTTTCAGCTGCCTACCAAGGTAGTGTAAAAACTACCAAGAGAACTCCTGTCTGGCACCTTCCCCGGTGGAGTTGTGCATGGGGTGTGTTTGGAACATTTTGTCACCGGCCGACTCCAAAATTCAGCGGTTCCCCATCTCAGCCCAGAAAGCAGGTAGAACAACTTTTGTGGTGTCTTTCAGATGCCTACCGGAGCAATGTAAAAACTACCAGGAGAACTCCTGTCTGGCACCTTCCCCGGTGGAGTTTTGCATGGGGTGTCTTTGGAACATTTTGTCACCAGCCGACTCCAAAATTCAGCGGTTCCCCATCTCAGCCCAGAAAGCAGGTAGAACAACTTTTGTGGTGTCTTTCAGATGCCTACCGGAGCAATGTAAAAACTACCAGGAGAACTCCTGTCTGGCACCTTCCCCGGTGGAGTTGTGCAGGGGGTGTCTTTGGAACATTTTGTCACCGGCCGAGTCCAAAATTCAGCGATTCCCCATCTCAGCCCAGAAAGCAGATAGAACAACTTTTGTGGTGTCTTTCAGATGCCTACCGGAGCAATGTAAAAACTACCAGGAGAACTCCTGTCTGGCACCTTCCCCGGTGGAGTTGTGCATGGGGTGTGTTTGGAACATTTTGTCACCAGCCGACTCCAAAATTCAGCTGTTCCCCATCTCAGCCCAGAAAGCAGGTAGAACAACTTTTGTGGTGTCTTTCAGATGCCTACCAAGGTAGTGTAAAAACTACCAGGAGAACTCCTGTCTGGCACCTTCCCCGGTGGAGTTGTGCATGGGGTGTGTTTGGAACATTTTGTCACCAGCCGACTCCAAAATTCAGCGGTTCCCCATCTCAGCCCAGAAAGCAGGTAGAACAACTTTTGTGGTGCCTTTCAAATGCCTACCAAGGTAGTGTAAAAACTACCAAGAGAACTCCTGTGTGGCACCTTCCCCGGTGGAGTTGTGCATGGGGTGTGTTTGGAACATTTTGTCACCGGCCGACTCCAAAATTCAGCGATTCCCCATCTCAGCCCAGAAAGCAGGTAGAACAACTTTTGTGGTGTCTTTCAGCTGCCTACCAAGGTAGTGTAAAAACTACCAAGAGAACTCCTGTCTGGCACCTTCCCCGGTGGAGTTGTGCATGGGGTGTGTTTGGAACATTTTGTCACCGGCCGAGTCCAAAATTCAGCGGTTCCCCATCTCAGCCCAGAAAGCAGGTAGAACAACTTTTGTCGTGTCTTTCAGATGCCTACCAAGGTAGTGTAAAAACTACCAAGAGAACTCCTGTCTGGCACCTTCCCCGGTGGAGTTGTGCATGGGGTGTGTTTGGAACATTTTGTCACCGGCCGAGTCCAAAATTCAGCGGTTCCCCATCTCAGCCCAGAAAGCAGGAAGAACAACTTTTGTGGTATCTTTCAGATGCCTACCGGAGCAATGTAAAAACTACCAGGAGAACTCCTGTCTGGCACCTTCCCCGGTGGAGTTGTGCAGGGGGTGTGTTTGGAACATTTTGTCACCAGCCGAGTCCAAAATTCAGCTGTTCCCCATCTCAGCCCACAAAGCAGGTACAACAACTTTTCTTGTGCCTTGCAGCTGCCTACCAAGGTACTGTAAAAACTACCAACAGAATTCGTTCCTGGCACCTTCCCCGGTGGAGTTATGCATGGGGTGTCTGTGGAACATTTTGTCACCGGCCGACTCCAAAATTCAGCGGTTCCCCATCTCAGCCCAGAAAGCAGGTAGAACAACTTTTGTGGTGTCTTTCAGGTGCCTACCAAGGTAGTGTAAAAACTATCAAGAGAACTCTTGTCTGGCACCTTCCCCGGTGGAGTTGTGCAGGGGGTGTGTTTGGAACATTTTGTCACCAGCCGAGTCCAAAATTCAGCGTTTCCCCATCTCAGCCCAGAAAGCAGGTAGAACAACTTTTGTGGTGTCTTTCAGATGCCTACCAAGGTAGTGTAAAAACTACCAAGAGAACTCCTGTCTGGCACCTTCCCCGGTGGAGTTGTGCATGGGGTGTGTTTGGAACATTTTGTCACCAGCCGACTCCAAAATTCAGCGATTCCCCATCTCAGCCCAGAAAGCAGGTAGAACAACTTTTGTGGTGTCTTTCAGATGCCTACCGGAGCAATGTAAAAACTACCAGGAGAACTCCTGTCTGGCACCTTCCCCGGTGGAGTTTTGCATGGGGTGTGTTTGGAACATTTTGTCACCGGCCGACTCCAAAATTCAGCGGTTCCCCATCTCAGCCCAGAAAGCAGGAAGAACAACTTTTGTGGTGCCTTTCAGCTGCCTACCAAGGTAGTGTAAAAACTACCAAGAGAACTCCTGTCTGGCACCTTCCCCGGTGGAGTTTTGCATGGGGTGTGTTTGGAACATTTTGTCACCGGCCGACTCCAAAATTCAGCGTTTCCCCATCTCAGCCCAGAAAGCAGGAAGAACAACTTTTGTGGTGCCTTTCAGCTGCCTACTAAGGTAGTGTAAAAACTACCAGGAGAACTCCTGTCTGGCACCTTCCCCGGTGGAGTTGTGCATGGGGTGTGTTTGGAACATTTTGTCACCAGCCGAGTCCAAAATTCAGCGTTTCCCCATCTCAGCCCAGAAAGCAGGTAGAACAACTTTTGTGGTCCCTTTCAGCTGCCTACCAAGGTAGTGTAAAAACTACCAGGAGAACTCCTGTCTGGCACCTTCCCCGGTGGAGTTGTGCATGGGGTGTGTTTGGAACATTTTGTCACCAGCCGACTCCAAAATTCAGCGTTTCCCCATCTCAGCCCAGAAAGCAGGTAGAACAACTTTTGTGATGTCTTTCAGATGCCTACCAAGGTAGTGTAAAAACTACTAAGACAACTCCTGTCTGGCACCTTCCCCGGTGGAGTTGTGCATGGGGTGTTTGGAACATTTTGTCACCGGCCGAGTCCAAAATTCAGCGATTCCCCATCTCAGCCCAGAAAGCAGGTAGAACAACTTTTGTGGTGTCTTTCAGCTGCCTACCAAGGTAGTGTAAAAACTACCAGGAGAACTCCTGTCTGGCACCTTCCCCGGTGGAGTTGTGCATGGGGTGTGTTTGGAACATTTTGTCACCGGCCGAGTCCAAAATTCAGCGGTTCCCCATCTCAGCCCAGAAAGCAGGTAGAACAACTTTTGTCATGTCTTTCAGATGCCTACCAAGGTAGTGTAAAAACTACCAGGAGAACTCCTGTCTGGCACCTTCCCCGGTGGAGTTGTGCATGGGGTGTGTTTGGAACATTTTGTCACCAGCCGAGTCCAAAATTCAGCGTTTCCCCATCTCAGCCCAGAAAGCAGGTAGAACAACTTTTGTGGTGCCTTTCAGCTGCCTACCAAGGTAGTGTAAAAACTACCAAGAGAACTCCTGTCTGGCACCTTCCCCGGTGGAATTGTGCATGGGGTGTGTTTGGAACATTTTGTCACCGGCCGACTCCAAAATTCAGCGGTTCCCCATCTCAGCCCAGAAAGCAGGAAGAACAACTTTTGTGGTGCCTTTCAAATGCCTACCAAGGTAGTGTAAAAACTACCAGGAGAACTCCTGTCTGGCACCTTCCCCGGTGGAGTTTTGCATGGGGTGTGTTTGGAACATTTTGTCACCGGCCGAGTCCAAAATTCAGCGGTTCCCCATCTCAGCCCAGAAAGCAGGAAGAACAACTTTTGTGGTGCCTTTCAAATGCCTACCAAGGTAGTGTAAAAACTACCAGGAGAACTCCTGTCTGGCACCTTCCCCGGTGGAGTTGTGCATGGGGTGTGTTTGGAACATTTTGTCACCAGCCGAGTCCAAAATTCAGCGGTTCCCCATCTCAGCCCAGAAAGCAGGTAGAACAACTTTTGTGGTGTCTTTCAGATGCCTACCAAGGTAGTGTAAAAACTACCAAGAGAACTCCTGTCTGGCACCTTCCCCGGTGGAGTTGTGCAGGGGGTGTGTTTGGAACATTTTGTCACCAGCCGAGTCCAAAATTCAGCGGTTCCCCATCTCAGCCCAGAAAGCAGGTAGAACAACTTTTGTGGTGTCTTTCAGATGCCTACCGGAGCAATGTAAAAACTACCAGGAGAACTCCTGTCTGGCACCTTCCCCGGTGGAGTTTTGCATGGGGTGTGTTTGGAACATTTTGTCACCGGCCGAGTCCAAAATTCAGCGATTCCCCATCTCAGCCCACAAAGCAGGTAGAACAACTTTTGTGGTGTCTTTCAGCTGCCTACCAAGGTAGTGTAAAAACTACCAAGAGAACTCCTGTCTGGCACCTTCCCCGGTGGAGTTGTGCATGGGGTGTGTTTGGAACATTTTGTCACCGGCCGACTCCAAAATTCAGCGGTTCCCCATCTCAGCCCAGAAAGCAGGTAGAACAACTTTTGTGGTGTCTTTCAGATGCCTACCGGAGCAATGTAAAAACTACCAGGAGAACTCCTGTCTGGCACCTTCCCCGGTGGAGTTGTGCATGGGGTGTCTTTGGAACATTTTGTCAACGGCCGACTCCAAAATTCAGCGGTTCCCCATCTCAGCCCAGAAAGCAGGTAGAACAACTTTTGTGGTGTCTTTCAGATGCCTACCGGAGCAATGTAAAAACTACCAGGAGAACTCCTGTCTGGCACCTTCCCCGGTGGAGTTGTGCAGGGGGTGTGTTTGGAACATTTTGTCACCGGCCGAGTCCAAAATTCAGCGATTCCCCATCTCAGCCCAGAAAGCAGATAGAACAACTTTTGTGGTGTCTTTCAGATGCCTACCGGAGCAATGTAAAAACTACCAGGAGAACTCCTGTCTGGCACCTTCCCCGGTGGAGTTGTGCATGGGGTGTGTTTGGAACATTTTGTCACCAGCCGACTCCAAAATTCAGCTGTTCCCCATCTCAGCCCAGAAAGCAGGTAGAACAACTTTTGTGGTGTCTTTCAGATGCCTACCGGAGCAATGTAAAAACTACCAGGAGAACTCCTGTCTGGCACCTTCCCCGGTGGAGTTGTGCAGGGGGTGTCTTTGGAACATTTTGTCACCAGCCGAGTCCAAAATTCAGCGTTTCCCCATCTCAGCCCAGAAAGCAGGTAGAACAACTTTTGTGGTGTCTCTTAGATGCCTACCAAGGTAGTGTAAAAACTACCAAGAGAACTCCTGTCTGGCACATTCCCCGGTGGAGTTGTGCATGGGGTGTGTTTGGAACATTTTGTCACCGGCCGAGTCCAAAATTCAGCGATTCCCCATCTCAGCCCAGAAAGCAGGTAGAACAACTTTTGTGGTGTCTTTCAGATGCCTACCGGAGCAATGTAAAAACTACCAGGAGAACTCCTGTCTGGCACCTTCCCCGGTGGAGTTGTGCAGGGGGTGTGTTTGGAACATTTTGTCACCGGCCGACTCCAAAATTCAGCGGTTCCCCATCTCAGCCCAGAAAGCAGGTAGAACAACTTTTGTGGTGTCTTTCAGATGCCTACCAAGGTAGTGTAAAAACTATCAAGAGAACGCTTGTCTGGCACATTCCCCGGTGGAGTTGTGCATGGGGTGTGTTTGGAACATTTTGTCACCAGCCGAGTCCAAAATTCAGCGTTTCCCCATCTCAGCCCAGAAAGCAGGTAGAACAACTTTTGTGGTGCCTTTCAGCTGCCTACCAAGGTAGTGTAAAAACTATTAAGAGAACTCCTGCCTGGCACCTTCCCCGGTGGAGTTGTGCATGGGGTGTGTTTGGAACATTTTGTCACCGGCCGACTCCAAAATTCAGCGGTTCCCCATCTCAGCCCAGAAAGCAGGTAGAACATCTCTTGTGGTGTCTTTTAGATGCCTACCGGAGCAATGTAAAAACTACCAGGAGAACTCCTGCCTGGCACCTTCCCCGGTATAGTTGTGCATGGGGTGTCTTTGGAACATTTTGTCACCAGCCGAGTCCAAAATTCAGCTGTTCCCCATCTCAGCCCAGAAAGCAGGAAGAACAACTTTTGTGGTGTCTTTCAGATGCCTACCAAGGTAGTGTAAAAACTACCAAGAGAACTCCTGTCTGGCACCTTCTCCGGTGGAGTTGTGCATGGGGTGTCTTTGGAACATTTTGTCACCGGCCGACTCCAAAATTCAGCTGTTCCCCATCTCAGCCCAGAAAGCAGGTAGAAGGAGTTTTGTGGTGTCTTTGAGGTGCCTACCAGAGCAATGTAAAATCTATCAAGAAAACTCCTGTCTGGCACCTTCCCCGGTGGAGTTGTGCATGGGGTGTGTTTGGAACATTTTGTCACCAGCCGAGTCCAAAATTCAGCTGTTCCCCATCTCAGCCCACAAAGCAGGTACAACAACTTTTCTTGTGCCTTGCAGCTGCCTACCAAGGTAGTGTAAAAACTACCAACAGAATTCGTTCCTGGCACCTTCCCCGGTGGAGTTATGCATGGGGTGTCTGTGGAACATTTTGTCACCGGCCGACTCCAAAATTCAGCGGTTCCCCATCTCAGCCCAGAAAGCAGGTAGAACAACTTTTGTGGTGTCTTTCAGGTGCCTACCAAGGTAGTGTAAAAACTATCAAGAGAACTCTTGTCTGGCACCTTCCCCGGTGGAGTTGTGCAGGGGGTGTGTTTGGAACATTTTGTCACCAGCCGAGTCCAAAATTCAGCGTTTCCCCATCTCAGCCCAGAAAGCAGGTAGAACAACTTTTGTGGTGTCTTTCAGATGCCTACCAAGGTAGTGTAAAAACTACCAAGAGAACTCCTGTCTGGCACCTTCCCCGGTGGAGTTGTGCATGGGGTGTGTTTGGAACATTTTGTCACCAGCCGACTCCAAAATTCAGCGATTCCCCATCTCAGCCCAGAAAGCAGGTAGAACAACTTTTGTGGTGTCTTTCAGATGCCTACCGGAGCAATGTAAAAACTACCAGGAGAACTCCTGTCTGGCACCTTCCCCGGTGGAGTTGTGCAGGGGGTGTGTTTGGAACATTTTGTCACCAGCCGAGTCCAAAATTCAGCGGTTCCCCATCTCAGCCCAGAAAGCAGGTAGAACAACTTTTGTGGTCCCTTTCAGATGCCTACCAAGGTAGTGTAAAAACTACCAGGAGAACTCCTGTCTGGCACCTTCCCCGGTGGAGTTGTGCATGGGGTGTGTTTGGAACATTTTGTCACCAGCCGACTCCAAAATTCAGCGTTTCCCCATCTCAGCCCAGAAAGCAGGTAGAACAACTTTTGTGATGTCTTTCAGATGCCTACCAAGGTAGTGTAAAAACTACTAAGACAACTCCTGTCTGGCACCTTCCCCGGTGGAGTTGTGCATGGGGTGTTTGGAACATTTTGTCACCGGCCGAGTCCAAAATTCAGCGATTCCCCATCTCAGCCCAGAAAGCAGGTAGAACAACTTTTGTGGTGTCTTTCAGCTGCCTACCAAGGTAGTGTAAAAACTACCAGGAGAACTCCTGTCTGGCACCTTCCGTGGTGGAGTTGTGCATGGGGTGTGTTTGGAACATTTTGTCACCGGCCGAGTCCAAAATTCAGCGGTTCCCCATCTCAGCCCAGAAAGCAGGTAGAACAACTTTTGTGGTGTCTTTCAGATGCCTACCAAGGTAGTGTAAAAACTACCAGGAGAACTCCTGTCTGGCACCTTCCCCGGTGGAGTTGTGCATGGGGTGTGTTTGGAACATTTTGTCACCAGCCGAGTCCAAAATTCAGCGTTTCCCCATCTCAGCCCAGAAAGCAGGTAGAACAACTTTTGTGGTGCCTTTCAGCTGCCTACCAAGGTAGTGTAAAAACTACCAAGAGAACTCCTGTCTGGCACCTTCCCCGGTGGAATTGTGCATGGGGTGTGTTTGGAACATTTTGTCACCGGCCGACTCCAAAATTCAGCGGTTCCCCATCTCAGCCCAGAAAGCAGGAAGAACAACTTTTGTGGTGCCTTTCAAATGCCTACCAAGGTAGTGTAAAAACTACCAGGAGAACTCCTGTCTGGCACCTTCCCCGGTGGAGTTGTGCATGGGGTGCGTTTGGAACATTTTGTCACCGGCCGAGTCCAAAATTCAGCGGTTCCCCATCTCAGCCCAGAAAGCAGGAAGAACAACTTTTGTGGTGCCTTTCAAATGCCTACCAAGGTAGTGTAAAAACTACCAGGAGAACTCCTGTCTGGCACCTTCCCCGGTGGAGTTGTGCATGGGGTGTGTTTGGAACATTTTGTCACCAGCCGACTCCAAAATTCAGCGTTTCCCCATCTCAGCCCAGAAAGCAGGTAGAACAACTTTTGTGGTGTCTTTCAGATGCCTACCAAGGTAGTGTAAAAACTACCAGGAGAACTCCTGTCTGGCACCTTCCCCGGTGGAGTTGTGCAGGGGGTGTGTTTGGAACATTTTGTCACCAGCCGAGTCCAAAATTCAGCGGTTCCCCATCTCAGCCCAGAAAGCAGGTAGAACAACTTTTGTGGTGTCTTTCAGATGCCTACCGGAGCAATGTAAAAACTACCAGGAGAACTCCTGTCTGGCACCTTCCCCGGTGGAGTTTTGCATGGGGTGTGTTTGGAACATTTTGTCACCGGCCGAGTCCAAAATTCAGCGATTCCCCATCTCAGCCCACAAAGCAGGTAGAACAACTTTTGTGGTGTCTTTCAGCTGCCTACCAAGGTAGTGTAAAAACTACCAAGAGAACTCCTGTCTGGCACCTTCCCCGGTGGAGTTGTGCATGGGGTGTGTTTGGAACATTTTGTCACCAGCCGACTCCAAAATTCAGCTGTTCCCCATCTCAGCCCAGAAAGCAGGTAGAAGGAGTTTTGTGGTGTCTTTGAGGTGCCTACCAGAGCAATGTAAAATCTATCAAGAAAACTCCTGTCTGGCACCTTCCCCGGTGGAGTTGTGCATGGGGTGTGTTTGGAACATTTTGCCACCAGCCGACTCCAAAATTCAGCTGTTCCTCATCTCAGCCCAGAAAGCAGGTAGAACAACTTTTGTGGTGCCTTTCAAATGCCTACCAAGGTAGTGTAAAAACTACCAGGAGAACTCCTGTCTGGCACCTTCCCCGGTGGAGTTGTGCATGGGGTGTGTTTGGAACATTTTGTCACCATCCGTCTCCAAAATTCAGCGGTTCCCCATCTCAGCCCAGAAAGCAGGTAGAACAACTTTTCTTGTGCCTTGCAGCTGCCTACCAAGGTAGTGTAAAAACTACCAACAGAATTCGTTCCTGGCACCTTCCCCGGTGGAGTTGTGCATGGGGTGTCTGTGGAACATTTTGTCACCGGCCGAGTCCAAAATTCAGCGGTTCCCCATCTCAGCCCAGAAAGCAGGTAGAACAACTTTTGTGGTGTCTTTCAGATGCCTACTGGAGCAATGTAAAAACTACCAGGAGAACTCCTGTCTGGCACCTTCCCCGGTGGAGTTGTGCATAGGGTGTGTTTGGAACATTTTGTCACCAGCCGAGTCCAAAATTCAGCGGTTCCCCATCTCAGCCCAGAAAGCAGGTAGAACAACTTTTGTGGTGTCTTTCAGATGCCTACCAAGGTAGTGTAAAAACTACCAAGAGAACTCCTGTCTGGCACCTTCCCCGGTGGAGTTGTGCATGGGGTGTGTTTGGAACATTTTGTCACCGGCCGAGTCCAAAATTCAGCGGTTCCCCATCTCAGCCCAGAAAGCAGGTAGAACAACTTTTGTGGTATCTTTCAGATGCCTACCGGAGCAATGTAAAAACTACCAGGAGAACTCCTGTCTGGCACCTTCCCCGGTGGAGTTGTGCAGGGGGTGTGTTTGGAACATTTTGTCACCAGCCGAGTCCAAAATTCAGCTGTTCCCCATCTCAGCCCACAAAGCAGGTACAACAACTTTTCTTGTGCCTTGCAGCTGCCTACCAAGGTAGTGTAAAAAACTACCAACAGAATTCGTTCCTGGCACCTTCCCCGGTGGAGTTATGCATGGGGTGTCTGTGGAACATTTTGTCACCGGCCGACTCCAAAATTCAGCGGTTCCCCATCTCAGCCCAGAAAACAGGTAGAACAACTTTTGTGGTGTCTTTCAGGTGCCTACCAAGGTAGTGTAAAAACTATCAAGAGAACTCTTGTCTGGCACCTTCCGTGGTGGAGTTGTGCAGGGGGTGTGTTTGGAACATTTTGTCACCAGCCGAGTCCAAAATTCAGCGTTTCCCCATCTCAGCCCAGAAAGCAGGTAGAACAACTTTTGTGGTGTCTTTCAGATGCCTACCAAGGTAGTGTAAAAACTACCAAGAGAACTCCTGTCTGGCACCTTCCCCGGTGGAGTTGTGCATGGGGTGTGTTTGGAACATTTTGTCACCAGCCGACTCCAAAATTCAGCGATTCCCCATCTCAGCCCAGAAAGCAGGTAGAACAACTTTTGTGGTGTCTTTCAGATGCCTACCGGAGCAATGTAAAAACTACCAGGAGAACTCCTGTCTGGCACCTTCCCCGGTGGAGTTGTGCATGGGGTGTGTTTGGAACATTTTGTCACCAGCCGAGTCCAAAATTCAGCGGTTCCCCATCTCAGCCCAGAAAGCAGGTAGAACAACTTTTGTGGTCCCTTTCAGCTGCCTACCAAGGTAGTGTAAAAACTACCAGGAGAACTCCTGTCTGGCACCTTCCCCGGTGGAGTTGTGCATGGGGTGTGTTTGGAACATTTTGTCACCGGCCGACTCCAAAATTCAGCGTTTCCCCATCTCAGCCCAGAAAGCAGGTAGAACAACTTTTGTGATGTCTTTCAGATGCCTACCAAGGTAGTGTAAAAACTACTAAGACAACTCCTGTCTGGCACCTTCCCCGGTGGAGTTGTGCATGGGGTGTTTGGAACATTTTGTCACCGGCCGAGTCCAAAATTCAGCGATTCCCCATCTCAGCCCAGAAAGCAGGTAGAACAACTTTTGTGGTGTCTTTCAGCTGCCTACCAAGGTAGTGTAAAAACTACCAAGAGAACTCCTGTCTGGCACCTTCCCCGGTGGAGTTGTGCATGGGGTGTGTTTGGAACATTTTGTCACCGGCCGACTCCAAAATTCAGCGGTTCCCCATCTCAGCCCAGAAAGCAGGTAGAACAACTTTTGTGGTGTCTTTCAGATGCCTACCGGAGCAATGTAAAAACTACCAGGAGAACTCCTGTCTGGCACCTTCCCCGGTGGAGTTGTGCATGGGGTGTCTTTGGAACATTTTGTCAACGGCCGACTCCAAAATTCAGCGGTTCCCCATCTCAGCCCAGAAAGCAGGTAGAACAACTTTTGTGGTGTCTTTCAGATGCCTACCGGAGCAATGTAAAAACTACCAGGAGAACTCCTGTCTGGCACCTTCCCCGGTGGAGTTGTGCAGGGGGTGTCTTTGGAACATTTTGTCACCGGCCGAGTCCAAAATTCAGCGATTCCCCATCTCAGCCCAGAAAGCAGATAGAACAACTTTTGTGGTGTCTTTCAGATGCCTACCGGAGCAATGTAAAAACTACCAGGAGAACTCCTGTCTGGCACCTTCCCCGGTGGAGTTGTGCATGGGGTGTGTTTGGAACATTTTGTCACCAGCCGACTCCAAAATTCAGCTGTTCCCCATCTCAGCCCAGAAAGCAGGTAGAACAACTTTTGTGGTGTCTTTCAGATGCCTACCGGAGCAATGTAAAAACTACCAGGAGAACTCCTGTCTGGCACCTTCCCCGGTGGAGTTGTGCAGGGGGTGTCCTTTGGAACATTTTGTCACCAGCCGAGTCCAAAATTCAGCGTTTCCCCATCTCAGCCCAGAAAGCAGGTAGAACAACTTTTGTGGTGTCTCTTAGATGCCTACCAAGGTAGTGTAAAAACTACCAAGAGAACTCCTGTCTGGCACATTCCCCGGTGGAGTTGTGCATGGGGTGTGTTTGGAACATTTTGTCACCGGCCGAGTCCAAAATTCAGCGATTCCCCATCTCAGCCCAGAAAGCAGGTAGAACAACTTTTGTGGTGTCTTTCAGATGCCTACCGGAGCAATGTAAAAACTACCAGGAGAACTCCTGTCTGGCACCTTCCCCGGTGGAGTTGTGCAGGGGGTGTGTTTGGAACATTTTGTCACCGGCCGACTCCAAAATTCAGCGGTTCCCCATCTCAGCCCAGAAAGCAGGTAGAACAACTTTTGTGGTGTCTTTCAGATGCCTACCAAGGTAGTGTAAAAACTATCAAGAGAACGCTTGTCTGGCACATTCCCCGGTGGAGTTGTGCATGGGGTGTGTTTGGAACATTTTGTCACCAGCCGAGTCCAAAATTCAGCGTTTCCCCATCTCAGCCCAGAAAGCAGGTAGAACAACTTTTGTGGTGCCTTTCAGCTGCCTACCAAGGTAGTGTAAAAACTATTAAGAGAACTCCTGCCTGGCACCTTCCCCGGTGGAGTTGTGCATGGGGTGTGTTTGGAACATTTTGTCACCGGCCGACTCCAAAATTCAGCGGTTCCCCATCTCAGCCCAGAAAGCAGGTAGAACATCTCTTGTGGTGTCTTTTAGATGCCTACCGGAGCAATGTAAAAACTACCAGGAGAACTCCTGCCTGGCACCTTCCCCGGTATAGTTGTGCATGGGGTGTCTTTGGAACATTTTGTCACCAGCCGAGTCCAAAATTCAGCTGTTCCCCATCTCAGCCCAGAAAGCAGGAAGAACAACTTTTGTGGTGTCTTTCAGATGCCTACCAAGGTAGTGTAAAAACTACCAAGAGAACTCCTGTCTGGCACCTTCTCCGGTGGAGTTGTGCATGGGGTGTCTTTGGAACATTTTGTCACCGGCCGACTCCAAAATTCAGCTGTTCCCCATCTCAGCCCAGAAAGCAGGTAGAAGGAGTTTTGTGGTGTCTTTGAGGTGCCTACCAGAGCAATGTAAAATCTATCAAGAAAACTCCTGTCTGGCACCTTCCCCGGTGGAGTTGTGCATGGGGTGTGTTTGGAACATTTTGTCACCAGCCGAGTCCAAAATTCAGCTGTTCCCCATCTCAGCCCACAAAGCAGGTACAACAACTTTTCTTGTGCCTTGCAGCTGCCTACCAAGGTAGTGTAAAAACTACCAACAGAATTCGTTCCTGGCACCTTCCCCGGTGGAGTTATGCATGGGGTGTCTGTGGAACATTTTGTCACCGGCCGACTCCAAAATTCAGCGGTTCCCCATCTCAGCCCAGAAAGCAGGTAGAACAACTTTTGTGGTGTCTTTCAGGTGCCTACCAAGGTAGTGTAAAAACTATCAAGAGAACTCTTGTCTGGCACCTTCCCCGGTGGAGTTGTGCAGGGGGTGTGTTTGGAACATTTTGTCACCAGCCGAGTCCAAAATTCAGCGTTTCCCCATCTCAGCCCAGAAAGCAGGTAGAACAACTTTTGTGGTGTCTTTCAGATGCCTACCAAGGTAGTGTAAAAACTACCAAGAGAACTCCTGTCTGGCACCTTCCCCGGTGGAGTTGTGCATGGGGTGTGTTTGGAACATTTTGTCACCAGCCGACTCCAAAATTCAGCGATTCCCCATCTCAGCCCAGAAAGCAGGTAGAACAACTTTTGTGGTGTCTTTCAGATGCCTACCGGAGCAATGTAAAAACTACCAGGAGAACTCCTGTCTGGCACCTTCCCCGGTGGAGTTGTGCAGGGGGTGTGTTTGGAACATTTTGTCACCAGCCGAGTCCAAAATTCAGCGGTTCCCCATCTCAGCCCAGAAAGCAGGTAGAACAACTTTTGTGGTCCCTTTCAGATGCCTACCAAGGTAGTGTAAAAACTACCAGGAGAACTCCTGTCTGGCACCTTCCCCGGTGGAGTTTGTGCATGGGGTGTGTTTGGAACATTTTGTCACCAGCCGACTCCAAAATTCAGCGTTTCCCCCATCTCAGCCCAGAAAGCAGGTAGAACAACTTTTGTGATGTCTTTCAGATGCCTACCAAGGTAGTGTAAAAACTACTAAGACAACTCCTGTCTGGCACCTTCCCCCGGTGGAGTTGTGCATGGGGTGTTTGGAACATTTTGTCACCGGCCGAGTCCAAAATTCAGCGATTCCCCATCTCAGCCCAGAAAGCAGGTAGAACAACTTTTGTGGTGTCTTTCAGCTGCCTACCAAGGTAGTGTAAAAACTACCAGGAGAACTCCTGTCTGGCACCTTCCGTGGTGGAGTTGTGCATGGGGTGTGTTTGGAACATTTTGTCACCGGCCGAGTCCAAAATTCAGCGGTTCCCCATCTCAGCCCAGAAAGCAGGTAGAACAACTTTTGTGGTGTCTTTCAGATGCCTACCAAGGTAGTGTAAAAACTACCAGGAGAACTCCTGTCTGGCACCCTTCCCCGGTGGAGTTGTGCATGGGGTGTGTTTGGAACATTTTGTCACCAGCCGAGTCCAAAATTCAGCGTTTCCCCATCTCAGCCCAGAAAGCAGGTAGAACAACTTTTGTGGTGCCTTTCAGCTGCCTACCAAGGTAGTGTAAAAACTACCAAGAGAACTCCTGTCTGGCACCTTCCCCGGTGGAATTGTGCATGGGGTGTGTTTGGAACATTTTGGTCACCGGCCGACTCCAAAATTCAGCGGTTCCCCATCTCAGCCCAGAAAGCAGGAAGAACAACTTTTGTGGTGCCTTTCAAATGCCTACCAAGGTAGTGTAAAAACTACCAGGAGAACTCCTGTCTGGCACCTTCCCCGGTGGAGTTGTGCATGGGGGTGCGTTTGGAACATTTTGTCACCGGCCGAGTCCAAAATTCAGCGGTTCCCCATCTCAGCCCAGAAAGCAGGAAGAACAACTTTTGTGGTGCCTTTCAAATGCCTACCAAGGTAGTGTAAAAACTACCAGGAGAACTCCTGTCTGGCACCTTCCCCGGTGGAGTTGTGCATGGGGGTGTGTTTGGAACATTTTGTCACCAGCCGACTCCAAATTCAGCGTTTCCCCATCTCAGCCCAGAAAGCAGGTAGAACAACTTTTGTGGTGTCTTTCAGATGCCTACCAAGGTAGTGTAAAAACTACCAGGAGAACTCCTGTCTGGCACCTTCCCCGGTGGAGTTGTGCAGGGGGTGTGTTTGGAACATTTTGTCACCAGCCGAGTCCAAAATTCAGCGGTTCCCCATCTCAGCCCAGAAAGCAGGTAGAACAACTTTTGTGGTGTCTTTCAGATGCCTACCGGAGCAATGTAAAAACTACCAGGAGAACTCCTGTCTGGCACCTTCCCCGGTGGAGTTTTGCATGGGGTGTGTTTGGAACATTTTGTCACCGGCCGAGTCCAAAATTCAGCGATTCCCCATCTCAGCCCACAAAGCAGGTAGAACAACTTTTGTGGTGTCTTTCAGCTGCCTACCAAGGTAGTGTAAAAACTACCAAGAGAACTCCTGTCTGGCACCTTCCCCGGTGGAGTTGTGCATGGGGTGTGTTTGGAACATTTTGTCACCAGCCGACTCCAAAATTCAGCTGTTCCCCATCTCAGCCCAGAAAGCAGGTAGAAGGAGTTTTGTGGTGTCTTTGAGGTGCCTACCAGAGCAATGTAAAATCTATCAAGAAAACTCCTGTCTGGCACCTTCCCCGGTGGAGTTGTGCATGGGGTGTGTTTGGAACATTTTGCCACCAGCCGACTCCAAAATTCAGCTGTTCCTCATCTCAGCCCAGAAAGCAGGTAGAACAACTTTTGTGGTGCCTTTCAAATGCCTACCAAGGTAGTGTAAAAACTACCAGGAGAACTCCTGTCTGGCACCTTCCCCGGTGGAGTTGTGCATGGGGTGTGTTTGGAACATTTTGTCACCATCCGTCTCCAAAATTCAGCGGTTCCCCATCTCAGCCCAGAAAGCAGGTAGAACAACTTTTCTTGTGCCTTGCAGCTGCCTACCAAGGTAGTGTAAAAACTACCAACAGAATTCGTTCCTGGCACCTTCCCCGGTGGAGTTGTGCATGGGGTGTCTGTGGAACATTTTGTCACCGGCCGAGTCCAAAATTCAGCGGTTCCCCATCTCAGCCCAGAAAGCAGGTAGAACAACTTTTGTGGTGTCTTTCAGATGCCTACCGGAGCAATGTAAAAACTACCAGGAGAACTCCTGTCTGGCACCTTCCCCGGTGGAGTTGTGCATAGGGTGTGTTTGGAACATTTTGTCACCAGCCGAGTCCAAAATTCAGCGGTTCCCCATCTCAGCCCAGAAAGCAGGTAGAACAACTTTTGTGGTGTCTTTCAGATGCCTACCAAGGTAGTGTAAAAACTACCAAGAGAACTCCTGTCTGGCACCTTCCCCGGTGGAGTTGTGCATGGGGTGTGTTTGGAACATTTTGTCACCGGCCGAGTCCAAAATTCAGCGGTTCCCCATCTCAGCCCAGAAAGCAGGTAGAACAACTTTTGTGGTATCTTTCAGATGCCTACCGGAGCAATGTAAAAACTACCAGGAGAACTCCTGTCTGGCACCTTCCCCGGTGGAGTTGTGCAGGGGGTGTGTTTGGAACATTTTGTCACCAGCCGAGTCCAAAATTCAGCTGTTCCCCATCTCAGCCCACAAAGCAGGTACAACAACTTTTCTTGTGCCTTGCAGCTGCCTACCAAGGTAGTGTAAAAACTACCAACAGAATTCGTTCCTGGCACCTTCCCCGGTGGAGTTATGCATGGGGTGTCTGTGGAACATTTTGTCACCGGCCGACTCCAAAATTCAGCGGTTCCCCATCTCAGCCCAGAAAACAGGTAGAACAACTTTTGTGGTGTCTTTCAGGTGCCTACCAAGGTAGTGTAAAAACTATCAAGAGAACTCTTGTCTGGCACCTTCCGTGGTGGAGTTGTGCAGGGGGTGTGTTTGGAACATTTTGTCACCAGCCGAGTCCAAAATTCAGCGTTTCCCCATCTCAGCCCAGAAAGCAGGTAGAACAACTTTTGTGGTGTCTTTCAGATGCCTACCAAGGTAGTGTAAAAACTACCAAGAGAACTCCTGTCTGGCACCTTCCCCGGTGGAGTTGTGCATGGGGTGTGTTTGGAACATTTTGTCACCAGCCGACTCCAAAATTCAGCGATTCCCCATCTCAGCCCAGAAAGCAGGTAGAACAACTTTTGTGGTGTCTTTCAGATGCCTACCGGAGCAATGTAAAAACTACCAGGAGAACTCCTGTCTGGCACCTTCCCCGGTGGAGTTGTGCATGGGGTGTGTTTGGAACATTTTGTCACCAGCCGAGTCCAAAATTCAGCGGTTCCCCATCTCAGCCCAGAAAGCAGGTAGAACAACTTTTGTGGTCCCTTTCAGCTGCCTACCAAGGTAGTGTAAAAACTACCAGGAGAACTCCTGTCTGGCACCTTCCCCGGTGGAGTTGTGCATGGGGTGTGTTTGGAACATTTTGTCACCGGCCGACTCCAAAATTCAGCGTTTCCCCATCTCAGCCCAGAAAGCAGGTAGAACAACTTTTGTGATGTCTTTCAGATGCCTACCAAGGTAGTGTAAAAACTACTAAGACAACTCCTGTCTGGCACCTTCCCCGGTGGAGTTGTGCATGGGGTGTTTGGAACATTTTGTCACCGGCCGAGTCCAAAATTCAGCGATTCCCCATCTCAGCCCAGAAAGCAGGTAGAACAACTTTTGTGGTGTCTTTCAGATGCCTACCAAGGTAGTGTAAAAACTACCAGGAGAACTCCTGTCTGGCACCTTCCCCGGTGGAGTTGTGCATGGGGTGTGTTTGGAACATTTTGTCACCGGCCGAGTCCAAAATTCAGCGGTTCCCCATCTCAGCCCAGAAAGCAGGTAGAACAACTTTTGTCGTGTCTTTCAGATGCCTACCAAGGTAGTGTAAAAACTACCAGGAGAACTCCTGTCTGGCACCTTCCCCGGTGGAGTTGTGCATGGGGTGTGTTTGGAACATTTTGTCACCAGCCGAGTTTAAAATTCAGCGTTTCCCCATCTCAGCCCAGAAAGCAGGTAGAACAACTTTTGTGGTGCCTTTCAGCTGCCTACCAAGGTAGTGTAAAAACTACCAAGAGAACTCCTGTCTGGCACCTTCCCCGGTGGAATTGTGCATGGGGTGTGTTTGGAACATTTTGTCACCGGCCGACTCCAAAATTCAGCGGTTCCCCATCTCAGCCCAGAAAGCAGGAAGAACAACTTTTGTGGTGCCTTTCAAATGCCTACCAAGGTAGTGTAAAAACTACCAGGAGAACTCCTGTCTGGCACCTTCCCCGGTGGAGTTTTGCATGGGGTGTGTTTGGAACGTTTTGTCACCGGCCGAGTCCAAAATTCAGCGGTTCCCCATCTCAGCCCAGAAAGCAGGAAGAACAACTTTTGTGGTGCCTTTCAAATGCCTACCAAGGTAGTGTAAAAACTACCAGGAGAACTCCTGTCTGGCACCTTCCCCGGTGGAGTTGTGCATGGGGTGTGTTTGGAACATTTTGTCACCAGCCGACTCCAAAATTCAGCGTTTCCCCATCTCAGCCCAGAAAGCAGGTAGAACAACTTTTGTGGTGTCTTTCAGATGCCTACCAAGGTAGTGTAAAAACTACCAAGAGAACTCCTGTATGGCACCTTCCCCGGTGGAGTTGTGCAGGGGGTGTGTTTGGAACATTTTGTCACCAGCCGAGTCCAAAATTCAGCGGTTCCCCATCTCAGCCCAGAAAGCAGGTAGAACAACTTTTGTGGTGTCTTTCAGATGCCTACCAAGGTAGTGTAAAAACTACCAGGAGAACTCCTGTCTGGCACCTTCCCCGGTGGAGTTTTGCATGGGGTGTGTTTGGAACATTTTGTCACCGGCCGAGTCCAAAATTCAGCGATTCCCCATCTCAGCCCACAAAGCAGGTAGAACAACTTTTGTGGTGCCTTTCAGCTGCCTACCAAGGTAGTGTAAAAACTACCAAGAGAACTCCTGTCTGGCACCTTCCCCGGTGGAATTGTGCATGGGGTGTGTTTGGAACATTTTGTCACCGGCCGACTCCAAAATTCAGCGGTTCCCCATCTCAGCCCAGAAAGCAGGAAGAACAACTTTTGTGGTGCCTTTCAAATGCCTACCAAGGTAGTGTAAAAACTACCAGGAGAACTCCTGTCTGGCACCTTCCCCGGTGGAGTTTTGCATGGGGTGTGTTTGGAACGTTTTGTCACCGGCCGAGTCCAAAATTCAGCGGTTCCCCATCTCAGCCCAGAAAGCAGGAAGAACAACTTTTGTGGTGCCTTTCAAATGCCTACCAAGGTAGTGTAAAAACTACCAGGAGAACTCCTGTCTGGCACCTTCCCCGGTGGAGTTGTGCATGGGGTGTGTTTGGAACATTTTGTCACCAGCCGACTCCAAAATTCAGCGTTTCCCCATCTCAGCCCAGAAAGCAGGTAGAACAACTTTTGTGGTGTCTTTCAGATGCCTACCAAGGTAGTGTAAAAACTACCAAGAGAACTCCTGTATGGCACCTTCCCCGGTGGAGTTGTGCAGGGGGTGTGTTTGGAACATTTTGTCACCAGCCGAGTCCAAAATTCAGCGGTTCCCCATCTCAGCCCAGAAAGCAGGTAGAACAACTTTTGTGGTGTCTTTCAGATGCCTACCAAGGTAGTGTAAAAACTACCAGGAGAACTCCTGTCTGGCACCTTCCCCGGTGGAGTTTTGCATGGGGTGTGTTTGGAACATTTTGTCACCGGCCGAGTCCAAAATTCAGCGATTCCCCATCTCAGCCCACAAAGCAGGTAGAACAACTTTTGTGGTGTCTTTCAGCTGCCTACCAAGGTAGTGTAAAAACTACCAAGAGAACTCCTGTCTGGCACCTTCCCCGGTGGAGTTGTGCATGGGGTGTGTTTGGAACATTTTGTCACCGGCCGACTCCAAAATTCAGCGGTTCCCCATCTCAGCCCAGAAAGCAGGTAGAACATCTTTTGTGGTGTCTTTTAGATGCCTACCGGAGCAATGTAAAAACTACCAGGAGAACTCCTGCCTGGCACCTTCCCCGGTATAGTTGTGCAGGGGGTGTCTTTGGAACATTTTGTCACCGGCCGAGTCCAAAATTCAGCGATTCCCCATCTCAGCCCAGAAAGCAGATAGAACAACTTTTGTGGTGTCTTTCAGATGCCTACCGGAGCAATGTAAAAACTACCAGGAGAACTCCTGTCTGGCACCTTCCCCGGTGGAGTTGTGCATGGGGTGTGTTTGGAACATTTTGTCACCAGCCGACTCCAAAATTCAGCGGTTCCCCATCTCAGCCCAGAAAGCAGGTAGAACAACTTTTGTCGTGTCTTTCAGATGCCTACTGGAGCAATGTAAAAACTACCAGGAGAACTCCTGTCTGGCACCTTCCCCGGTGGAGTTGTGCAGGGGGTGTCTTTGGAACATTTTGTCACCAGCCGAGTCCAAAATTCAGCGTTTCCCCATCTCAGCCCAGAAAGCAGGTAGAACAACTTTTGTGGTGTCTCTTAGATGCCTACCAAGGTAGTGTAAAAACTACCAAGAGAACTCCTGTCTGGCACATTCCCCGGTGGAGTTGTGCATGGGGTGTGTTTGGAACATTTTGTCACCGGCCGAGTCCAAAATTCAGCGATTCCCCATCTCAGCCCAGAAAGCAGGTAGAACAACTTTTGTGGTGTCTTTCAGATGCCTACCGGAGCAATGTAAAAACTACCAGGAGAACTCCTGTCTGGCACCTTCCCCGGTGGAGTTGTGCAGGGGGTGTGTTTGGAACATTTTGTCACCGGCCGAGTCCAAAATTCAGCGTTTCCCCATCTCAGCCCAGAAAGCAGGTAGAACAACTTTTGTGGTGTCTTTCAGATGCCTACCAAGGTAGTGTAAAAACTATTAAGAGAACTCCTGCCTGGCACCTTCCCCGGTGGAGTTTTGCATGGGGTGTGTTTGGAACATTTTGTCACCGGCCGACTCCAAAATTCAGCGGTTCCCCATCTCAGCCCAGAAAGCAGGTAGAACATCTCTTGTGGTGTCTTTTAGATGCCTACCGGAGCAATGTAAAAACTACCAGGAGAACTCCTGCCTGGCACCTTCCCCGGTATAGTTGTGCATGGGGTGTCTTTGGAACATTTTGTCACCAGCCGAGTCCAAAATTCAGCTGTTCCCCATCTCAGCCCAGAAAGCAGGAAGAACAACTTTTGTGGTGTCTTTCAGATGCCTACCAAGGTAGTGTAAAAACTACCAAGAGAACTCCTGTCTGGCACCTTCTCCGGTGGAGTTGTGCATGGGGTGTCTTTGGAACATTTTGTCACCGGCCGACTCCAAAATTCAGCTGTTCCCCATCTCAGCCCAGAAAGCAGGTAGAAGGAGTTTTGTGGTGTCTTTGAGGTGCCTACCAGAGCAATGTAAAATCTATCAACAAAACTCCTGTCTGGCACCTTCCCCGGTGGAGTTGTGCATGGGGTGTGTTTGGAACATTTTGTCACCAGCCGAGTCCAAAATTCAGCTGTTCCCCATCTCAGCCCACAAAGCAGGTAGAACAACTTTTCTTGTGCCTTGCAGCTGCCTACCAAGGTAGTGTAAAAACTACCAACAGAATTCGTTCCTGGCACCTTCCCCGGTGGAGTTATGCATGGGGTGTCTGTGGAACATTTTGTCACCGGCCGACTCCAAAATTCAGCGGTTCCCCATCTCAGCCCAGAAAGCAGGTAGAACAACTTTTGTGGTGTCTTTCAGGTGCCTACCAAGGTAGTGTAAAAACTATCAAGAGAACTCTTGTCTGGCACCTTCCCCGGTGGAGTTGTGCAGGGGGTGTGTTTGGAACATTTTGTCACCAGCCGAGTCCAAAATTCAGCGTTTCCCCATCTCAGCCCAGAAAGCAGGTAGAACAACTTTTGTGGTGTCTTTCAGATGCCTACCAAGGTAGTGTAAAAACTACCAAGAGAACTCCTGTCTGGCACCTTCCCCGGTGGAGTTGTGCATGGGGTGTGTTTGGAACATTTTGTCACCAGCCGACTCCAAAATTCAGCGATTCCCCATCTCAGCCCAGAAAGCAGGTAGAACAACTTTTGTGGTGTCTTTCAGATGCCTACCGGAGCAATGTAAAAACTACCAGGAGAACTCCTGTCTGGCACCTTCCCCGGTGGAGTTTTGCATGGGGTGTGTTTGGAACATTTTGTCACCGGCCGACTCCAAAATTCAGCGGTTCCCCATCTCAGCCCAGAAAGCAGGAAGAACAACTTTTGTGGTGCCTTTAAGCTGCCTACCAAGGTAGTGTAAAAACTACCACGAGAACTCCTGTCTGGCACCTTCCCCGGTGGAGTTGTGCATGGGGTGTGTTTGGAACATTTTGTCACCGGCCGACTCCAAAATTCTGCGGTTCCCCATCTCAGCCCAGAAAGCAGGAAGAACAACTTTTGTGGTGCCTTTCAGCTGCCTACTAAGGTAGTGTAAAAACTACCAGGAGAACTCCTGTCTGGCACCTTCCCCGGTGGAGTTGTGCATGGGGTGTGTTTGGAACATTTTGTCACCAGCCGAGTCCAAAATTCAGCGGTTCCCCATCTCAGCCCAGAAAGCAGGTAGAACAACTTTTGTGGTCCCTTTCAGATGCCTACCAAGGTAGTGTAAAAACTACCAGGAGAACTCCTGTCTGGCACCTTCCCCGGTGGAGTTGTGCATGGGGTGTGTTTGGAACATTTTGTCACCAGCCGAGTCCAAAATTCAGCGTTTCCCCATCTCAGCCCAGAAAGCAGGTAGAACAACTTTTGTGATGTCTTTCAGATGCCTACCAAGGTAGTGTAAAAACTACTAAGACAACTCCTGTCTGGCACCTTCCCCGGTGGAGTTGTGCATGGGGTGTTTGGAACATTTTGTCACCGGCCGAGTCCAAAATTCAGCGATTCCCCATCTCAGCCCAGAAAGCAGGTAGAACAACTTTTGTGGTGTCTTTCAGCTGCCTACCAAGGTAGTGTAAAAACTACCAGGAGAACTCCTGTCTGGCACCTTCCCCGGTGGAGTTGTGCATGGGGTGTGTTTGGAACATTTTGTCACCGGCCGAGTCCAAAATTCAGCGGTTCCCCATCTCAGCCCAGAAAGCAGGTAGAACAACTTTTGTGGTGTCTTTCAGATGCCTACCAAGGTAGTGTAAAAACTACCAGGAGAACTCCTGTCTGGCACCTTCCCCGGTGGAGTTGTGCATGGGGTGTGTTTGGAACATTTTGTCACCAGCCGAGTCCAAAATTCAGCGTTTCCCCATCTCAGCCCAGAAAGCAGGTAGAACAACTTTTGTGGTGCCTTTCAGCTGCCTACCAAGGTAGTGTAAAAACTACCAAGAGAACTCCTGTCTGGCACCTTCCCCGGTGGAATTGTGCATGGGGTGTGTTTGGAACATTTTGTCACCGGCCGACTCCAAAATTCAGCGGTTCCCCATCTCAGCCCAGAAAGCAGGAAGAACAACTTTTGTGGTGCCTTTCAAATGCCTACCAAGGTAGTGTAAAAACTACCAGGAGAACTCCTGTCTGGCACCTTCCCCGGTGGAGTTGTGCAGGGGGTGTGTTTGGAACATTTTGTCACCAGCCGAGTCCAAAATTCAGCGTTTCCCCATCTCAGCCCAGAAAGCAGGTAGAACAACTTTTGTGGTGTCTTTCAGATGCCTACCAAGGTAGTGTAAAAACTACCAAGAGAACTCCTGTCCGGCACCTTCCCCGGTGGAGTTGTGCATGGGGTGTGTTTGGAACATTTTGTCACCAGCCGACTCCAAAATTCAGCGATTCCCCATCTCAGCCCAGAAAGCAGGTAGAACAACTTTTGTGGTGTCTTTCAGATGCCTACCGGAGCAATGTAAAAACTACCAGGAGAACTCCTGTCTGGCACCTTCCCCGGTGGAGTTGTGCATGGGGTGTGTTTGGAACATTTTGTCACCGGCCGAGTCCAAAATTCAGCGGTTCCCCATCTCAGCCCAGAAAGCAGGTAGAACAACTTTTGTGGTGTCTTTCAGCTGCCTACCAAGGTAGTGTAAAAACTACCAGGAGAACTCCTGTCTGGCACCTTCCCCGGTGGAGTTGTGCATGGGGTGTGTTTGGAACATTTTGTCACCGGCCGAGTCCAAAATTCAGCGGTTCCCCATCTCAGCCCAGAAAGCAGGTAGAACAACTTTTGTCGTGTCTTTCAGCTGCCTACCAAGGTAGTGTAAAAACTACCAGGAGAACTCCTGTCTGGCACCTTCCCCGGTGGAGTTGTGCATGGGGTGTGTTTGGAACATTTTGTCACCAGCCGAGTTTAAAATTCAGCGTTTCCCCATCTCAGCCCAGAAAGCAGGTAGAACAACTTTTGTGGTGCCTTTCAGCTGCCTACCAAGGTAGTGTAAAAACTACCAAGAGAACTCCTGTCTGGCACCTTCCCCGGTGGAATTGTGCATGGGGTGTGTTTGGAACATTTTGTCACCGGCCGACTCCAAAATTCAGCGGTTCCCCATCTCAGCCCAGAAAGCAGGAAGAACAACTTTTGTGGTGCCTTTCAAATGCCTACCAAGGTAGTGTAAAAACTACCAGGAGAACTCCTGTCTGGCACCTTCCCCGGTGGAGTTTTGCATGGGGTGTGTTTGGAACGTTTTGTCACCGGCCGAGTCCAAAATTCAGCGGTTCCCCATCTCAGCCCAGAAAGCAGGAAGAACAACTTTTGTGGTGCCTTTCAAATGCCTACCAAGGTAGTGTAAAAACTACCAGGAGAACTCCTGTCTGGCACCTTCCCCGGTGGAGTTGTGCATGGGGTGTGTTTGGAACATTTTGTCACCAGCCGACTCCAAAATTCAGCGTTTCCCCATCTCAGCCCAGAAAGCAGGTAGAACAACTTTTGTGGTGTCTTTCAGATGCCTACCAAGGTAGTGTAAAAACTACCAAGAGAACTCCTGTATGGCACCTTCCCCGGTGGAGTTGTGCAGGGGGTGTGTTTGGAACATTTTGTCACCAGCCGAGTCCAAAATTCAGCGGTTCCCCATCTCAGCCCAGAAAGCAGGTAGAACAACTTTTGTGGTGTCTTTCAGATGCCTACCAAGGTAGTGTAAAAACTACCAGGAGAACTCCTGTCTGGCACCTTCCCCGGTGGAGTTTTGCATGGGGTGTGTTTGGAACATTTTGTCACCGGCCGAGTCCAAAATTCAGCGATTCCCCATCTCAGCCCACAAAGCAGGTAGAACAACTTTTGTGGTGTCTTTCAGCTGCCTACCAAGGTAGTGTAAAAACTACCAAGAGAACTCCTGTCTGGCACCTTCCCCGGTGGAGTTGTGCATGGGGTGTGTTTGGAACATTTTGTCACCGGCCGACTCCAAAATTCAGCGGTTCCCCATCTCAGCCCAGAAAGCAGGTAGAACATCTTTTGTGGTGTCTTTTAGATGCCTACCGGAGCAATGTAAAAACTACCAGGAGAACTCCTGCCTGGCACCTTCCCCGGTATAGTTGTGCATGGGGTGTGTTTGGAACATTTTGTCACCGGCCGAGTCCAAAATTCAGCGATTCCCCATCTCAGCCCAGAAAGCAGATAGAACAACTTTTGTGGTGTCTTTCAGATGCCTACCGGAGCAATGTAAAAACTACCAGGAGAACTCCTGTCTGGCACCTTCCCCGGTGGAGTTGTGCATGGGGTGTGTTTGGAACATTTTGTCACCAGCCGACTCCAAAATTCAGCGGTTCCCCATCTCAGCCCAGAAAGCAGGTAGAACAACTTTTGTCGTGTCTTTCAGATGCCTACCGGAGCAATGTAAAAACTACCAGGAGAACTCCTGTCTGGCACCTTCCCCGGTGGAGTTGTGCAGGGGGTGTCTTTGGAACATTTTGTCACCAGCCGAGTCCAAAATTCAGCGTTTCCCCATCTCAGCCCAGAAAGCAGGTAGAACAACTTTTGTGGTGTCTCTTAGATGCCTACCAAGGTAGTGTAAAAACTACCAAGAGAACTCCTGTCTGGCACATTCCCCGGTGGAGTTGTGCATGGGGTGTGTTTGGAACATTTTGTCACCGGCCGAGTCCAAAATTCAGCGATTCCCCATCTCAGCCCAGAAAGCAGGTAGAACAACTTTTGTGGTGTCTTTCAGATGCCTACCGGAGCAATGTAAAAACTACCAGGAGAACTCCTGTCTGGCACCTTCCCCGGTGGAGTTGTGCAGGGGGTGTGTTTGGAACATTTTGTCACCGGCCGAGTCCAAAATTCAGCGTTTCCCCATCTCAGCCCAGAAAGCAGGTAGAACAACTTTTGTGGTGTCTTTCAGATGCCTACCAAGGTAGTGTAAAAACTATTAAGAGAACTCCTGCCTGGCACCTTCCCCGGTGGAGTTGTGCATGGGGTGTGTTTGGAACATTTTGTCACCGGCCGACTCCAAAATTCAGCGGTTCCCCATCTCAGCCCAGAAAGCAGGTAGAACATCTCTTGTGGTGTCTTTTAGATGCCTACCGGAGCAATGTAAAAACTACCAGGAGAACTCCTGCCTGGCACCTTCCCCGGTATAGTTGTGCATGGGGTGTCTTTGGAACATTTTGTCACCAGCCGAGTCCAAAATTCAGCTGTTCCCCATCTCAGCCCAGAAAGCAGGAAGAACAACTTTTGTGGTGTCTTTCAGATGCCTACCAAGGTAGTGTAAAAACTACCAAGAGAACTCCTGTCTGGCACCTTCTCCGGTGGAGTTGTGCATGGGGTGTCTTTGGAACATTTTGTCACCGGCCGACTCCAAAATTCAGCTGTTCCCCATCTCAGCCCAGAAAGCAGGTAGAAGGAGTTTTGTGGTGTCTTTGAGGTGCCTACCAGAGCAATGTAAAATCTATCAACAAAACTCCTGTCTGGCACCTTCCCCGGTGGAGTTGTGCATGGGGTGTGTTTGGAACATTTTGTCACCAGCCGAGTCCAAAATTCAGCTGTTCCCCATCTCAGCCCACAAAGCAGGTAGAACAACTTTTCTTGTGCCTTGCAGCTGCCTACCAAGGTAGTGTAAAAACTACCAACAGAATTCGTTCCTGGCACCTTCCCCGGTGGAGTTATGCATGGGGTGTCTGTGGAACATTTTGTCACCGGCCGACTCCAAAATTCAGCGGTTCCCCATCTCAGCCCAGAAAGCAGGTAGAACAACTTTTGTGGTGTCTTTCAGGTGCCTACCAAGGTAGTGTAAAAACTATCAAGAGAACTCTTGTCTGGCACCTTCCCCGGTGGAGTTGTGCAGGGGGTGTGTTTGGAACATTTTGTCACCAGCCGAGTCCAAAATTCAGCGTTTCCCCATCTCAGCCCAGAAAGCAGGTAGAACAACTTTTGTGGTGTCTTTCAGATGCCTACCAAGGTAGTGTAAAAACTACCAAGAGAACTCCTGTCTGGCACCTTCCCCGGTGGAGTTGTGCATGGGGTGTGTTTGGAACATTTTGTCACCAGCCGACTCCAAAATTCAGCGATTCCCCATCTCAGCCCAGAAAGCAGGTAGAACAACTTTTGTGGTGTCTTTCAGATGCCTACCGGAGCAATGTAAAAACTACCAGGAGAACTCCTGTCTGGCACCTTCCCCGGTGGAGTTTTGCATGGGGTGTGTTTGGAACATTTTGTCACCGGCCGACTCCAAAATTCAGCGGTTCCCCATCTCAGCCCAGAAAGCAGGAAGAACAACTTTTGTGGTGCCTTTAAGCTGCCTACCAAGGTAGTGTAAAAACTACCAAGAGAACTCCTGTCTGGCACCTTCCCCGGTGGAGTTGTGCATGGGGTGTGTTTGGAACATTTTGTCACCGGCCGACTCCAAAATTCTGCGGTTCCCCATCTCAGCCCAGAAAGCAGGAAGAACAACTTTTGTGGTGCCTTTCAGCTGCCTACTAAGGTAGTGTAAAAACTACCAGGAGAACTCCTGTCTGGCACCTTCCCCGGTGGAGTTGTGCATGGGGTGTGTTTGGAACATTTTGTCACCAGCCGAGTCCAAAATTCAGCGGTTCCCCATCTCAGCCCAGAAAGCAGGTAGAACAACTTTTGTGGTCCCTTTCAGATGCCTACCAAGGTAGTGTAAAAACTACCAGGAGAACTCCTGTCTGGCACCTTCCCCGGTGGAGTTGTGCATGGGGTGTGTTTGGAACATTTTGTCACCAGCCGAGTCCAAAATTCAGCGTTTCCCCATCTCAGCCCAGAAAGCAGGTAGAACAACTTTTGTGATGTCTTTCAGATGCCTACCAAGGTAGTGTAAAAACTACTAAGACAACTCCTGTCTGGCACCTTCCCCGGTGGAGTTGTGCATGGGGTGTTTGGAACATTTTGTCACCGGCCGAGTCCAAAATTCAGCGATTCCCCATCTCAGCCCAGAAAGCAGGTAGAACAACTTTTGTGGTGTCTTTCAGCTGCCTACCAAGGTAGTGTAAAAACTACCAGGAGAACTCCTGTCTGGCACCTTCCCCGGTGGAGTTGTGCATGGGGTGTGTTTGGAACATTTTGTCACCGGCCGAGTCCAAAATTCAGCGGTTCCCCATCTCAGCCCAGAAAGCAGGTAGAACAACTTTTGTGGTGTCTTTCAGATGCCTACCAAGGTAGTGTAAAAACTACCAGGAGAACTCCTGTCTGGCACCTTCCCCGGTGGAGTTGTGCATGGGGTGTGTTTGGAACATTTTGTCACCAGCCGAGTCCAAAATTCAGCGGTTCCCCATCTCAGCCCAGAAAGCAGGTAGAACAACTTTTGTGGTGCCTTTCAGCTGCCTACCAAGGTAGTGTAAAAACTACCAAGAGAACTCCTGTCTGGCACCTTCCCCGGTGGAATTGTGCATGGGGTGTGTTTGGAACATTTTGTCACCGGCCGACTCCAAAATTCAGCGGTTCCCCATCTCAGCCCAGAAAGCAGGAAGAACAACTTTTGTGGTGCCTTTCAAATGCCTACCAAGGTAGTGTAAAAACTACCAGGAGAACTCCTGTCTGGCACCTTCCCCGGTGGAGTTGTGCAGGGGGTGTGTTTGGAACATTTTGTCACCAGCCGAGTCCAAAATTCAGCGTTTCCCCATCTCAGCCCAGAAAGCAGGTAGAACAACTTTTGTGGTGTCTTTCAGATGCCTACCAAGGTAGTGTAAAAACTACCAAGAGAACTCCTGTCCGGCACCTTCCCCGGTGGAGTTGTGCATGGGGTGTGTTTGGAACATTTTGTCAACGGCCGACTCCAAAATTCAGCGATTCCCCATCTCAGCCCAGAAAGCAGGTAGAACAACTTTTGTGGTGTCTTTCAGATGCCTACCGGAGCAATGTAAAAACTACCAGGAGAACTCCTGTCTGGCACCTTCCCCGGTGGAGTTGTGCATGGGGTGTGTTTGGAACATTTTGTCACCGGCCGACTCCAAAATTCAGCGGTTCCCCATCTCAGCCCAGAAAGCAGGAAGAACAACTTTTGTGGTGCCTTTCAAATACCTACCAAGGTAGTGTAAAAACTACCAGGAGAACTCCTGTCTGGCACCTTCCCCGGTGGAGTTGTGCATGGGGTGTGTTTGGAACATTTTGTCACCAGCCGAGTCCAAAATTCAGCGGTTCCCCATCTCAGCCCAGAAAGCAGGTAGAACAACTTTTGTGGTCCCTTTCAGATGCCTACCAAGGTAGTGTAAAAACTACCAGGAGAACTCCTGTCTGGCACCTTCCCCGGTGGAGTTGTGCATGGGGTGTGTTTGGAACATTTTGTCACCAGCCGAGTCCAAAATTCAGCGTTTCCCCATCTCAGCCCAGAAAGCAGGTAGAACAACTTTTGTGATGTCTTTCAAATGCCTACCAAGGTAGTGTAAAAACTACTAAGACAACTCCTGTCTGGCACCTTCCCCGGTGGAGTTGTGCATGGGGTGTTTGGAACATTTTGTCACCGGCCGAGTCCAAAATTCAGCGATTCCCCATCTCAGCCCAGAAAGCAGGTAGAACAACTTTTGTGGTGTCTTTCAGCTGCCTACCAAGGTAGTGTAAAAACTACCAGGAGAACTCCTGTCTGGCACCTTCCCCGGTGGAGTTGTGCATGGGGTGTGTTTGGAACATTTTGTCACCGGCCGAGTCCAAAATTCAGCGGTTCCCCATCTCAGCCCAGAAAGCAGGTAGAACAACTTTTGTGGTGTCTTTCAGATGCCTACCAAGGTAGTGTAAAAACTACCAAGAGAATTCCTGTCTGGCACCTTCCCCGGTGGAGTTTTGCATGGGGTGTGTTTGGAACATTTTGTCACCGGCCGAGTCCAAAATTCAGCGGTTCCCCATCTCAGCCCAGAAAGCAGGAAGAACAACTTTTGTGGTGCCTTTCAAATGCCTACCAAGGTAGTGTAAAAACTACCAAGAGAACTCCTGTCTGGCACCTTCCCCGGTGGAGTTGTGCATGGGGTGTGTTTGGAACATTTTGTCACCGGCCGAGTCCAAAATTCAGCGGTTCCCCATCTCAGCCCAGAAAGCAGGAAGAACAACTTTTGTGGTGCCTTTCAAATGCCTACCAAGGTAGTGTAAAAACTACCAGGAGAACTCCTGTCTGGCACCTTCCCCGGTGGAGTTGTGCATGGGGTGTGTTTGGAACATTTTGTCACCAGCCGACTCCAAAATTCAGCGTTTCCCCATCTCAGCCCAGAAAGCAGGTAGAACAACTTTTGTGGTGCCTTTCAGCTGCCTACCAAGGTAGTGTAAAAACTATTAAGAGAACTCCTGCCTGGCACCTTCCGTGGTGGAGTTGTGCATGGGGTGTGTTTGGAACATTTTGTCACCGGCCGACTCCAAAATTCAGCGGTTCCCCATCTCAGCCCAGAAAGCAGGTAGAACATCTCTTGTGGTGTCTTTTAGATGCCTACCGGAGCAATGTAAAAACTACCAGGAGAACTCCTGTCTGGCACCTTCCCCGGTATAGTTGTGCATGGGGTGTCTTTGAAACATTTTGTCACCAGCCGAGTCCAAAATTCAGCGGTTCCCCATCTCAGCCCAGAAAGTAGGTAGAACAACTTTTGTGGTGTCTTTTAGATGCCTACCAAGGTAGTGTAAAAACTACCAGGAGAACTCCTGTCTGGCACCTTCCCCGGTGGAGTTGTGCAGGGGGTGTGTTTGGAACATTTTGTCACCGGCCGAGTCCAAAATTCAGCGATTCCCCATCTCAGCCCAGAAAGCAGGTAGAACAACTTTTGTGGTGTCTTTCAGATGCCTACCAAGGTAGTGTAAAAACTACCAGGAGAACTCCTGTCTGGCACCTTCCCCGGTGGAGTTGTGCATGGGGTGTGTTTGGAACATTTTGTCACCGGCCGACTCCAAAATTCAGCTGTTCCCCATCTCAGCCCACAAAGCAGGTAGAACAACTTTTGTGGTGCCTTTCAGCTGCCTACCGGGGTAGTGTAAAAACTACCAACAGAATTCGTTCCTGGCACCTTCCCCGGTGGAGTTGTGCATGGGGTGTGTTTGGAACATTTTGTCACCGGCCGAGTCCAAAATTCAGCGATTCCCCATCTCAGCCCACAAAGCAGGTAGAACAACTTTTGTGGTGTCTTTCAGATATCTACCGGAGCAATGTAAAAACTACCAGGAGAACTCCTGTCTGGCACCTTCCCCGGTGGAGTTGTGCAGGGGGTGTGTTTGGAACATTTTGTCACCAGCCGACTCCAAAATTCAGCGGTTCCCCATCTCAGCCCAGAAAGCAGGTAGAACAACTTTTGTGGTGTCTTTCAGATGCCTACCAAGGTAGTGTAAAAACTACCAGGAGAACTCCTGTCTGGCACCTTCCCCGGTGGAGTTGTGCATGGGGTGTGTTTGGAACATTTTGTCACCAGCCGACTCCAAAATTCATCTGTTCCCCATCTCAGCCCAGAAAGCAGGTAGAACAACTTTTGTGGTGTCTTTCAGATGTCTACCAAGGTAGTGTAAAAACTACTAAGAGAGCTCCTGTCTGGCACCTTCCATGGTGGAGTTGTGCATGGGCTGTGTTTGGAACATTTTGTCACCGGCCGAGTCCAAAATTCAGCGGTTCCCCATCTCAGCCCAGAAAGCAGGTACAACTTCTTTTCTTGTGCCTTTCACCTGCCTACCAAGGTAGTGTAAAAACTACCAACAGAATTCGTTCCTGGCACCTTCCCCGGTGGAGTTGTGCATGGGGTGTCTGTGGAACATTTTGTCAGCAGCCGACTCCAAAATTCAGCGATTCCCCATCTCAGCCCAGAAAGCAGGTAGAACAACTTTGTGGTGTCTTTCAGATGCCTACCGGAGCAATGTAAAAACTACCAGGAGAACTCCTGTCTGGCACCTTCCCTGGTGGAGTTGTGCATGGGGTGTGTTTGGAACATTTTGTCACCAGCCGACTCCAAAATTCAGCGGTTCCCCATCTCAGCCCACAAAGCAGGTAGAACAACTTTTGTGGTGCCTTTCACCTGCCTACCAAGGTAGTGTAAAAACTACCAAGAGAACTCCTGTCTGGCACCTTCCCCGGTGGAGTTGTGCATGGGGTGTGTTTGGAACATTTTGTCACCAGCCGACTCCAAAATTCAGCGTTTCCCCATCTCAGCCCAGAAAGCAGGTAGAACAACTTTTGTGGTGTCTTTTAGATGCCTACCAAGGTAGTGTAAAAACTACCAGGAGAACTCCTGTCTGGCACCTTCCCCGGTGGAGTTGTGCATGGGGTGTGTTTGGAACATTTTGTCACCGGCCGACTCCAAAATTCAGCGATTCCCCATCTCAGCCCAGAAAGCAGGTAGAACAACTTTTGTGGTGTCTTTCAGATGCCTACCGGAGCAATGTAAAAACTACCAGGAGAACTCCTGTCTGGCACCTTCCGTGGTGGAGTTGTGCAGGGGGGGTGTTTGGAACATTTTGTCACCAGCCGAGTCCAAAATTTAGCGGTTCCCCATCTCAGCCCAGAAAGCAGGTAGAACAACTTTTGTGGTGCCTTTCAGATGCCTACCAAGGTAGTGTAAAAACTACCAAGAGAACTCCTGTCTGGCACCTTCCCCGGTGGAGTTGTGCATGGGGTGTGTTTGGAACATTTTGTCACCGGCCGACTCCAAAATTCAGCGGTTCCCCATCTCAGCCCAGAAAGCAGGTAGAACAACTTTTGTGGTGTCTTTCAGATGCCTACCAAGGTAGTGTAAAAACTACCAGGAGAACTCCTGTCTGGCACCTTCCCCGGTGGAGTTGTGCATGGGGTGTGTTTGGAACATTTTGCCACCAGCCGACTCCAAAATTCAGCGGTTCCCCATCTCAGCCCACAAAGCAGGTAGAACAACTTTTGTGGTGCCTTTCAGCTGCCTACCAAGGTAGTGTAAAAACTACCAACAGAATTCGTTCCTGGCACCTTCCCCGGTGGAGTTGTGCATGGGGTGTGTTTGGAACATTTTGTCACCGGCCGAGTCCAAAATTCAGCGGATCCCCATCTCAGCCCAGAAAGCAGGTAGAACAACTTTTGTGGTGTCTTTCAGCTGCCTACCAAGGTAGTGTAAAAACTACTAGGAGAACTCCTGTCTGGCACCTTCCCCGGTGGAGTTGTGCATGGGGTGTCTTTGGAACATTTTTTCACCAGCCGAGTCCAAAATTCAGCTGTTCCCCATCTCAGCCCAGAAAGCAGGTAGAACAACTTTTGTGGTATCTTTCAGATGCCTACCAAGGTAGTGTAAAAACTACCAGGAGAACTCCTGTCTGGCACCTTCCGTGGTGGAGTTGTGCATGGGGTGTGTTTGGAACATTTTGTCACCGGCCGACTCCAAAATTCAGCGATTCCCCATCTCAGCCCAGAAAGCAGGTAGAACAACTTTTGTGGTGTCTTTCAGATGCCTACCGGAGCAATGTAAAAACTACCAGGAGAACTCCTGTCTGGCACCTTCCGTGGTGGAGTTGTGCATGGGGTGTGTTTGGAACATTTTGTCACCGGCCGACTCCAAAATTCAGCGGTTCCCCATCTCAGCCCAGAAAGCAGGTAGAACAACTTTTGTGGTGTCTTTCAGATGCCTACCAAGGTAGTGTAAAAACTACCAGGAGAACTCCTGTCTGGCACCTTCCCCGGTGGAGTTGTGCATGGGGTGTGTTTGGAACATTTTGCCACCAGCCGACTCCAAAATTCAGCGGTTCCCCATCTCAGCCCACAAAGCAGGTAGAACAACTTTTGTGGTGCCTTTCAGCTGCCTACCAAGGTAGTGTAAAAACTACCAACAGAATTCGTTCCTGGCACCTTCCCCGGTGGAGTTGTGCATGGGGTGTGTTTGGAACATTTTGTCACCGGCCGAGTCCAAAATTCAGCGGATCCCCATCTCAGCCCAGAAAGCAGGTAGAACAACTTTTGTGGTGTCTTTCAGCTGCCTACCAAGGTAGTGTAAAAACTACTAGGAGAACTCCTGTCTGGCACCTTCCCCGGTGGAGTTGTGCATGGGGTGTGTTTGGAACATTTTTTCACCAGCCGAGTCCAAAATTCAGCTGTTCCCCATCTCAGCCCAGAAAGCAGGTAGAACAACTTTTGTGGTATCTTTCAGATGCCTACCAAGGTAGTGTAAAAACTACCAGGAGAACTCCTGTCTGGCACCTTCCGTGGTGGAGTTGTGCATGGGGTGTGTTTGGAACATTTTGTCACCGGCCGAGTCCAAAATTCAGCGATTCCCCATCTCAGCCCAGAAAGCAGGTAGAACAACTTTTGTGGTGTCTTTCAGATGCCTACCGGAGCAATGTAAAAACTACCAGGAGAACTCCTGTCTGGCACCTTCCGTGGTGGAGTTGTGCATGGGGTGTGTTTGGAACATTTTGTCACCAGCCGACTCCAAAATTCAGCGGTTCCCCATCTCAGCCCAGAAAGCAGGTAGAACAACTTTTGTGGTGTCTTTCAGATGCCTACCAAGGTAGTGTAAAAACTACCAGGAGAACTCCTGTCTGGCACCTTCCCCGGTGGAGTTGTGCATGGGGTGTGTTTGGAACATTTTGTCACCAGCCGACTCCAAAATTCATCTGTTCCCCATCTCAGCCCAGAAAGCAGGTAGAACAACTTTTGTGGTGTCTTTCAGATGTCTACCAAGGTAGTGTAAAAACTACTAAGAGAGCTCCTGTCTGGCACCTTCCGTGGTGGAGTTGTGCATGGGCTGTGTTTGGAACATTTTGTCACCGGCCGAGTCCAAAATTCAGCGGTTCCCCATCTCAGCCCAGAAAGCAGGTACAACTTCTTTTCTTGTGCCTTTCACCTGCCTACCAAGGTAGTGTAAAAACTACCAACAGAATTCGTTCCTGGCACCTTCCCCGGTGGAGTTGTGCATGGGGTGTCTGTGGAACATTTTGTCAGCAGCACACTCCAAAATTCAGCGATTCCCCATCTCAGCCCAGAAAGCAGGTAGAACAACTTTGTGGTGTCTTTCAGATGCCTACCGGAGCAATGTAAAAACTACCAGGAGAACTCCTGTCTGGCACCTTCCCTGGTGGAGTTGTGCATGGGGTGTGTTTGGAACATTTTGTCACCAGCCGAGTCCAAAATTCAGCGGTTCCCCATCTCAGCCCACAAAGCAGGTAGAACAACTTTTGTGGTGCCTTTCACCTGCCTACCAAGGTAGTGTAAAAACTACCAAGAGAACTCCTGTCTGGCACCTTCCCCGGTGGAGTTGTGCAGGGGGTGTGTTTGGAACATTTTGCCACCAGCCGACTCCAAAATTCAGCGGTTCCCCATCTCAGCCCAGAAAGCAGGTAGAACAACTTTTGTGGTGTCTTTTAGATGCCTACCAAGGTAGTGTAAAAACTACCAGGAGAACTCCTGTCTGGCACCTTCCCCGGTGGAGTTGTGCATGGGGTGTGTTTGGAACATTTTGTCACCGGCCGAGTCCAAAATTCAGCGATTCCCCATCTCAGCCCAGAAAGCAGGTAGAACAACTTTTGTGGTGTCTTTCAGATGCCTACCGGAGCAATGTAAAAACTACCAGGAGAACTCCTGTCTGGCACCTTCCGTGGTGGAGTTGTGCAGGGGGGGTGTTTGGAACATTTTGTCACCAGCCGAGTCCAAAATTTAGCGGTTCCCCATCTCAGCCCAGAAAGCAGGTAGAACAACTTTTGTGGTGCCTTTCAGATGCCTACCAAGGTAGTGTAAAAACTACCAAGAGAACTCCTGTCTGGCACCTTCCCCGGTGGAGTTGTGCATGGGGTGTGTTTGGAACATTTTGTCACCGGCCGACTCCAAAATTCAGCGGTTCCCCTTCTCAGCCCAGAAAGCAGGTAGAACAACTTTTGTGGTGTCTTTCAGATGCCTACCAAGGTAGTGTAAAAAACTACCAGGAGAACTCCTGTCTGGCACCTTCCCCGGTGGAGTTGTGCATGGGGTGTGTTTGGAACATTTTGTCACCGGCCGAGTCCAAAATTCAGCGGTTCCCCATCTCAGCCCAGAAAGCAGGTACAACTTCTTTTCTTGTGCCTTTCAGCTGCCTACCAAGGTAGTGTAAAAACTACCAACAGAATTCGTTCCTGGCACCTTCCCCGGTGGAGTTGTGCATGGGGTGTGTTTGGAACATTTTGTCACCGGCCGAGTCCAAAATTCAGCGGATCCCCATCTCAGCCCAGAAAGCAGGTAGAACAACTTTTGTGGTGTCTTTCAGATGCCTACCAAGGTAGTGTAAAAACTACTAGGAGAACTCCTGTCTGGCACCTTCCCCGGTGGAGTTGTGCATGGGGTGTCTTTGGAACATTTTTTCACCAGCCGAGTCCAAAATTCAGCTGTTCCCCATCTCAGCCCAGAAAGCAGGTAGAACAACTTTTGTGGTATCTTTCAGATGCCTACCAAGGTAGTGTAAAAACTACCAGGAGAACTCCTGTCTGGCACCTTCCGTGGTGGAGTTGTGCATGGGGTGTGTTTGGAACATTTTGTCACCGGCCGACTCCAAAATTCAGCGATTCCCCATCTCAGCCCAGAAAGCAGGTAGAACAACTTTTGTGGTGTCTTTCAGATGCCTACCGGAGCAATGTAAAAACTACCAGGAGAACTCCTGTCTGGCACCTTCCGTGGTGGAGTTGTGCATGGGGTGTGTTTGGAACATTTTGTCACCGGCCGACTCCAAAATTCAGCGGTTCCCCATCTCAGCCCAGAAAGCAGGTAGAACAACTTTTGTGGTGTCTTTCAGATGCCTACCAAGGTAGTGTAAAAACTACCAGGAGAACTCCTGTCTGGCACCTTCCCCGGTGGAGTTGTGCATGGGGTGTGTTTGGAACATTTTGCCACCAGCCGACTCCAAAATTCAGCGGTTCCCCATCTCAGCCCACAAAGCAGGTAGAACAACTTTTGTGGTGCCTTTCAGCTGCCTACCAAGGTAGTGTAAAAACTACCAACAGAATTCGTTCCTGGCACCTTCCCCGGTGGAGTTGTGCATGGGGTGTGTTTGGAACATTTTGTCACCGGCCGAGTCCAAAATTCAGCGGATCCCCATCTCAGCCCAGAAAGCAGGTAGAACAACTTTTGTGGTGTCTTTCAGCTGCCTACCAAGGTAGTGTAAAAACTACTAGGAGAACTCCTGTCTGGCACCTTCCCCGGTGGAGTTGTGCATGGGGTGTGTTTGGAACATTTTTTCACCAGCCGAGTCCAAAATTCAGCTGTTCCCCATCTCAGCCCAGAAAGCAGGTAGAACAACTTTTGTGGTATCTTTCAGATGCCTACCAAGGTAGTGTAAAAACTACCAGGAGAACTCCTGTCTGGCACCTTCCGTGGTGGAGTTGTGCATGGGGTGTGTTTGGAACATTTTGTCACCGGCCGAGTCCAAAATTCAGCGATTCCCCATCTCAGCCCAGAAAGCAGGTAGAACAACTTTTGTGGTGTCTTTCAGATGCCTACCGGAGCAATGTAAAAACTACCAGGAGAACTCCTGTCTGGCACCTTCCGTGGTGGAGTTGTGCATGGGGTGTGTTTGGAACATTTTGTCACCGGCCGACTCCAAAATTCAGCTGTTCCCCATCTCAGCCCACAAAGCAGGTACAACTTCTTTTCTTGTGCCTTTCAGCTGCCTACCAAGGTAGTGTAAAAACTACCAACAGAATTCGTTACTGGCACCTTCCCCGGTGGAGTTGTGCATGGGGTGTCTGTGGAACATTTTGCCACCGGCCGACTCCAAAATTCAGCGATTCCCCATCTCAGCCCAGAAAGCAGGTAGAACAACTTTTGTGGTGTCTTTCAGATATCTACCGGAGCAATGTAAAAACTACCAGGAGAACTCCTGTCTGGCACCTTCCCCGGTGGAGTTGTGCATGGGGTGTGTTTGGAACATTTTGCCACCAGCCGACTCCAAAATTCAGCGGTTCCCCATCTCAGCCCAGAAAGCAGGTAGAACAACTTTTGTGGTGCCTTTCAGCTGCCTACCAAGGTAGTGTAAAAACTACCAAGAGAACTCCTGTCTGGCACCTTCCCCGGTGGAGTTGTGCATGGGGTGTGTTTGGAACATTTTGTCACCAGCCGACTCCAAAATTCATCTGTTCCCCATCTCAGCCCAGAAAGCAGGTAGAACAACTTTTGTGGTGCCTTTCAGCTGCCTACCAAGGTAGTGTAAAAACTACTAAGAGAACTCCTGTCTGGCACCTTCCCCGGTGGAGTTGTGCATGGGGTGTGTTTGGAACATTTTGTCACCGGCCGAGTCCAAAATTCAGCGGTTCCCCATCTCAGCCCAGAAAGCAGGTACAACTTCTTTTCTTGTGCCTTTCAAATGCCTACCAAGGTAGTGTAAAAACTACCAAGAGAACTCCTGTCTGGCACCTTCCCCGGTGGAGTTGTGCATGGGGTGTGTTTGGAACATTTTGTCACCAGCCGACTCCAAAATTCAGCGTTTCCCCATCTCAGCCCAGAAAGCAGGTAGAACAACTTTTGTGGTGTCTTTTAGATGCCTACCAAGGTAGTGTAAAAACTACCAGGAGAACTCCTGTCTGGCACCTTCCCCGGTGGAGTTGTGCATGGGGTGTGTTTGGAACATTTTGTCACCGGCCGAGTCCAAAATTCAGCGATTCCCCATCTCAGCCCAGAAAGCAGGTAGAACAACTTTTGTGGTGTCTTTCAGATGCCTACCGGAGCAATGTAAAAACTACCAGGAGAACTCCTGTCTGGCACCTTCCCCGGTGGAGTTGTGCAGGGGGTGTCTTTGGAACATTTTGTCACCGGCCGACTCCAAAATTCAGCTGTTCCCCATCTCAGCCCAGAAAGCAGGTAGAAGGAGTTTTGTGGTGTCTTTGAGGTGCCTACCAGAGCAATGTAAAATCTATCAAGAAAACTCCTGTCTGGCACCTTCCCCGGTGGAGTTGTGCATGGGGTGTGTTTGGAACATTTTGTCACCAGCCGAGTCCAAAATTCAGCTGTTCCCCATCTCAGCCCACAAAGCAGGTAGAACAACTTTTCTTGTGCCTTGCAGCTGCCTACCAAGGTAGTGTAAAAACTACCAACAGAATTCGTTCCTGGCACCTTCCCCGGTGGAGTTATGCATGGGGTGTCTGTGGAACATTTTGTCACCGGCCGACTCCAAAATTCAGCGGTTCCCCATCTCAGCCCAGAAAGCAGGTAGAACAACTTTTGTGGTGTCTTTCAGGTGCCTACCAAGGTAGTGTAAAAACTATCAAGAGAACTCTTGTCTGGCACCTTCCCCGGTGGAGTTGTGCAGGGGGTGTGTTTGGAACATTTTGTCACCAGCCGAGTCCAAAATTCAGCGTTTCCCCATCTCAGCCCAGAAAGCAGGTAGAACAACTTTTGTGGTGTCTTTCAGATGCCTACCAAGGTAGTGTAAAAACTACCAAGAGAACTCCTGTCTGGCACCTTCCCCGGTGGAGTTGTGCATGGGGTGTGTTTGGAACATTTTGTCACCAGCCGACTCCAAAATTCAGCGATTCCCCATCTCAGCCCAGAAAGCAGGTAGAACAACTTTTGTGGTGTCTTTCAGATGCCTACCGGAGCAATGTAAAAACTACCAGGAGAACTCCTGTCTGGCACCTTCCCCGGTGGAGTTTTGCATGGGGTGTGTTTGGAACATTTTGTCACCGGCCGAGTCCAAAATTCAGCGGTTCCCCATCTCAGCCCAGAAAGCAGGAAGAACAACTTTTGTGGTGCCTTTAAGCTGCCTACCAAGGTAGTGTAAAAACTACCAAGAGAACTCCTGTCTGGCACCTTCCCCGGTGGAGTTGTGCATGGGGTGTGTTTGGAACATTTTGTCACCGGCCGACTCCAAAATTCTGCGGTTCCCCATCTCAGCCCAGAAAGCAGGAAGAACAACTTTTGTGGTGCCTTTCAGCTGCCTACTAAGGTAGTGTAAAAACTACCAGGAGAACTCCTGTCTGGCACCTTCCCCGGTGGAGTTGTGCATGGGGTGTGTTTGGAACATTTTGTCACCAGCCGAGTCCAAAATTCAGCGGTTCCCCATCTCAGCCCAGAAAGCAGGTAGAACAACTTTTGTGGTCCCTTTCAGATGCCTACCAAGGTAGTGTAAAAACTACCAGGAGAACTCCTGTCTGGCACCTTCCCCGGTGGAGTTGTGCATGGGGTGTGTTTGGAACATTTTGTCACCAGCCGAGTCCAAAATTCAGCGTTTCCCCATCTCAGCCCAGAAAGCAGGTAGAACAACTTTTGTGATGTCTTTCAGATGCCTACCAAGGTAGTGTAAAAACTACTAAGACAACTCCTGTCTGGCACCTTCCCCGGTGGAGTTGTGCATGGGGTGTTTGGAACATTTTGTCACCGGCCGAGTCCAAAATTCAGCGATTCCCCATCTCAGCCCAGAAAGCAGGTAGAACAACTTTTGTGGTGTCTTTCAGATGCCTACCAAGGTAGTGTAAAAACTACCAGGAGAACTCCTGTCTGGCACCTTCCCCGGTGGAGTTGTGCATGGGGTGTGTTTGGAACATTTTGTCACCGGCCGAGTCCAAAATTCAGCGGTTCCCCATCTCAGCCCACAAAGCAGGTAGAACAACTTTTGTGGTGTCTTTCAGATGCCTACCAAGGTAGTGTAAAAACTACCAGGAGAACTCCTGTCTGGCACCTTCCCCGGTGGAGTTGTGCATGGGGTGTGTTTGGAACATTTTGTCACCAGCCGAGTCCAAAATTCAGCGTTTCCCCATCTCAGCCCAGAAAGCAGGTAGAACAACTTTTGTGGTGCCTTTCAGCTGCCTACCAAGGTAGTGTAAAAACTACCAAGAGAACTCCTGTCTGGCACCTTCCCCGGTGGAATTGTGCATGGGGTGTGTTTGGAACATTTTGTCACCGGCCGACTCCAAAATTCAGCGGTTCCCCATCTCAGCCCAGAAAGCAGGAAGAACAACTTTTGTGGTGCCTTTCAAATGCCTACCAAGGTAGTGTAAAAACTACCAGGAGAACTCCTGTCTGGCACCTTCCCCGGTGGAGTTGTGCAGGGGGTGTGTTTGGAACATTTTGTCACCAGCCGAGTCCAAAATTCAGCGTTTCCCCATCTCAGCCCAGAAAGCAGGTAGAACAACTTTTGTGGTGTCTTTCAGATGCCTACCAAGGTAGTGTAAAAACTACCAAGAGAACTCCTGTCCGGCACCTTCCCCGGTGGAGTTGTGCATGGGGTGTGTTTGGAACATTTTGTCACCAGCCGACTCCAAAATTCAGCGATTCCCCATCTCAGCCCAGAAAGCAGGTAGAACAACTTTTGTGGTGTCTTTCAGATGCCTACCGGAGCAATGTAAAAACTACCAGGAGAACTCCTGTCTGGCACCTTCCCCGGTGGAGTTTTGCATGGGGTGTGTTTGGAACATTTTGTCACCGGCCGAGTCCAAAATTCAGCGGTTCCCCATCTCAGCCCAGAAAGCAGGTAGAACAACTTTTGTGGTGCCTTTAAGCTGCCTACCAAGGTAGTGTAAAAACTACCAAGAGAACTCCTGTCTGGCACCTTCCCCGGTGGAGTTGTGCATGGGGTGTGTTTGGAACATTTTGTCACCGGCCGACTCCAAAATTCTGCGGTTCCCCATCTCAGCCCAGAAAGCAGGAAGAACAACTTTTGTGGTGCCTTTCAGCTGCCTACTAAGGTAGTGTAAAAACTACCAGGAGAACTCCTGTCTGGCACCTTCCCCGGTGGAGTTGTGCATGGGGTGTGTTTGGAACATTTTGTCACCAGCCGAGTCCAAAATTCAGCGGTTCCCCATCTCAGCCCAGAAAGCAGGTAGAACAACTTTTGTGGTCCCTTTCAGATGCCTACCAAGGTAGTGTAAAAACTACCAGGAGAACTCCTGTCTGGCACCTTCCCCGGTGGAGTTGTGCATGGGGTGTGTTTGGAACATTTTGTCACCAGCCGAGTCCAAAATTCAGCGTTTCCCCATCTCAGCCCAGAAAGCAGGTAGAACAACTTTTGTGATGTCTTTCAGATGCCTACCAAGGTAGTGTAAAAACTACTAAGACAACTCCTGTCTGGCACCTTCCCCGGTGGAGTTGTGCATGGGGTGTTTGGAACATTTTGTCACCGGCCGAGTCCAAAATTCAGCGATTCCCCATCTCAGCCCAGAAAGCAGGTAGAACAACTTTTGTGGTGTCTTTCAGCTGCCTACCAAGGTAGTGTAAAAACTACCAGGAGAACTCCTGTCTGGCACCTTCCCCGGTGGAGTTGTGCATGGGGTGTGTTTGGAACATTTTGTCACCGGCCGAGTCCAAAATTCAGCTGTTCCCCATCTCAGCCCAGAAAGCAGGTAGAACAACTTTTGTGGTGTCTTTCAGATGCCTACCAAGGTAGTGTAAAAACTACCAAGAGAACTCCTGTCTGGCACCTTCCCCGGTGGAGTTTTGCATGGGGTGTGTTTGGAACATTTTGTCACCGGCCGAGTCCAAAATTCAGCGGTTCCCCATCTCAGCCCAGAAAGCAGGAAGAACAACTTTTGTGGTGCCTTTCAAATGCCTACCAAGGTAGTGTAAAAACTACCAGGAGAACTCCTGTCTGGCACCTTCCCCGGTGGAGTTGTGCATGGGGTGTGTTTGGAACATTTTGTCACCGGCCGAGTCCAAAATTCAGCGGTTCCCCATCTCAGCCCACAAAGCAGGAAGAACAACTTTTGTGGTGCCTTTCAAATGCCTACCAAGGTAGTGTAAAAACTACCAGGAGAACTCCTGTCTGGCACCTTCCGTGGTGGAGTTGTGCATGGGGTGTGTTTGGAACATTTTGTCACCAGCCGACTCCAAAATTCAGCGTTTCCCCATCTCAGCCCAGAAAGCAGGTAGAACAACTTTTGTGGTGCCTTTCAGCTGCCTACCAAGGTAGTGTAAAAACTATTAAGAGAACTCCTGCCTGGCACCTTCCGTGGTGGAGTTGTGCATGGGGTGTGTTTGGAACATTTTGTCACCGGCCGACTCCAAAATTCAGCGGTTCCCCATCTCAGCCCAGAAAGCAGGTAGAACATCTCTTGTGGTGTCTTTTAGATGCCTACCGGAGCAATGTAAAAACTACCAGGAGAACTCCTGTCTGGCACCTTCCCCGGTATAGTTGTGCATGGGGTGTCTTTGAAACATTTTGTCACCAGCCGAGTCCAAAATTCAGCGGTTCCCCATCTCAGCCCAGAAAGTAGGTAGAACAACTTTTGTGGTGTCTTTTAGATGCCTACCAAGGTAGTGTAAAAACTACCAGGAGAACTCCTGTCTGGCACCTTCCCCGGTGGAGTTGTGCAGGGGGTGTGTTTGGAACATTTTGTCACCAGCCGACTCCAAAATTCAGCGATTCCCCATCTCAGCCCAGAAAGCAGGTAGAACAACTTTTGTGGTGTCTTTCAGATGCCTACCAAGGTAGTGTAAAAACTACCAGGAGAACTCCTGTCTGGCACCTTCCCCGGTGGAGTTGTGCATGGGGTGTGTTTGGAACATTTTGTCACCGGCCGACTCCAAAATTCAGCTGTTCCCCATCTCAGCCCACAAAGCAGGTAGAACAACTTTTGTGGTGCCTTTCAGCTGCCTACCAAGGTAGTGTAAAAACTACCAGGAGAACTCCTGTCCTGGCACCTTCCCCGGTGGAGTTGTGCATGGGGTGTGTTTGGAACATTTTGTCACCGGCCGAGTCCAAAATTCAGCGATTCCCCATCTCAGCCCACAAAGCAGGTAGAACAACTTTTGTGGTGTCTTTCAGATATCTACCGGAGCAATGTAAAAACTACCAGGAGAACTCCTGTCTGGCACCTTCCCCGGTGGAGTTGTGCAGGGGGTGTGTTTGGAACATTTTGTCACCAGCCGACTCCAAAATTCAGCGGTTCCCCATCTCAGCCCAGAAAGCAGGTAGAACAACTTTTGTGGTGTCTTTCAGATGCCTACCAAGGTAGTGTAAAAACTACCAGGAGAACTCCTGTCTGGCACCTTCCCCGGTGGAGTTGTGCATGGGGTGTGTTTGGAACATTTTGTCACCAGCCGACTCCAAAATTCATCTGTTCCCCATCTCAGCCCAGAAAGCAGGTAGAACAACTTTTGTGGTGTCTTTCAGATGTCTACCAAGGTAGTGTAAAAACTACTAAGAGAGCTCCTGTCTGGCACCTTCCGTGGTGGAGTTGTGCATGGGCTGTGTTTGGAACATTTTGTCACCGGCCGACTCCAAAATTCAGCGGTTCCCCATCTCAGCCCACAAAGCAGGTAGAACAACTTTTGTGGTGCCTTTCAGCTGCCTACCAAGGTAGTGTAAAAACTACCAACAGAATTCGTTCCTGGCACCTTCCCCGGTGGAGTTGTGCATGGGGTGTCTGTGGAACATTTTGTCAGCAGCCGACTCCAAAATTCAGCGATTCCCCATCTCAGCCCAGAAAGCAGGTAGAACAACTTTGTGGTGTCTTTCAGATGCCTACCGGAGCAATGTAAAAACTACCAGGAGAACTCCTGTCTGGCACCTTCCCTGGTGGAGTTGTGCATGGGGTGTGTTTGGAACATTTTGTCACCAGCCGACTCCAAAATTCAGCGGTTCCCCATCTCAGCCCACAAAGCAGGTAGAACAACTTTTGTGGTGCCTTTCACCTGCCTACCAAGGTAGTGTAAAAACTACCAAGAGAACTCCTGTCTGGCACCTTCCCCGGTGGAGTTGTGCATGGGGTGTGTTTGGAACATTTTGTCACCAGCCGACTCCAAAATTCAGCGTTTCCCCATCTCAGCCCAGAAAGCAGGTAGAACAACTTTTGTGGTGTCTTTTAGATGCCTACCAAGGTAGTGTAAAAACTACCAGGAGAACTCCTGTCTGGCACCTTCCCCGGTGGAGTTTTGCATGGGGTGTGTTTGGAACATTTTGTCACCGGCCGAGTCCAAAATTCAGCGATTCCCCATCTCAGCCCAGAAAGCAGGTAGAACAACTTTTGTGGTGTCTTTCAGATGCCTACCGGAGCAATGTAAAAACTACCAGGAGAACTCCTGTCTGGCACCTTCCGTGGTGGAGTTGTGCAGGGGGGGTGTTTGGAACATTTTGTCACCAGCCGAGTCCAAAATTTAGCGGTTCCCCATCTCAGCCCAGAAAGCAGGTAGAACAACTTTTGTGGTGCCTTTCAGATGCCTACCAAGGTAGTGTAAAAACTACCAAGAGAACTCCTGTCTGGCACCTTCCCCGGTGGAGTTGTGCATGGGGTGTGTTTGGAACATTTTGTCACCGGCCGACTCCAAAATTCAGCGGTTCCCCATCTCAGCCCAGAAAGCAGGTAGAACAACTTTTGTGGTGTCTTTCAGATGCCTACCAAGGTAGTGTAAAAACTACCAGGAGAACTCCTGTCTGGCACCTTCCCCGGTGGAGTTGTGCAGGGGGTGTGTTTGGAACATTTTGCCACCAGCCGACTCCAAAATTCAGCGGTTCCCCATCTCAGCCCACAAAGCAGGTAGAACAACTTTTGTGGTGCCTTTCAGCTGCCTACCAAGGTAGTGTAAAAACTACCAACAGAATTCGTTCCTGGCACCTTCCCCGGTGGAGTTGTGCATGGGGTGTGTTTGGAACATTTTGTCACCGGCCGAGTCCAAAATTCAGCGGATCCCCATCTCAGCCCAGAAAGCAGGTAGAACAACTTTTGTGGTGTCTTTCAGCTGCCTACCAAGGTAGTGTAAAAACTACTAGGAGAACTCCTGTCTGGCACCTTCCCCGGTGGAGTTGTGCATGGGGTGTCTTTGGAACATTTTTTCACCAGCCGAGTCCAAAATTCAGCTGTTCCCCATCTCAGCCCAGAAAGCAGGTAGAACAACTTTTGTGGTATCTTTCAGATGCCTACCAAGGTAGTGTAAAAACTACCAGGAGAACTCCTGTCTGGCACCTTCCGTGGTGGAGTTGTGCATGGGGTGTGTTTGGAACATTTTGTCACCGGCCGACTCCAAAATTCAGCGATTCCCCATCTCAGCCCAGAAAGCAGGTAGAACAACTTTTGTGGTGTCTTTCAGATGCCTACCGGAGCAATGTAAAAACTACCAGGAGAACTCCTGTCTGGCACCTTCCGTGGTGGAGTTGTGCATGGGGTGTGTTTGGAACATTTTGTCACCGGCCGACTCCAAAATTCAGCGGTTCCCCATCTCAGCCCAGAAAGCAGGTAGAACAACTTTTGTGGTGTCTTTCAGATGCCTACCAAGGTAGTGTAAAAACTACCAGGAGAACTCCTGTCTGGCACCTTCCCCGGTGGAGTTGTGCATGGGGTGTGTTTGGAACATTTTGCCACCAGCCGACTCCAAAATTCAGCGGTTCCCCATCTCAGCCCACAAAGCAGGTAGAACAACTTTTGTGGTGCCTTTCAGCTGCCTACCAAGGTAGTGTAAAAACTACCAACAGAATTCGTTCCTGGCACCTTCCCCGGTGGAGTTGTGCATGGGGTGTGTTTGGAACATTTTGTCACCGGCCGAGTCCAAAATTCAGCGGATCCCCATCTCAGCCCAGAAAGCAGGTAGAACAACTTTTGTGGTGTCTTTCAGCTGCCTACCAAGGTAGTGTAAAAACTACTAGGAGAACTCCTGTCTGGCACCTTCCCCGGTGGAGTTGTGCATGGGGTGTGTTTGGAACATTTTTTCACCAGCCGAGTCCAAAATTCAGCTGTTCCCCATCTCAGCCCAGAAAGCAGGTAGAACAACTTTTGTGGTATCTTTCAGATGCCTACCAAGGTAGTGTAAAAACTACCAGGAGAACTCCTGTCTGGCACCTTCCGTGGTGGAGTTGTGCATGGGGTGTGTTTGGAACATTTTGTCACCGGCCGAGTCCAAAATTCAGCGATTCCCCATCTCAGCCCAGAAAGCAGGTAGAACAACTTTTGTGGTGTCTTTCAGATGCCTACCGGAGCAATGTAAAAACTACCAGGAGAACTCCTGTCTGGCACCTTCCGTGGTGGAGTTGTGCATGGGGTGTGTTTGGAACATTTTGTCACCGGCCGACTCCAAAATTCAGCTGTTCCCCATCTCAGCCCACAAAGCAGGTACAACTTCTTTTCTTGTGCCTTTCAGCTGCCTACCAAGGTAGTGTAAAAACTACCAACAGAATTCGTTACTGGCACCTTCCCCGGTGGAGTTGTGCATGGGGTGTCTGTGGAACATTTTGCCACCGGCCGACTCCAAAATTCAGCGATTCCCCATCTCAGCCCAGAAAGCAGGTAGAACAACTTTTGTGGTGTCTTTCAGATATCTACCGGAGCAATGTAAAAACTACCAGGAGAACTCCTGTCTGGCACCTTCCCCGGTGGAGTTGTGCATGGGGTGTGTTTGGAACATTTTGCCACCAGCCGACTCCAAAATTCAGCGGTTCCCCATCTCAGCCCAGAAAGCAGGTAGAACAACTTTTGTGGTGCCTTTCAGCTGCCTACCAAGGTAGTGTAAAAACTACCAAGAGAACTCCTGTCTGGCACCTTCCCCGGTGGAGTTGTGCATGGGGTGTGTTTGGAACATTTTGTCACCAGCCGACTCCAAAATTCATCTGTTCCCCATCTCAGCCCAGAAAGCAGGTAGAACAACTTTTGTGGTGTCTTTCACCTGCCTACCAAGGTAGTGTAAAAACTACTAAGAGAACTCCTGTCTGGCACCTTCCCCGGTGGAGTTGTGCATGGGGTGTGTTTGGAACATTTTGTCACCGGCCGAGTCCAAAATTCAGCGGTTCCCCATCTCAGCCCAGAAAGCAGGTACAACTTCTTTTCTTGTGCCTTTCAAATGCCTACCAAGGTAGTGTAAAAACTACCAAGAGAACTCCTGTCTGGCACCTTCCCCGGTGGAGTTGTGCATGGGGTGTGTTTGGAACATTTTTTCACCAGCCGAGTCCAAAATTCAGCTGTTCCCCATCTCAGCCCAGAAAGCAGGTAGAACAACTTTTGTGGTATCTTTCAGATGCCTACCAAGGTAGTGTAAAAACTACCAGGAGAACTCCTGTCTGGCACCTTCCGTGGTGGAGTTGTGCATGGGGTGTGTTTGGAACATTTTGTCACCGGCCGACTCCAAAATTCAGCGATTCCCCATCTCAGCCCAGAAAGCAGGTAGAACAACTTTTGTGGTGTCTTTCAGATGCCTACCGGAGCAATGTAAAAACTACCAGGAGAACTCCTGTCTGGCACCTTCCGTGGTGGAGTTGTGCATGGGGTGTGTTTGGAACATTTTGTCACCGGCCGAGTCCAAAATTCAGCGGTTCCCCATCTCAGCCCAGAAAGCAGGTAGAACAACTTTTGTGGTGTCTTTCAGATGCCTACCAAGGTAGTGTAAAAACTACCAGGAGAACTCCTGTCTGGCACCTTCCCCGGTGGAGTTGTGCATGGGGTGTGTTTGGAACATTTTGCCACCAGCCGACTCCAAAATTCAGCGGTTCCCCATCTCAGCCCACAAAGCAGGTAGAACAACTTTTGTGGTGCCTTTCAGCTGCCTACCAAGGTAGTGTAAAAACTACCAACAGAATTCGTTCCTGGCACCTTCCCCGGTGGAGTTGTGCATGGGGTGTGTTTGGAACATTTTGTCACCGGCCGAGTCCAAAATTCAGCGGATCCCCATCTCAGCCCAGAAAGCAGGTAGAACAACTTTTGTGGTGTCTTTCAGCTGCCTACCAAGGTAGTGTAAAAACTACTAGGAGAACTCCTGTCTGGCACCTTCCCCGGTGGAGTTGTGCATGGGGTGTGTTTGGAACATTTTTTCACCAGCCGAGTCCAAAATTCAGCTGTTCCCCATCTCAGCCCAGAAAGCAGGTAGAACAACTTTTGTGGTATCTTTCAGATGCCTACCAAGGTAGTGTAAAAACTACCAGGAGAACTCCTGTCTGGCACCTTCCGTGGTGGAGTTGTGCATGGGGTGTGTTTGGAACATTTTGTCACCGGCCGAGTCCAAAATTCAGCGATTCCCCATCTCAGCCCAGAAAGCAGGTAGAACAACTTTTGTGGTGTCTTTCAGATGCCTACCGGAGCAATGTAAAAACTACCAGGAGAACTCCTGTCTGGCACCTTCCGTGGTGGAGTTGTGCATGGGGTGTGTTTGGAACATTTTGTCACCGGCCGACTCCAAAATTCAGCTGTTCCCCATCTCAGCCCACAAAGCAGGTACAACTTCTTTTCTTGTGCCTTTCAGCTGCCTACCAAGGTAGTGTAAAAACTACCAACAGAATTCGTTACTGGCACCTTCCCCGGTGGAGTTGTGCATGGGGTGTCTGTGGAACATTTTGCCACCGGCCGACTCCAAAATTCAGCGATTCCCCATCTCAGCCCAGAAAGCAGGTAGAACAACTTTTGTGGTGTCTTTCAGATATCTACCGGAGCAATGTAAAAACTACCAGGAGAACTCCTGTCTGGCACCTTCCCCGGTGGAGTTGTGCATGGGGTGTGTTTGGAACATTTTGCCACCAGCCGACTCCAAAATTCAGCGGTTCCCCATCTCAGCCCAGAAAGCAGGTAGAACAACTTTTGTGGTGCCTTTCAGCTGCCTACCAAGGTAGTGTAAAAACTACCAAGAGAACTCCTGTCTGGCACCTTCCCCGGTGGAGTTGTGCATGGGGTGTGTTTGGAACATTTTGTCACCAGCCGACTCCAAAATTCATCTGTTCCCCATCTCAGCCCAGAAAGCAGGTAGAACAACTTTTGTGGTGTCTTTCACCTGCCTACCAAGGTAGTGTAAAAACTACTAAGAGAACTCCTGTCTGGCACCTTCCCCGGTGGAGTTGTGCATGGGGTGTGTTTGGAACATTTTGTCACCGGCCGAGTCCAAAATTCAGCGGTTCCCCATCTCAGCCCAGAAAGCAGGTACAACTTCTTTTCTTGTGCCTTTCAAATGCCTACCAAGGTAGTGTAAAAACTACCAAGAGAACTCCTGTCTGGCACCTTCCCCGGTGGAGTTGTGCATGGGGTGTGTTTGGAACATTTTGTCACCAGCCGAGTCCAAAATTCAGCTGTTCCCCATCTCAGCCCAGAAAGCAGGTAGAACAACTTTTGTGGTATCTTTCAGATGCCTACCAAGGTAGTGTAAAAACTACCAGGAGAACTCCTGTCTGGCACCTTCCGTGGTGGAGTTGTGCATGGGGTGTGTTTGGAACATTTTGTCACCGGCCGACTCCAAAATTCAGCGATTCCCCATCTCAGCCCAGAAAGCAGGTAGAACAACTTTTGTGGTGTCTTTCAGATGCCTACCGGAGCAATGTAAAAACTACCAGGAGAACTCCTGTCTGGCACCTTCCGTGGTGGAGTTGTGCATGGGGTGTGTTTGGAACATTTTGTCACCGGCCGACTCCAAAATTCAGCGGTTCCCCATCTCAGCCCAGAAAGCAGGTAGAACAACTTTTGTGGTGTCTTTCAGATGCCTACCAAGGTAGTGTAAAAACTACCAGGAGAACTCCTGTCTGGCACCTTCCCCGGTGGAGTTGTGCATGGGGTGTGTTTGGAACATTTTGCCACCAGCCGACTCCAAAATTCAGCGGTTCCCCATCTCAGCCCACAAAGCAGGTAGAACAACTTTTGTGGTGCCTTTCAGCTGCCTACCAAGGTAGTGTAAAAACTACCAACAGAATTCGTTCCTGGCACCTTCCCCGGTGGAGTTGTGCATGGGGTGTGTTTGGAACATTTTGTCACCGGCCGAGTCCAAAATTCAGCGGATCCCCATCTCAGCCCAGAAAGCAGGTAGAACAACTTTTGTGGTGTCTTTCAGCTGCCTACCAAGGTAGTGTAAAAACTACTAGGAGAACTCCTGTCTGGCACCTTCCCCGGTGGAGTTGTGCATGGGGTGTCTTTGGAACATTTTTTCACCAGCCGAGTCCAAAATTCAGCTGTTCCCCATCTCAGCCCAGAAAGCAGGTAGAACAACTTTTGTGGTATCTTTCAGATGCCTACCAAGGTAGTGTAAAAACTACCAGGAGAACTCCTGTCTGGCACCTTCCGTGGTGGAGTTGTGCATGGGGTGTGTTTGGAACATTTTGTCACCGGCCGAGTCCAAAATTCAGCGATTCCCCATCTCAGCCCAGAAAGCAGGTAGAACAACTTTTGTGGTGTCTTTCAGATGCCTACCGGAGCAATGTAAAAACTACCAGGAGAACTCCTGTCTGGCACCTTCCGTGGTGGAGTTGTGCATGGGGTGTGTTTGGAACATTTTGTCACCGGCCGACTCCAAAATTCAGCTGTTCCCCATCTCAGCCCACAAAGCAGGTACAACTTCTTTTCTTGTGCCTTTCAGCTGCCTACCAAGGTAGTGTAAAAACTACCAACAGAATTCGTTACTGGCACCTTCCCCGGTGGAGTTGTGCATGGGGTGTCTGTGGAACATTTTGCCACCGGCCGACTCCAAAATTCAGCGATTCCCCATCTCAGCCCAGAAAGCAGGTAGAACAACTTTTGTGGTGTCTTTCAGATATCTACCGGAGCAATGTAAAAACTACCAGGAGAACTCCTGTCTGGCACCTTCCCCGGTGGAGTTGTGCATGGGGTGTGTTTGGAACATTTTGCCACCAGCCGACTCCAAAATTCAGCGGTTCCCCATCTCAGCCCAGAAAGCAGGTAGAACAACTTTTGTGGTGCCTTTCAGCTGCCTACCAAGGTAGTGTAAAAACTACCAAGAGAACTCCTGTCTGGCACCTTCCCCGGTGGAGTTGTGCATGGGGTGTGTTTGGAACATTTTGTCACCAGCCGACTCCAAAATTCATCTGTTCCCCATCTCAGCCCAGAAAGCAGGTAGAACAACTTTTGTGGTGTCTTTCACCTGCCTACCAAGGTAGTGTAAAAACTACTAAGAGAACTCCTGTCTGGCACCTTCCCCGGTGGAGTTGTGCATGGGGTGTGTTTGGAACATTTTGTCACCGGCCGAGTCCAAAATTCAGCGGTTCCCCATCTCAGCCCAGAAAGCAGGTACAACTTCTTTTCTTGTGCCTTTCAAATGCCTACCAAGGTAGTGTAAAAACTACCAAGAGAACTCCTGTCTGGCACCTTCCCCGGTGGAGTTGTGCATGGGGTGTGTTTGGAACATTTTGTCACCAGCCGACTCCAAAATTCAGCGTTTCCCCATCTCAGCCCAGAAAGCAGGTAGAACAACTTTTGTGGTGTCTTTTAGATGCCTACCAAGGTAGTGTAAAAACTACCAGGAGAACTCCTGTCTGGCACCTTCCCCGGTGGAGTTGTGCATGGGGTGTGTTTGGAACATTTTGTCACCGGCCGAGTCCAAAATTCAGCGATTCCCCATCTCAGCCCAGAAAGCAGGTAGAACAACTTTTGTGGTGTCTTTCAGATGCCTACCGGAGCAATGTAAAAACTACCAGGAGAACTCCTGTCTGGCACCTTCCGTGGTGGAGTTGTGCAGGGGGGGTGTTTGGAACATTTTGTCACCAGCCGAGTCCAAAATTTAGCGGTTCCCCATCTCAGCCCAGAAAGCAGGTAGAACAACTTTTGTGGTGCCTTTCAGATGCCTACCAAGGTAGTGTAAAAACTACCAAGAGAACTCCTGTCTGGCACCTTCCCCGGTGGAGTTGTGCATGGGGTGTGTTTGGAACATTTTGTCACCGGCCGACTCCAAAATTCAGCTGTTCCCCATCTCAGCCCAGAAAGCAGGTAGAACAACTTTTGTGGTGTCTTTCAGATGCCTACCAAGGTAGTGTAAAAACTACCAGGAGAACTCCTGTCTGGCACCTTCCCCGGTGGAGTTGTGCAGGGGGTGTGTTTGGAACATTTTGCCACCAGCCGACTCCAAAATTCAGCGGTTCCCCATCTCAGCCCACAAAGCAGGTAGAACAACTTTTGTGGTGCCTTTCAGCTGCCTACCAAGGTAGTGTAAAAACTACCAACAGAATTCGTTCCTGGCACCTTCCCCGGTGGAGTTGTGCATGGGGTGTGTTTGGAACATTTTGTCACCAGCCGACTCCAAAATTCAGCGGATCCCCATCTCAGCCCAGAAAGCAGGTAGAACAACTTTTGTGGTGCCTTTCAGCTGCCTACCAAGGTAGTGTAAAAACTACTAGGAGAACTCCTGTCTGGCACCTTCCCCGGTGGAGTTGTGCATGGGGTGTGTTTGGAACATTTTGTCACCGGCCGAGTCCAAAATTCAGCTGTTCCCCATCTCAGCCCAGAAAGCAGGTAGAACAACTTTTGTGGTATCTTTCAGCTGCCTACCAAGGTAGTGTAAAAACTACCAGGAGAACTCCTGTCTGGCACCTTCCCCGGTGGAGTTGTGCATGGGGTGTGTTTGGAACATTTTGTCACCGGCCGACTCCAAAATTCAGCGATTCCCCATCTCAGCCCAGAAAGCAGGTAGAACAACTTTTGTGGTGCCTTTCAGCTGCCTACCAAGGTAGTGTAAAAACTACCAAGAGAACTCCTGTCTGGCACCTTCCGTGGTGGAGTTGTGCATGGGGTGTGTTTGGAACATTTTGTCACCGGCCGAGTCCAAAATTCAGCGGTTCCCCATCTCAGCCCAGAAAGCAGGTACAACTTCTTTTCTTGTGCCTTTCAGCTGCCTACCAAGGTAGTGTAAAAACTACCAACAGAATTCGTTCCTGGCACCTTCCCCGGTGGAGTTGTGCATGGGGTGTCTGTGGAACATTTTGTCAGCAGCCGACTCCAAAATTCAGCGATTCCCCATCTCAGCCCAGAAAGCAGGTAGAACAACTTTGTGGTGTCTTTCAGATGCCTACCGGAGCAATGTAAAAACTACCAGGAGAACTCCTGTCTGGCACCTTCCCTGGTGGAGTTGTGCATGGGGTGTGTTTGGAACATTTTGTCACCGGCCGAGTCCAAAATTCAGCGGTTCCCCATCTCAGCCCAGAAAGCAGGTAGAACAACTTTTGTGGTGTCTTTCAAATGCCTACCAAGGTAGTGTAAAAACTACCACGAGAACTCCTGTCTGGCACCTTCCGTGGTGGAGTTGTGCATGGGGTGTGTTTGGAACATTTTGTCACCGGCCGAGTCCAAAATTCAGCGGTTCCCCATCTCAGCCCAGAAAGCAGGTAGATCAACTTTTGTGGTGTCTTTCAGCTGCCTACCAAGGTAGTGTAAAAACTACTAGGAGAACTCCTGTCTGGCACCTTCCCCGGTGGAGTTGTGCATGGGGTGTGTTTGGAACATTTTGTCAACGGCCGACTCCAAAATTCAGCGATTCCCCATCTCAGCCCAGAAAGCAGGTAGAACAACTTTTGTGGTATCTTTCAGATGCCTACCAAGGTAGTGTAAAAACTACCAGGAGAACTCCTGTCTGGCACCTTCCGTGGTGGAGTTGTGCATGGGGTGTGTTTGGAACATTTTGTCACCGGCCGAGTCCAAAATTCAGCGATTCCCCATCTCAGCCCAGAAAGCAGGTAGAACAACTTTTGTGGTGCCTTTCAGCTGCCTACCAAGGTAGTGTAAAAACTACCAGGAGAACTCCTGTCTGGCACCTTCCCCGGTGGAGTTGTGCATGGGGTGTGTTTGGAACATTTTGTCACCGGCCGACTCCAAAATTCAGCTGTTCCCCATCTCAGCCCACAAAGCAGGTACAACTTCTTTTCTTGTGCCTTTCAGCTGCCTACCAAGGTAGTGTAAAAACTACCAACAGAATTCGTTCCTGGCACCTTCCCCGGTGGAGTTGTGCATGGGGTGTCTGTGGAACATTTTGCCACCGGCCGACTCCAAAATTCAGCGATTCCCCATCTCAGCCCAGAAAGCAGGTAGAACAACTTTTGTGGTGTCTTTCAGATATCTACCGGAGCAATGTAAAAACTACCAGGAGAACTCCTGTCTGGCACCTTCCCCGGTGGAGTTGTGCATGGGGTGTGTTTGGAACATTTTGTCACCGGCCGAGTCCAAAATTCAGCGGTTCCCCATCTCAGCCCAGAAAGCAGGTACAACTTCTTTTCTTGTGCCTTTCAAATGCCTACCAAGGTAGTGTAAAAACTACCAAGAGAACTCCTGTCTGGCACCTTCCCCGGTGGAGTTGTGCATGGGGTGTGTTTGGAACATTTTGTCACCGGCCGACTCCAAAATTCAGCGGTTCCCCATCTCAGCCCAGAAAGCAGGTAGAACAAGTTTTGTGGTGTCTTTCAGCTGCCTACCAAGGTAGTGTAAAAACTACCAGGAGAACTCCTGTCTGGCACCTTCCCCGGTGGAGTTGTGCATGGGGTGTGTTTGGAACATTTTGTCACCGGCCGAGTCCAAAATTCAGCGGTTCCCCATCTCAGACCAGAAAGCAGGTAGAACAACTTTTGTCGTGTCTTTCAGATGCCTACCAAGGTAGTGTAAAAACTACCAAGAGAACTCCTGTCTGGCACCTTCCCCGGTGGAGTTGTGCATGGGGTGTGTTTGGAACATTTTGTCACCGGCCGACTCCAAAATTCAGCGGTTCCCCATCTCAGCCCAGAAAGCAGGAAGAACAACTTTTGTGGTGCCTTTCAAATACCTACCAAGGTAGTGTAAAAACTACCAAGAGAACTCCTGTCTGGCACCTTCCCCGGTGGAGTTGTGCATGGGGTGTGTTTGGAACATTTTGTCACCAGCCGACTCCAAAATTCAGCGATTCCCCATCTCAGCCCAGAAAGCAGGTAGAACAACTTTTGTGGTGTCTTTCAGATGCCTACCGGAGCAATGTAAAAACTACCAGGAGAACTCCTGTCTGGCACCTTCCCCGGTGGAGTTTTGCATGGGGTGTGTTTGGAACATTTTGTCACCGGCCGAGTCCAAAATTCAGCGATTCCCCATCTCAGCCCAGAAAGCAGGAAGAACAACTTTTGTGGTGTCTTTCAGCTGCCTACCAAGGTAGTGTAAAAACTACCAGGAGAACTCCTGTCTGGCACCTTCCCCGGTGGAGTTGTGCATGGGGTGTGTTTGGAACATTTTGTCACCAGCCGAGTCCAAAATTCAGCGGTTCCCCATCTCAGCCCAGAAAGCAGGTAGAACAACTTTTGTGGTGCCTTTCAGCTGCCTACCAAGGTAGTGTAAAAACTACCAAGAGAACTCCTGTCTGTCACCTTCCCCGGTGGATTTGTGCATGGGGTGTGTTTGGAACATTTTGTCACCGGCCGAGTCCAAAATTCAGCGATTCCCCATCTCAGCCCACAAAGCAGGTAGAACAACTTTTGTGGTGTCTTTCAGATGCCTACCAAGGTAGTGTAAAAACTACCAAGAGAACTCCTGTCTGGCACCTTCCCCGGTGGAGTTGTGCATGGGGTGTGTTTGGAACATTTTGTCACCGGCCGACTCCAAAATTCAGCGATTCCCCATCTCAGCCCAGAAAGCAGGTAGAACAACTTTTGTGCTGCCTTTCAGATGCCTACCGGAGCAATGTAAAAACTACCAGGAGAACTCCTGTCTGGCACCTTCCCCGGTGGAGTTGTGAAGGGGGTGTGTTTGGAACATTTTGCCACCAGCCGACTCCAAAATTCAGCTGTTCCCCATCTCAGCCCAGAAAGCAGGTAGAACAACTTTTGTGGTGTCTTTCAGATGCCTACCAAGGTAGTGTAAAAACTACCAGGAGAACTCCTGTCTGGCACCTTCCCCGGTGGAGTTGTGCATGGGGTGTGTTTGGAACATTTTGTCACCAGCCGAGTCCAAAATTCAGCGGTTCCCCATCTCAGCCCAGAAAGCAGGTAGAACAACTTTTGTGGTGCCTTTCAAATGCCTACCAAGGTAGTGTAAAAACTACCAAGAGAACTCCTGTGTGGCACCTTCCCCGGTGGAGTTGTGCATGGGGTGTGTTTGGAACATTTTGTCACCGGCCGAGTCCAAAATTCAGCGATTCCCCATCTCAGCCCAGAAAGCAGGTAGAACAACTTTTGTGGTGTCTTTCAGCTGCCTACCAAGGTAGTGTAAAAACTACCAGGAGAACTCCTGTCTGGCACCTTCCCCGGTGGAGTTGTGCATGGGGTGTGTTTGGAACATTTTGTCACCGGCCGAGTCCAAAATTCAGCGGTTCCCCATCTCAGCCCAGAAAGCAGGTAGAACAACTTTTGTCGTGTCTTTCAGATGCCTACCAAGGTAGTGTAAAAACTACCAAGAGAACTCCTGTCTGGCACCTTCCCCGGTGGAGTTGTGCATGGGGTGTGTTTGGAACATTTTGTCACCGGCCGAGTCCAAAATTCAGCGGTTCCCCATCTCAGCCCAGAAAGCAGGAAGAACAACTTTTGTGGTGCCTTTCAAATGCCTACCAAGGTAGTGTAAAAACTACCAGGAGAACTCCTGTCTGGCACCTTCCCCGGTGGAGTTGTGCATGGGGTGTGTTTGGAACATTTTGTCACCGGCCGAGTCCAAAATTCAGCGATTCCCCATCTCAGCCCAGAAAGCAGGTAGAACAACTTTTGTGGTGTCTTTCAGATGCCTACCGGAGCAATGTAAAAACTACCAGGAGAACTCCTGTCTGGCACCTTCCCCGGTGGAGTTTTGCATGGGGTGTGTTTGGAACATTTTGTCACCGGCCGAGTCCAAAATTCAGCGATTCCCCATCTCAGCCCACAAAGCAGGTAGAACAACTTTTGTGGTGTCTTTCAGATGCCTACCAAGGTAGTGTAAAAACTACCAAGAGAACTCCTGTCTGGCACCTTCCCCGGTGGAGTTGTGCATGGGGTGTGTTTGGAACATTTTGTCACCGGCCGACTCCAAAATTCAGCGGTTCCCCATCTCAGCCCAGAAAGCAGGAAGAACAACTTTTGTGGTGCCTTTCAGCTGCCTACCAAGGTAGTGTAAAAACTACCAGGAGAACTCCTGTCTGGCACCTTCCCCGGTGGAGTTGTGCAGGGGGTGTGTTTGGAACATTTTGTCACCGGCCGAGTCCAAAATTCAGCGATTCCCCATCTCAGCCCACAAAGCAGGTAGAACAACTTTTGTGGTGTCTTTCAGATGCCTACCAAGGTAGTGTAAAAACTACCAGGAGAACTCCTGTCTGGCACCTTCCGTGGTGGAGTTGTGCATGGGGTGTGTTTGGAACATTTTGTCACCAGCCGAGTCCAAAATTCACGGGTTCCCCATCTCAGCCCAGAAAGCAGGTAGAACAACTTTTGTGGTGCCTTTCAGCTGCCTACCAAGGTAGTGTAAAAACTACCAAGAGAACTCCTGTCTGGCACCTTCCCCGGTGGAGTTGTGCATGGGGTGTGTTTGGAACATTTTTTCAACGGCCGACTCCAAAATTCAGCTGTTCCCCATCTCAGCCCAGAAAGCAGGTAGAACAACTTTTGTGGTGTCTTTCAGATGCCTACCAAGGTAGTGTAAAAACTACCAGGAGAACTCCTGTCTGGCACCTTCCCCGGTGGAGTTGTGCAGGGGGTGTGTTTGGAACATTTTGTCAACGGCCGACTCCAAAATTCAGCGATTCCCCATCTCAGCCCACAAAGCAGGTAGAACAACTTTTGTGGTGTCTTTCAGATGCCTACCGGAGCAATGTAAAAACTACCAGGAGAACTCCTGTCTGGCACCTTCCCCGGTGGAGTTGTGCAGGGGGTGTGTTTGGAACATTTTGCCACCAGCCGACTCCAAAATTCAGCGGTTCCCCATCTCAGCCCAGAAAGCAGGTAGAACAACTTTTGTGGTGTCTTTCAGATGCCTACCAAGGTAGTGTAAAAACTACCAGGAGAACTCCTGTCTGGCACCTTCCCCGGTGGAGTTGTGCATGGGGTGTGTTTGGAACATTTTGTCACCAGCCGAGTCCAAAATTCAGCGGTTCCCCATCTCAGCCCAGAAAGCAGGTAGAACAACTTTTGTGGTGCCTTTCAAATGCCTACCAAGGTAGTGTAAAAACTACCAAGAGAACTCCTGTCTGGCACCTTCCCCGGTGGAGTTGTGCATGGGGTGTGTTTGGAACATTTTGTCACCGGCCGACTCCAAAATTCAGCGGTTCCCCATCTCAGCCCAGAAAGCAGGTAGAACAACTTTTGTGGTGTCTTTCAGCTGCCTACCAAGGTAGTGTAAAAACTACCAGGAGAACTCCTGTCTGGCACCTTCCCCGGTGGAGTTGTGCATGGGGTGTGTTTGGAACATTTTGTCACCGGCCGACTCCAAAATTCAGCGGTTCCCCATCTCAGCCCAGAAAGCAGGTAGAACAACTTTTGTCGTGTCTTTCAGCTGCCTACCAAGGTAGTGTAAAAACTACCAGGAGAACTCCTGTCTGGCACCTTCCCCGGTGGAGTTGTGCATGGGGTGTGTTTGGAACATTTTGTCACCGGCCGAGTCCAAAATTCAGCGATTCCCCATCTCAGCCCACAAAGCAGGTAGAACAACTTTTGTGGTGTCTTTCAGATGCCTACCAAGGTAGTGTAAAAACTACCAAGAGAACTCCTGTCTGGCACCTTCCCCGGTGGAGTTTTGCATGGGGTGTGTTTGGAACATTTTGTCACCGGCCGAGTCCAAAATTCAGCCGTTCCCCATCTCAGCCCAGAAAGCAGGAAGAACAACTTTTGTGGTGCCTTTCAAATGCCTACCAAGGTAGTGTAAAAACTACCAGGAGAACTCCTGTCTGGCACCTTCCCCGGTGGAGTTGTGCAGGGGGTGTGTTTGGAACATTTTGTCACCGGCCGACTCCAAAATTCAGCGATTCCCCATCTCAGCCCAGAAAGCAGGTAGAACAACTTTTGTGGTGTCTTTCAGCTGCCTACCAAGGTAGTGTAAAAACTACCAGGAGAACTCCTGTCTGGCACCTTCCGTGGTGGAGTTGTGCATGGGGTGTGTTTGGAACATTTTGTCACCAGCCGAGTCCAAAATTCACGGGTTCCCCATCTCAGCCCAGAAAGCAGGTAGAACAACTTTTGTGGTGCCTTTCAGCTGCCTACCAAGGTAGTGTAAAAACTACCAAGAGAACTCCTGTCTGGCACCTTCCCCGGTGGAGTTGTGCATGGGGTGTGTTTGGAACATTTTGTCACCGGCCGAGTCCAAAATTCAGCGATTCCCCATCTCAGCCCAGAAAGCAGGTAGAACAACTTTTGTGGTGTCTTTCAGATGCCTACCAAGGTAGTGTAAAAACTACCAAGAGAACTCCTGTCTGGCACCTTCCCCGGTGGAGTTGTGCATGGGGTGTGTTTGGAACGTTTTTTCAACGGCCGACTCCAAAATTCAGCTGTTCCCCATCTCAGCCCAGAAAGCAGGTAGAACAACTTTTGTGGTGTCTTTCAGCTGCCTACCAAGGTAGTGTAAAAACTACCAGGAGAACTCCTGTCTGGCACCTTCCCCGGTGGAGTTGTGCATGGGGTGTGTTTGGAACATTTTGTCACCGGCCGACTCCAAAATTCAGCGATTCCCCATCTCAGCCCAGAAAGCAGGTAGAACAACTTTTGTGGTGCCTTTCAGCTGCCTACCAAGGTAGTGTAAAAACTACCAAGAGAACTCCTGTCTGGCACCTTCCGTGGTGGAGTTGTGCATGGGGTGTGTTTGGAACATTTTGTCACCGGCCGAGTCCAAAATTCAGCGGTTCCCCATCTCAGCCCAGAAAGCAGGTACAACTTCTTTTCTTGTGCCTTTCAGCTGCCTACCAAGGTAGTGTAAAAACTACCAACAGAATTCGTTCCTGGCACCTTCCCCGGTGGAGTTGTGAAGGGGGTGTGTTTGGAACATTTTGCCACCAGCCGACTCCAAAATTCAGCTGTTCCCCATCTCAGCCCAGAAAGCAGGTAGAACAACTTTTGTGGTGTCTTTCAGATGCCTACCAAGGTAGTGTAAAAACTACCAGGAGAACTCCTGTCTGGCACCTTCCCCGGTGGAGTTGTGCATGGGGTGTGTTTGGAACATTTTGTCACCAGCCGAGTCCAAAATTCAGCGGTTCCCCATCTCAGCCCAGAAAGCAGGTAGAACAACTTTTGTGGTGCCTTTCAAATGCCTACCAAGGTAGTGTAAAAACTACCAAGAGAACTCCTGTGTGGCACCTTCCCCGGTGGAGTTGTGCATGGGGTGTGTTTGGAACATTTTGTCACCGGCCGAGTCCAAAATTCAGCGATTCCCCATCTCAGCCCAGAAAGCAGGTAGAACAACTTTTGTGGTGTCTTTCAGCTGCCTACCAAGGTAGTGTAAAAACTACCAGGAGAACTCCTGTCTGGCACCTTCCCCGGTGGAGTTGTGCATGGGGTGTGTTTGGAACATTTTGTCACCGGCCGAGTCCAAAATTCAGCGGTTCCCCATCTCAGCCCAGAAAGCAGGTAGAACAACTTTTGTCGTGTCTTTCAGATGCCTACCAAGGTAGTGTAAAAACTACCAAGAGAACTCCTGTCTGGCACCTTCCCCGGTGGAGTTGTGCATGGGGTGTGTTTGGAACATTTTGTCACCGGCCGAGTCCAAAATTCAGCGGTTCCCCATCTCAGCCCAGAAAGCAGGAAGAACAACTTTTGTGGTGCCTTTCAAATGCCTACCAAGGTAGTGTAAAAACTACCAGGAGAACTCCTGTCTGGCACCTTCCCCGGTGGAGTTGTGCATGGGGTGTGTTTGGAACATTTTGTCACCGGCCGAGTCCAAAATTCAGCGATTCCCCATCTCAGCCCAGAAAGCAGGTAGAACAACTTTTGTGGTGTCTTTCAGATGCCTACCGGAGCAATGTAAAAACTACCAGGAGAACTCCTGTCTGGCACCTTCCCCGGTGGAGTTTTGCATGGGGTGTGTTTGGAACATTTTGTCACCGGCCGAGTCCAAAATTCAGCGATTCCCCATCTCAGCCCACAAAGCAGGTAGAACAACTTTTGTGGTGTCTTTCAGATGCCTACCAAGGTAGTGTAAAAACTACCAAGAGAACTCCTGTCTGGCACCTTCCCCGGTGGAGTTGTGCATGGGGTGTGTTTGGAACATTTTGTCACCGGCCGAGTCCAAAATTCAGCGGTTCCCCATCTCAGCCCAGAAAGCAGGAAGAACAACTTTTGTGGTGCCTTTCAGCTGCCTACCAAGGTAGTGTAAAAACTACCAGGAGAACTCCTGTCTGGCACCTTCCCCGGTGGAGTTGTGCAGGGGGTGTGTTTGGAACATTTTGTCACCGGCCGAGTCCAAAATTCAGCGATTCCCCATCTCAGCCCACAAAGCAGGTAGAACAACTTTTGTGGTGTCTTTCAGATGCCTACCAAGGTAGTGTAAAAACTACCAGGAGAACTCCTGTCTGGCACCTTCCGTGGTGGAGTTGTGCATGGGGTGTGTTTGGAACATTTTGTCACCAGCCGAGTCCAAAATTCACGGGTTCCCCATCTCAGCCCAGAAAGCAGGTAGAACAACTTTTGTGGTGCCTTTCAGCTGCCTACCAAGGTAGTGTAAAAACTACCAAGAGAACTCCTGTCTGGCACCTTCCCCGGTGGAGTTGTGCATGGGGTGTGTTTGGAACATTTTTTCAACGGCCGACTCCAAAATTCAGCTGTTCCCCATCTCAGCCCAGAAAGCAGGTAGAACAACTTTTGTGGTGTCTTTCAGATGCCTACCAAGGTAGTGTAAAAACTACCAGGAGAACTCCTGTCTGGCACCTTCCCCGGTGGAGTTGTGCAGGGGGTGTGTTTGGAACATTTTGTCAACGGCCGACTCCAAAATTCAGCGATTCCCCATCTCAGCCCACAAAGCAGGTAGAACAACTTTTGTGGTGTCTTTCAGATGCCTACCGGAGCAATGTAAAAACTACCAGGAGAACTCCTGTCTGGCACCTTCCCCGGTGGAGTTGTGCAGGGGGTGTGTTTGGAACATTTTGCCACCAGCCGACTCCAAAATTCAGCGGTTCCCCATCTCAGCCCAGAAAGCAGGTAGAACAACTTTTGTGGTGTCTTTCAGATGCCTACCAAGGTAGTGTAAAAACTACCAGGAGAACTCCTGTCTGGCACCTTCCCCGGTGGAGTTGTGCATGGGGTGTGTTTGGAACATTTTGTCACCAGCCGAGTCCAAAATTCAGCGGTTCCCCATCTCAGCCCAGAAAGCAGGTAGAACAACTTTTGTGGTGCCTTTCAAATGCCTACCAAGGTAGTGTAAAAACTACCAAGAGAACTCCTGTCTGGCACCTTCCCCGGTGGAGTTGTGCATGGGGTGTGTTTGGAACATTTTGTCACCGGCCGACTCCAAAATTCAGCGGTTCCCCATCTCAGCCCAGAAAGCAGGTAGAACAACTTTTGTGGTGTCTTTCAGCTGCCTACCAAGGTAGTGTAAAAACTACCAGGAGAACTCCTGTCTGGCACCTTCCCCGGTGGAGTTGTGCATGGGGTGTGTTTGGAACATTTTGTCACCGGCCGACTCCAAAATTCAGCGGTTCCCCATCTCAGCCCAGAAAGCAGGTAGAACAACTTTTGTCGTGTCTTTCAGATGCCTACCAAGGTAGTGTAAAAACTACCAGGAAAACTCCTGTCTGGCACCTTCCGTGGTGGAGTTGTGCATGGGGTGTGTTTGGAACATTTTGTCACCGGCCGAGTCCAAAATTCAGCGATTCCCCATCTCAGCCCACAAAGCAGGTAGAACAACTTTTGTGGTGTCTTTCAGATGCCTACCAAGGTAGTGTAAAAACTACCAAGAGAACTCCTGTCTGGCACCTTCCCCGGTGGAGTTTTGCATGGGGTGTGTTTGGAACATTTTGTCACCGGCCGAGTCCAAAATTCAGCCGTTCCCCATCTCAGCCCAGAAAGCAGGAAGAACAACTTTTGTGGTGCCTTTCAAATGCCTACCAAGGTAGTGTAAAAACTACCAGGAGAACTCCTGTCTGGCACCTTCCCCGGTGGAGTTGTGCAGGGGGTGTGTTTGGAACATTTTGTCACCGGCCGACTCCAAAATTCAGCGATTCCCCATCTCAGCCCAGAAAGCAGGTAGAACAACTTTTGTGGTGTCTTTCAGCTGCCTACCAAGGTAGTGTAAAAACTACCAGGAGAACTCCTGTCTGGCACCTTCCGTGGTGGAGTTGTGCATGGGGTGTGTTTGGAACATTTTGTCACCAGCCGAGTCCAAAATTCACGGGTTCCCCATCTCAGCCCAGAAAGCAGGTAGAACAACTTTTGTGGTGCCTTTCAGCTGCCTACCAAGGTAGTGTAAAAACTACCAAGAGAACTCCTGTCTGGCACCTTCCCCGGTGGAGTTGTGCATGGGGTGTGTTTGGAACATTTTGTCACCGGCCGAGTCCAAAATTCAGCGATTCCCCATCTCAGCCCAGAAAGCAGGTAGAACAACTTTTGTGGTGTCTTTCAGATGCCTACCAAGGTAGTGTAAAAACTACCAAGAGAACTCCTGTCTGGCACCTTCCCCGGTGGAGTTGTGCATGGGGTGTGTTTGGAACGTTTTTTCAACGGCCGACTCCAAAATTCAGCTGTTCCCCATCTCAGCCCAGAAAGCAGGTAGAACAACTTTTGTGGTGTCTTTCAGCTGCCTACCAAGGTAGTGTAAAAACTACCAGGAGAACTCCTGACTGGCACCTTCCCCGGTGGAGTTGTGCATGGGGTGTGTTTGGAACATTTTGTCACCGGCCGACTCCAAAATTCAGCGATTCCCCATCTCAGCCCAGAAAGCAGGTAGAACAACTTTTGTGGTGCCTTTCAGCTGCCTACCAAGGTAGTGTAAAAACTACCAAGAGAACTCCTGTCTGGCACCTTCCGTGGTGGAGTTGTGCATGGGGTGTGTTTGGAACATTTTGTCACCGGCCGAGTCCAAAATTCAGCGGTTCCCCATCTCAGCCCAGAAAGCAGGTACAACTTCTTTTCTTGTGCCTTTCAGCTGCCTACCAAGGTAGTGTAAAAACTACCAACAGAATTCGTTCCTGGCACCTTCCCCGGTGGAGTTGTGCATGGGGTGTCTGTGGAACATTTTGTCAGCAGCCGACTCCAAAATTCAGCGATTCCCCATCTCAGCCCAGAAAGCAGGTAGAACAACTTTGTGGTGTCTTTCAGATGCCTACCGGAGCAATGTAAAAACTACCAGGAGAACTCCTGTCTGGCACCTTCCCTGGTGGAGTTGTGCATGGGGTGTGTTTGGAACATTTTGTCACCGGCCGAGTCCAAAATTCAGCGGTTCCCCATCTCAGCCCAGAAAGCAGGTAGAACAACTTTTGTGGTGTCTTTCAAATGCCTACCAAGGTAGTGTAAAAACTACCACGAGAACTCCTGTCTGGCACCTTCCGTGGTGGAGTTGTGCATGGGGTGTGTTTGGAACATTTTGTCACCGGCCGAGTCCAAAATTCAGCGGTTCCCCATCTCAGCCCAGAAAGCAGGTAGATCAACTTTTGTGGTGTCTTTCAGCTGCCTACCAAGGTAGTGTAAAAACTACTAGGAGAACTCCTGTCTGGCACCTTCCCCGGTGGAGTTGTGCATGGGGTGTGTTTGGAACATTTTGTCAACGGCCGACTCCAAAATTCAGCGATTCCCCATCTCAGCCCAGAAAGCAGGTAGAACAACTTTTGTGGTATCTTTCAGATGCCTACCAAGGTAGTGTAAAAACTACCAGGAGAACTCCTGTCTGGCACCTTCCGTGGTGGAGTTGTGCATGGGGTGTGTTTGGAACATTTTGTCACCGGCCGAGTCCAAAATTCAGCGATTCCCCATCTCAGCCCAGAAAGCAGGTAGAACAACTTTTGTGGTGCCTTTCAGCTGCCTACCAAGGTAGTGTAAAAACTACCAGGAGAACTCCTGTCTGGCACCTTCCCCGGTGGAGTTGTGCATGGGGTGTGTTTGGAACATTTTGTCACCGGCCGACTCCAAAATTCAGCTGTTCCCCATCTCAGCCCACAAAGCAGGTACAACTTCTTTTCTTGTGCCTTTCAGCTGCCTACCAAGGTAGTGTAAAAACTACCAACAGAATTCGTTCCTGGCACCTTCCCCGGTGGAGTTGTGCATGGGGTGTCTGTGGAACATTTTGCCACCGGCCGACTCCAAAATTCAGCGATTCCCCATCTCAGCCCAGAAAGCAGGTAGAACAACTTTTGTGGTGTCTTTCAGATATCTACCGGAGCAATGTAAAAACTACCAGGAGAACTCCTGTCTGGCACCTTCCCCGGTGGAGTTGTGCATGGGGTGTGTTTGGAACATTTTGTCACCGGCCGAGTCCAAAATTCAGCGGTTCCCCATCTCAGCCCAGAAAGCAGGTACAACTTCTTTTCTTGTGCCTTTCAAATGCCTACCAAGGTAGTGTAAAAACTACCAAGAGAACTCCTGTCTGGCACCTTCCCCGGTGGAGTTGTGCATGGGGTGTGTTTGGAACATTTTGTCACCGGCCGACTCCAAAATTCAGCGGTTCCCCATCTCAGCCCAGAAAGCAGGTAGAACAACTTTTGTGGTGTCTTTCAGCTGCCTACCAAGGTAGTGTAAAAACTACCAGGAGAACTCCTGTCTGGCACCTTCCCCGGTGGAGTTGTGCATGGGGTGTGTTTGGAACATTTTGTCACCGGCCGAGTCCAAAATTCAGCGGTTCCCCATCTCAGCCCAGAAAGCAGGTAGAACAACTTTTGTCGTGTCTTTCAGATGCCTACCAAGGTAGTGTAAAAACTACCAGGAAAACTCCTGTCTGGCACCTTCCGTGGTGGAGTTGTGCATGGGGTGTGTTTGGAACATTTTGTCACCGGCCGAGTCCAAAATTCAGCGATTCCCCATCTCAGCCCACAAAGCAGGTAGAACAACTTTTGTGGTGTCTTTCAGATGCCTACCAAGGTAGTGTAAAAACTACCAAGAGAACTCCTGTCTGGCACCTTCCCCGGTGGAGTTTTGCAGGGGGTGTGTTTGGAACATTTTGTCACCGGCCGAGTCCAAAATTCAGCCGTTCCCCATCTCAGCCCAGAAAGCAGGAAGAACAACTTTTGTGGTGCCTTTCAAATGCCTACCAAGGTAGTGTAAAAACTACCAGGAGAACTCCTGTCTGGCACCTTCCCCGGTGGAGTTGTGCAGGGGGTGTGTTTGGAACATTTTGTCACCGGCCGACTCCAAAATTCAGCGATTCCCCATCTCAGCCCAGAAAGCAGGTAGAACAACTTTTGTGGTGTCTTTCAGATGCCTACCAAGGTAGTGTAAAAACTACCAGGAGAACTCCTGTCTGGCACCTTCCGTGGTGGAGTTGTGCATGGGGTGTGTTTGGAACATTTTGTCACCAGCCGAGTCCAAAATTCACGGGTTCCCCATCTCAGCCCAGAAAGCAGGTAGAACAACTTTTGTGGTGCCTTTCAGCTGCCTACCAAGGTAGTGTAAAAACTACCAAGAGAACTCCTGTCTGGCACCTTCCCCGGTGGAGTTGTGCATGGGGTGTGTTTGGAACATTTTGTCACCGGCCGAGTCCAAAATTCAGCGATTCCCCATCTCAGCCCAGAAAGCAGGTAGAACAACTTTTGTGGTGTCTTTCAGATGCCTACCAAGGTAGTGTAAAAACTACCAAGAGAACTCCTGTCTGGCACCTTCCCCGGTGGAGTTGTGCATGGGGTGTGTTTGGAACGTTTTTTCAACGGCCGACTCCAAAATTCAGCTGTTCCCCATCTCAGCCCAGAAAGCAGGTAGAACAACTTTTGTGGTGTCTTTCAGCTGCCTACCAAGGTAGTGTAAAAACTACCAGGAGAACTCCTGTCTGGCACCTTCCCCGGTGGAGTTGTGCATGGGGTGTGTTTGGAACATTTTGTCACCGGCCGACTCCAAAATTCAGCGATTCCCCATCTCAGCCCAGAAAGCAGGTAGAACAACTTTTGTGGTGCCTTTCAGCTGCCTACCAAGGTAGTGTAAAAACTACCAAGAGAACTCCTGTCTGGCACCTTCCGTGGTGGAGTTGTGCATGGGGTGTGTTTGGAACATTTTGTCACCGGCCGAGTCCAAAATTCAGCGGTTCCCCATCTCAGCCCAGAAAGCAGGTACAACTTCTTTTCTTGTGCCTTTCAGCTGCCTACCAAGGTAGTGTAAAAACTACCAACAGAATTCGTTCCTGGCACCTTCCCCGGTGGAGTTGTGCATGGGGTGTCTGTGGAACATTTTGTCAGCAGCCGACTCCAAAATTCAGCGATTCCCCATCTCAGCCCAGAAAGCAGGTAGAAGAACTTTGTGGTGTCTTTCAGATGCCTACCGGAGCAATGTAAAAACTACCAGGAGAACTCCTGTCTGGCACCTTCCCTGGTGGAGTTGTGCATGGGGTGTGTTTGGAACATTTTGTCACCGGCCGACTCCAAAATTCAGCGATTCCCCATCTCAGCCCAGAAAGCAGGTAGAACAACTTTTGTGGTGTCTTTCAAATGCCTACCAAGGTAGTGTAAAAACTACCACGAGAACTCCTGTCTGGCACCTTCCGTGGTGGAGTTGTGCATGGGGTGTGTTTGGAACATTTTGTCACCGGCCGAGTCCAAAATTCAGCGGTTCCCCATCTCAGCCCAGAAAGCAGGTAGATCAACTTTTGTGGTGTCTTTCAGCTGCCTACCAAGGTAGTGTAAAAACTACTAGGAGAACTCCTGTCTGGCACCTTCCCCGGTGGAGTTGTGCATGGGGTGTGTTTGGAACATTTTGTCAACGGCCGACTCCAAAATTCAGCGATTCCCCATCTCAGCCCAGAAAGCAGGTAGAACAACTTTTGTGGTATCTTTCAGATGCCTACCAAGGTAGTGTAAAAACTACCAGGAGAACTCCTGTCTGGCACCTTCCGTGGTGGAGTTGTGCATGGGGTGTGTTTGGAACATTTTGTCACCGGCCGAGTCCAAAATTCAGCGATTCCCCATCTCAGCCCAGAAAGCAGGTAGAACAACTTTTGTGGTGCCTTTCAGCTGCCTACCAAGGTAGTGTAAAAACTACCAGGAGAACTCCTGTCTGGCACCTTCCCCGGTGGAGTTGTGCATGGGGTGTGTTTGGAACATTTTGTCACCGGCCGACTCCAAAATTCAGCTGTTCCCCATCTCAGCCCACAAAGCAGGTACAACTTCTTTTCTTGTGCCTTTCAGCTGCCTACCAAGGTAGTGTAAAAACTACCAACAGAATTCGTTCCTGGCACCTTCCCCGGTGGAGTTGTGCATGGGGTGTCTGTGGAACATTTTGCCACCGGCCGACTCCAAAATTCAGCGATTCCCCATCTCAGCCCAGAAAGCAGGTAGAACAACTTTTGTGGTGTCTTTCAGATATCTACCGGAGCAATGTAAAAACTACCAGGAGAACTCCTGTCTGGCACCTTCCCCGGTGGAGTTGTGCATGGGGTGTGTTTGGAACATTTTGTCACCGGCCGAGTCCAAAATTCAGCGGTTCCCCATCTCAGCCCAGAAAGCAGGTACAACTTCTTTTCTTGTGCCTTTCAAATGCCTACCAAGGTAGTGTAAAAACTACCAAGAGAACTCCTGTCTGGCACCTTCCCCGGTGGAGTTGTGCATGGGGTGTGTTTGGAACATTTTGTCACCGGCCGACTCCAAAATTCAGCGGTTCCCCATCTCAGCCCAGAAAGCAGGTAGAACAAGTTTTGTGGTGTCTTTCAGCTGCCTACCAAGGTAGTGTAAAAACTACCAGGAGAACTCCTGTCTGGCACCTTCCCCGGTGGAGTTTTGCATGGGGTGTGTTTGGAACATTTTGTCACCGGCCGAGTCCAAAATTCAGCGGTTCCCCATCTCAGCCCAGAAAGCAGGTAGAACAACTTTTGTCGTGTCTTTCAGATGCCTACCAAGGTAGTGTAAAAACTACCAAGAGAACTCCTGTCTGGCACCTTCCCCGGTGGAGTTGTGCATGGGGTGTGTTTGGAACATTTTGTCACCGGCCGACTCCAAAATTCAGCGGTTCCCCATCTCAGCCCAGAAAGCAGGAAGAACAACTTTTGTGGTGCCTTTCAAATACCTACCAAGGTAGTGTAAAAACTACCAGGAGAACTCCTGTCTGGCACCTTCCCCGGTGGAGTTGTGCATGGGGTGTGTTTGGAACATTTTGTCACCAGCCGACTCCAAAATTCAGCGATTCCCCATCTCAGCCCAGAAAGCAGGTAGAACAACTTTTGTGGTGTCTTTCAGATGCCTACCGGAGCAATGTAAAAACTACCAGGAGAACTCCTGTCTGGCACCTTCCCCGGTGGAGTTTTGCATGGGGTGTGTTTGGAACATTTTGTCACCGGCCGAGTCCAAAATTCAGCGATTCCCCATCTCAGCCCAGAAAGCAGGAAGAACAACTTTTGTGGTGTCTTTCAGCTGCCTACCAAGGTAGTGTAAAAACTACCAGGAGAACTCCTGTCTGGCACCTTCCCCGGTGGAGTTGTGCATGGGGTGTGTTTGGAACATTTTGTCACCAGCCGAGTCCAAAATTCAGCGGTTCCCCATCTCAGCCCAGAAAGCAGGTAGAACAACTTTTGTGGTGCCTTTCAGCTGCCTACCAAGGTAGTGTAAAAACTACCAAGAGAACTCCTGTCTGTCACCTTCCCCGGTGGATTTGTGCATGGGGTGTGTTTGGAACATTTTGTCACCGGCCGAGTCCAAAATTCAGCGATTCCCCATCTCAGCCCACAAAGCAGGTAGAACAACTTTTGTGGTGTCTTTCAGATGCCTACCAAGGTAGTGTAAAAACTACCAAGAGAACTCCTGTCTGGCACCTTCCCCGGTGGAGTTGTGCATGGGGTGTGTTTGGAACATTTTGTCACCGGCCGACTCCAAAATTCAGCGATTCCCCATCTCAGCCCAGAAAGCAGGTAGAACAACTTTTGTGCTGCCTTTCAGATGCCTACCGGAGCAATGTAAAAACTACCAGGAGAACTCCTGTCTGGCACCTTCCCCGGTGGAGTTGTGAAGGGGGTGTGTTTGGAACATTTTGCCACCAGCCGACTCCAAAATTCAGCTGTTCCCCATCTCAGCCCAGAAAGCAGGTAGAACAACTTTTGTGGTGTCTTTTAGATGCCTACCAAGGTAGTGTAAAAACTACCAGGAGAACTCCTGTCTGGCACCTTCCCCGGTGGAGTTGTGCATGGGGTGTGTTTGGAACATTTTGTCACCAGCCGAGTCCAAAATTCAGCGGTTCCCCATCTCAGCCCAGAAAGCAGGTAGAACAACTTTTGTGGTGCCTTTCAAATGCCTACCAAGGTAGTGTAAAAACTACCAAGAGAACTCCTGTGTGGCACCTTCCCCGGTGGAGTTGTGCATGGGGTGTGTTTGGAACATTTTGTCACCGGCCGAGTCCAAAATTCAGCGATTCCCCATCTCAGCCCAGAAAGCAGGTAGAACAACTTTTGTGGTGTCTTTCAGCTGCCTACCAAGGTAGTGTAAAAACTACCAGGAGAACTCCTGTCTGGCACCTTCCCCGGTGGAGTTGTGCATGGGGTGTGTTTGGAACATTTTGTCACCGGCCGAGTCCAAAATTCAGCGGTTCCCCATCTCAGCCCAGAAAGCAGGTAGAACAACTTTTGTCGTGTCTTTCAGATGCCTACCAAGGTAGTGTAAAAACTACCAAGAGAACTCCTGTCTGGCACCTTCCCCGGTGGAGTTGTGCATGGGGTGTGTTTGGAACATTTTGTCACCGGCCGAGTCCAAAATTCAGCGGTTCCCCATCTCAGCCCAGAAAGCAGGAAGAACAACTTTTGTGGTGCCTTTCAAATGCCTACCAAGGTAGTGTAAAAACTACCAGGAGAACTCCTGTCTGGCACCTTCCCCGGTGGAGTTGTGCATGGGGTGTGTTTGGAACATTTTGTCACCGGCCGACTCCAAAATTCAGCGATTCCCCATCTCAGCCCAGAAAGCAGGTAGAACAACTTTTGTGGTGTCTTTCAGATGCCTACCGGAGCAATGTAAAAACTACCAGGAGAACTCCTGTCTGGCACCTTCCCCGGTGGAGTTTTGCATGGGGTGTGTTTGGAACATTTTGTCACCGGCCGAGTCCAAAATTCAGCGATTCCCCATCTCAGCCCACAAAGCAGGTAGAACAACTTTTGTGGTGTCTTTCAGATGCCTACCAAGGTAGTGTAAAAACTACCAAGAGAACTCCTGTCTGGCACCTTCCCCGGTGGAGTTGTGCATGGGGTGTGTTTGGAACATTTTGTCACCGGCCGACTCCAAAATTCAGCGGTTCCCCATCTCAGCCCAGAAAGCAGGAAGAACAACTTTTGTGGTGCCTTTCAGCTGCCTACCAAGGTAGTGTAAAAACTACCAGGAGAACTCCTGTCTGGCACCTTCCCCGGTGGAGTTGTGCAGGGGGTGTGTTTGGAACATTTTGTCACCGGCCGAGTCCAAAATTCAGCGATTCCGCATCTCAGCCCACAAAGCAGGTAGAACAACTTTTGTGGTGTCTTTCAGATGCCTACCAAGGTAGTGTAAAAACTACCAGGAGAACTCCTGTCTGGCACCTTCCGTGGTGGAGTTGTGCATGGGGTGTGTTTGGAACATTTTGTCACCAGCCGAGTCCAAAATTCACGGGTTCCCCATCTCAGCCCAGAAAGCAGGTAGAACAACTTTTGTGGTGCCTTTCAGCTGCCTACCAAGGTAGTGTAAAAACTACCAAGAGAACTCCTGTCTGGCACCTTCCCCGGTGGAGTTGTGCATGGGGTGTGTTTGGAACATTTTTTCAACGGCCGACTCCAAAATTCAGCTGTTCCCCATCTCAGCCCAGAAAGCAGGTAGAACAACTTTTGTGGTGTCTTTCAGATGCCTACCAAGGTAGTGTAAAAACTACCAGGAGAACTCCTGTCTGGCACCTTCCCCGGTGGAGTTGTGCATGGGGTGTGTTTGGAACATTTTGTCAACGGCCGACTCCAAAATTCAGCGATTCCCCATCTCAGCCCACAAAGCAGGTAGAACAACTTTTGTGGTGTCTTTCAGATGCCTACCGGAGCAATGTAAAAACTACCAGGAGAACTCCTGTCTGGCACCTTCCCCGGTGGAGTTGTGCAGGGGGTGTGTTTGGAACATTTTGCCACCAGCCGACTCCAAAATTCAGCGGTTCCCCATCTCAGCCCAGAAAGCAGGTAGAACAACTTTTGTGGTGTCTTTCAGATGCCTACCAAGGTAGTGTAAAAACTACCAGGAGAACTCCTGTCTGGCACCTTCCCCGGTGGAGTTGTGCATGGGGTGTGTTTGGAACATTTTGTCACCAGCCGAGTCCAAAATTCAGCGGTTCCCCATCTCAGCCCAGAAAGCAGGTAGAACAACTTTTGTGGTGCCTTTCAAATGCCTACCAAGGTAGTGTAAAAACTACCAAGAGAACTCCTGTCTGGCACCTTCCCCGGTGGAGTTGTGCATGGGGTGTGTTTGGAACATTTTGTCACCGGCCGACTCCAAAATTCAGCGGTTCCCCATCTCAGCCCAGAAAGCAGGTAGAACAACTTTTGTGGTGTCTTTCAGCTGCCTACCAAGGTAGTGTAAAAACTACCAGGAGAACTCCTGTCTGGCACCTTCCCCGGTGGAGTTGTGCATGGGGTGTGTTTGGAACATTTTGTCACCGGCCGACTCCAAAATTCAGCGGTTCCCCATCTCAGCCCAGAAAGCAGGTAGAACAACTTTTGTCGTGTCTTTCAGATGCCTACCAAGGTAGTGTAAAAACTACCAGGAAAACTCCTGTCTGGCACCTTCCGTGGTGGAGTTGTGCATGGGGTGTGTTTGGAACATTTTGTCACCGGCCGAGTCCAAAATTCAGCGATTCCCCATCTCAGCCCACAAAGCAGGTAGAACAACTTTTGTGGTGTCTTTCAGATGCCTACCAAGGTAGTGTAAAAACTACCAAGAGAACTCCTGTCTGGCACCTTCCCCGGTGGAGTTTTGCATGGGGTGTGTTTGGAACATTTTGTCACCGGCCGAGTCCAAAATTCAGCCTTTCCCCATCTCAGCCCAGAAAGCAGGAAGAACAACTTTTGTGGTGCCTTTCAAATGCCTACCAAGGTAGTGTAAAAACTACCAGGAGAACTCCTGTCTGGCACCTTCCCCGGTGGAGTTGTGCAGGGGGTGTGTTTGGAACATTTTGTCACCGGCCGACTCCAAAATTCAGCGATTCCCCATCTCAGCCCAGAAAGCAGGTAGAACAACTTTTGTGGTGTCTTTCAGATGCCTACCAAGGTAGTGTAAAAACTACCAGGAGAACTCCTGTCTGGCACCTTCCGTGGTGGAGTTGTGCATGGGGTGTGTTTGGAACATTTTGTCACCAGCCGAGTCCAAAATTCACGGGTTCCCCATCTCAGCCCAGAAAGCAGGTAGAACAACTTTTGTGGTGCCTTTCAGCTGCCTACCAAGGTAGTGTAAAAACTACCAAGAGAACTCCTGTCTGGCACCTTCCCCGGTGGAGTTGTGCATGGGGTGTGTTTGGAACATTTTGTCACCGGCCGAGTCCAAAATTCAGCGATTCCCCATCTCAGCCCAGAAAGCAGGTAGAACAACTTTTGTGGTGTCTTTCAGATGCCTACCAAGGTAGTGTAAAAACTACCAAGAGAACTCCTGTCTGGCACCTTCCCCGGTGGAGTTGTGCATGGGGTGTGTTTGGAACGTTTTTTCAACGGCCGACTCCAAAATTCAGCTGTTCCCCATCTCAGCCCAGAAAGCAGGTAGAACAACTTTTGTGGTGTCTTTCAGCTGCCTACCAAGGTAGTGTAAAAACTACCAGGAGAACTCCTGTCTGGCACCTTCCCCGGTGGAGTTGTGCATGGGGTGTGTTTGGAACATTTTGTCACCGGCCGACTCCAAAATTCAGCGATTCCCCATCTCAGCCCACAAAGCAGGTAGAACAACTTTTGTGGTGTCTTTCAGATGCCTACCGGAGCAATGTAAAAACTACCAGGAGAACTCCTGTCTGGCACCTTCCCCGGTGGAGTTGTGCAGGGGGTGTGTTTGGAACATTTTGCCACCAGCCGACTCCAAAATTCAGCGGTTCCCCATCTCAGCCCAGAAAGCAGGTAGAACAACTTTTGTGGTGTCTTTCAGATGCCTACCGGAGCAATGTAAAAACTACCAGGAGAACTCCTGTCTGGCACCTTCCCCGGTGGAGTTGTGCATGGGGTGTGTTTGGAACATTTTGTCACCAGCCGAGTCCAAAATTCAGCGGTTCCCCATCTCAGCCCAGAAAGCAGGTAGAACAACTTTTGTGGTGCCTTTCAAATGCCTACCAAGGTAGTGTAAAAACTACCAAGAGAACTCCTGTCTGGCACCTTCCCCGGTGGAGTTGTGCATGGGGTGTGTTTGGAACATTTTGTCACCGGCCGACTCCAAAATTCAGCGGTTCCCCATCTCAGCCCAGAAAGCAGGTAGAACAAGTTTTGTGGTGTCTTTCAGCTGCCTACCAAGGTAGTGTAAAAACTACCAGGAGAACTCCTGTCTGGCACCTTCCCCGGTGGAGTTGTGCATGGGGTGTGTTTGGAACATTTTGTCACCGGCCGAGTCCAAAATTCAGCGGTTCCCCATCTCAGACCAGAAAGCAGGTAGAACAACTTTTGTCGTGTCTTTCAGATGCCTACCAAGGTAGTGTAAAAACTACCAGGAGAACTCCTGTCCGGCACCTTCCCCGGTGGAGTTGTGCATGGGGTGTGTTTGGAACATTTTGTCACCGGCCGAGTCCAAAATTCAGCGATTCCCCATCTCAGCCCAGAAAGCAGGTAGAACAACTTTTGTGGTGTCTTTCAGATGCCTACCAAGGTAGTGTAAAAACTACCAACAGAACTCCTGTCTGGCACCTTCCCCGGTGGAGTTGTGCATGGGGTGTGTTTGGAACATTTTGTCACCGGCCGAGTCCAAAATTCAGCGATTCCCCATCTCAGCCCAGAAAGCAGGTAGAACAACTTTTGTGGTGTCTTTCAGATGCCTACCGGAGCAATGTAAAAACTACCAGGAGAACTCCTGTCTGGCACCTTCCCCGGTGGTGTTGTGCATGGGGTGTGTTTGGAACATTTTGTCACCGGCCGAGTCCAAAATTCAGCGTTTCCCCATCTCAGCCCACAAAGCAGGTAGAACAACTTTTGTGGTGTCTTTCAGATGCCTACCAAGGTAGTGTAAAAACTACCAAGAGAACTCCTGTCTGGCACCTTCCCCGGTGGAGTTGTGCATGGGGTGTGTTTGGAACATTTTGTCACCAGCCGAGTCCAAAATTCAGCGGTTCCCCATCTCAGCCCAGAAAGCAGGTAGAACAACTTTTGTGGTGCCTTTCAAATGCCTACCAAGGTAGTGTAAAAACTACCAAGAGAACTCCTGTCTGGCACCTTCCCCGGTGGAGTTGTGCATGGGGTGTGTTTGGAACATTTTGTCACCGGCCGACTCCAAAATTCAGCGATTCCCCATCTCAGCCCACAAAGCAGGTAGAACAACTTTTGTGGTGTCTTTCAGATGCCTACCAAGGTAGTGTAAAAACTACCAAGAGAACTCCTGTCTGGCACCTTCCCCGGTGGAGTTGTGCATGGGGTGTGTTTGGAACATTTTGTCACCGGCCGAGTCCAAAATTCAGCGATTCCCCATCTCAGCCCACAAAGCAGGTAGAACAACATTTGTGGTGTCTTTCAGCTGCCTACCAAGGTAGTGTAAAAACTACCAAGAGAACTCCTGTCTGGCACCTTCCCCGGTGGAGTTGTGCATGGGGTGTGTTTGGAACATTTTGTTACCGGCCGACTCCAAAATTCAGCGGTTCCCCATCTCAGCCCAGAAAGCAGGTAGAACAACTTTTGTCGTGTCTTTCAGATGCCTACCAAGGTAGTGTAAAAACTACCAGGAGAACTCCTGTCTGGCACCTTCCCCGGTGGAGTTGTGCATGGGGTGTGTTTGGAACATTTTGTCACCAGCCGAGTCCAAATTTCAGCGTTTCCCAATCTCAGCCCAGAAAGCAGGTAGAACAACTTTTGTGGTGCCTTTCAGCTGCCTACCAAGGTAGTGTAAAAACTACCAGGAGAACTCCTGTCTGGCACCTTCCCCGGTGGAGTTGTGCATGGGGTGTGTTTGGAACATTTTGTCACCGGCCGACTCCAAAATTCAGCGGTTCCCCATCTCAGCCCAGAAAGCAGGTAGAACAACTTTTGTGGTGCCTTTCAGCTGCCTACCAAGGTAGTGTAAAAACTACCACGAGAACTCCTGTCTGGCATCTTCCCCGGTGGAGTTGTGCATGGGGTGTGTTTGGAACATTTTGTCACCGGCCGACTCCAAAATTCAGCGATTCCCCATCTCAGCCCAGAAAGCAGGTAGAACAACTTTTGTGGTGTCTTTCAGATGCCTACCGGAGCAATGTAAAAACTACCAGGAGAACTCCTGTCTGGCACCTTCCCCGGTGGAGTTGTGCATGGGGTGTGTTTGGAACATTTTGTCACCGGCCGACTCCAAAATTCAGCGATTCCCCATCTCAGCCCACAAAGCAGGTAGAACAACTTTTGTGGTGTCTTTCAGCTGCCTACCAAGGTAGTGTAAAAACTACCAGGAGAACTCCTGTCTGGCACCTTCCCCGGTGGAGTTGTGCATGGGGTGTGTTTGGAACATTTTGTCACCGGCCGACTCCAAAATTCAGCGATTCCCCATCTCAGCCCAGAAAGCAGGTAGAACAACTTTTGTGGTGTCTTTCAGATGCCTACCGGAGCAATGTAAAAACTACCAGGAGAACTCCTGTCTGGCACCTTCCCCGGTGGAGTTTTGCATGGGGTGTGTTTGGAACATTTTGTCACCGGCCGAGTCCAAAATTCAGCGATTCCCCATCTCAGCCCACAAAGCAGGTAGAACAACTTTTGTGGTGTCTTTCAGATGCCTACCAAGGTAGTGTAAAAACTACCAAGAGAACTCCTGTCTGGCACCTTCCCCGGTGGAGTTGTGCATGGGGTGTGTTTGGAACATTTTGTCACCGGCCGAGTCCAAAATTCAGCGGTTCCCCATCTCAGCCCAGAAAGCAGGTAGAACAACTTTTGTGGTGTCTTTCAGATGCCTACCAAGGTAGTGTAAAAACTACCAAGAGAACTCCTGTCTGGCACCTTCCCCGGTGGAGTTGTGCATGGGGTGTGTTTGGAACATTTTGTCACCGGCCGAGTCCAAAATTCAGCGATTCCCCATCTCAGCCCAGAAAGCAGGTAGAACAACTTTTGTGGTGTCTTTCAGCTGCCTACCAAGGTAGTGTAAAAACTACCAGGAGAACTCCTGTCTGGCACCTTCCCCGGTGGAGTTGTGCATGGGGTGTGTTTGGAACATTTTGTCACCGGCCGAGTCCAAAATTCAGCGGTTCCCCATCTCAGCCCAGAAAGCAGGTAGAACAACTTTTGTGGTGTCTTTCAGATGCCTACCAAGGTAGTGTAAAAACTACCAGGAGAACTCCTGTCTGGCACCTTCCCCGGTGGAGTTGTGCATGGGGTGTGTTTGGAACATTTTGTCACCAGCCGAGTCCAAAATTCAGCGTTTCCCCATCTCAGCCCAGAAAGCAGGTAGAACAACTTTTGTGGTGCCTTTCAGCTGCCTACCAAGGTAGTGTAAAAACTACCAGGAGAACTCCTGTCTGGCACCTTCCCCGGTGGAGTTTTGCATGGGGTGTGTTTGGAACATTTTGTCACCGGCCGACTCCAAAATTCAGCGGTTCCCCATCTCAGCCCAGAAAGCAGGAAGAACAACTTTTGTGGTGCCTTTCAGCTGCCTACCAAGGTAGTGTAAAAACTACCAAGAGAACTCCTGTCTGGCACCTTCCCCGGTGGAGTTGTGCATGGGGTGTGTTTGGAACATTTTGTCACCGGCCGACTCCAAAATTCAGCGATTCCCCATCTCAGCCCAGAAAGCAGGTAGAACAAGTTTTGTGGTGTCTTTCAGCTGCCTACCAAGGTAGTGTAAAAACTACCAGGAGAACTCCTGTCTGGCACCTTCCGTGGTGGAGTTGTGCATGGGGTGTGTTTGGAACATTTTGTCACCGGCCGAGTCCAAAATTCAGCGGTTCCCCATCTCAGCCCAGAAAGCAGGTAGAACAACTTTTGTGGTGTCTTTCAGATGCCTACCAAGGTAGTGTAAAAACTACCAGGAGAACTCCTGTCTGGCACCTTCCCCGGTGGAGTTGTGCATGGGGTGTGTTTGGAACATTTTGTCACCGGCCGTCTCCAAAATTCAGCGGTTCCCCATCTCAGCCCAGAAAGCAGGTAGAACAACTTTTGTGGTGTCTTTCAGATGCCTACCAAGGTAGTGTAAAAACTACCAGGAGAACTCCTGTCTGGCACCTTCCCCGGTGGAGTTTTGCATGGGGTGTGTTTGGAACATTTTGTCACCGGCCGAGTCCAAAATTCAGCGGTTCCCCATCTCAGCCCAGAAAGCAGGTAGAACAACTTTTGTCGTGTCTTTCAGATGCCTACCAAGGTAGTGTAAAAACTACCAAGAGAACTCCTGTCTGGCACCTTCCCCGGTGGAGTTGTGCATGGGGTGTGTTTGGAACATTTTGTCACCGGCCGACTCCAAAATTCAGCGATTCCCCATCTCAGCCCAGAAAGCAGGTAGAACAACTTTTGTGGTGTCTTTCAGATGCCTACCAAGGTAGTGTAAAAACTACCAGGAGAACTCCTGTCTGGCACCTTCCCCGGTGGAGTTGTGCATGGGGTGTGTTTGGAACATTTTGTCACCAGCCGAGTCCAAAATTCAGCGTTTCCCCATCTCAGCCCAGAAAGCAGGTAGAACAACTTTTGTGGTGCCTTTCAGCTGCCTACCAAGGTAGTGTAAAAACTACCAGGAGAACTCCTGTCTGGCACCTTCCCCGGTGGAGTTGTGCATGGGGTGTGTTTGGAACATTTTGTCACCGGCCGAGTCCAAAATTCAGCGGTTCCCCATCTCAGCCCAGAAAGCAGGTAGAACAACTTTTGTGGTATCTTTCAGATGCCTACCAAGGTAGTGTAAAAACTACCAGGAGAACTCCTGTCTGGCACCTTCCCCGGTGGAGTTGTGCATGGGGTGTGTTTGGAACAATTTGTCACCGGCCGTCTCCAAAATTCAGCGGTTCCCCATCTCAGCCCAGAAAGCAGGTAGAACAACTTTTGTGGTGTCTTTCAGATGCCTACCAAGGTAGTGTAAAAACTACCAGGAGAACTCCTGTCTGGCACCTTCCCCGGTGGAGTTTTGCATGGGGTGTGTTTGGAACATTTTTCACCGGCCGAGTCCAAAATTCAGCGGTTCCCCATCTCAGCCCAGAAAGCAGGTAGAACAACTTTTGTGGTGTCTTTCAGATGCCTACCAAGGTAGTGTAAAAACTACCAAGAGAACTCCTGTCTGGCACCTTCCCCGGTGGAGTTGTGCATGGGGTGTGTTTGGAACATTTTGTCACCGGCCGAGTCCAAAATTCAGCGATTCCCCATCTCAGCCCAGAAAGCAGGTAGAACAAGTTTTGTGGTGTCTTTCAGATGCCTACCAAGGTAGTGTAAAAACTACCAGGAGAACTCCTGTCTGGCACCTTCCCCGGTGGAGTTGTGCATGGGGTGTGTTTGGAACATTTTGTCACCGGCCGACTCCAAAATTCAGCGGTTCCCCATCTCAGCCCAGAAAGCAGGTAGAACAACTTTTGTCGTGTCTTTCAGATGCCTACCAAGGTAGTGTAAAAACTACCAGGAGAACTCCTGTCTGGCACCTTCCCCGGTGGAGTTGTGCATGGGGTGTGTTTGGAACATTTTGTCACCAGCCGACTCCAAAATTCAGCGGTTCCCCATCTCAGCCCACAAAGCAGGTAGAACAACTTTTGTGGTGCCTTTCACCTGCCTACCAAGGTAGTGTAAAAACTACCAAGAGAACTCCTGTCTGGCACCTTCCCCGGTGGAGTTGTGCATGGGGTGTGTTTGGAACATTTTGTCACCGGCCGACTCCAAAATTCAGCGATTCCCCATCTCAGCCCAGAAAGCAGGTAGAACAACTTTTGTGGTGTCTTTCAGATGCCTACCGGAGCAATGTAAAAACTACCAGGAGAACTCCTGTCTGGCACCTTCCCCAGTGGAGTTTTGCATGGGGTGTGTTTGGAACATTTTGTCACCGGCCGACTCCAAAATTCAGCGGTTCCCCATCTCAGCCCAGAAAGCAGGTAGAACAACTTTTGTGGTGTCTTTCAGATGCCTACCAAGGTAGTGTAAAAACTACCAGGAGAACTCCTGCCTGGCACCTTCCCCGGTGGAGTTGTGCATGGGGTGTGTTTGGAACATTTTGTCACCAGCCGAGTCCAAAATTCAGCGTTTCCCCATCTCAGCCCAGAAAGCAGGTAGAACAACTTTTGTGGTGCCTTTCAGATGCCTACCAAGGTAGTGTAAAAACTACCAAGAGAACTCCTGTCTGGCACCTTCCCCGGTGGAGTTGTGCATGGGGTGTGTTTGGAACATTTTGTCACCGGCCGACTCCAAAATTCAGCGATTCCCCATCTCAGCCCAGAAAGCAGGTAGAACAACTTTTGTGGTGTCTTTCAGCTGCCTACCAAGGTAGTGTAAAAACTACCAGGAAAACTCCTGTCTGGCACCTTCCCCGGTGGAGTTGTGCATGGGGTGTGTTTGGAACATTTTGTCACCGGCCGAGTCCAAAATTCAGCGGTTCCCCATCTCAGCCCAGAAAGCAGGTAGAACAACTTTTGTGGTGTCTTTCAGATGCCTACCAAGGTAGTGTAAAAACTACCAGGAGAACTCCTGTCTGGCACCTTCCCCGGTGGAGTTGTGCATGGGGTGTGTTTGGAACATTTTGTCACCAGCCGAGTCCAAAATTCAGCGTTTCCCCATCTCAGCCCAGAAAGCAGGTAGAACAACTTTTGTGGTGCCTTTCAGCTGCCTACCAAGGTAGTGTAAAAACTACCAGGAGAACTCCTGTCTGGCACCTTCCCCGGTGGAGTTGTGCATGGGGTGTGTTTGGAACATTTTGTCACCGGCCGACTCCAAAATTCAGCGGTTCCCCATCTCAGCCCAGAAAGCAGGAAGAACAACTTTTGTGGTGCCTTTCAGCTGCCTACCAAGGTAGTGTAAAAACTACCAAGAGAACTCCTGTCTGGCACCTTCCCCGGTGGAGTTGTGCATGGGGTGTGTTTGGAACATTTTGTCACCGGCCGACTCCAAAATTCAGCGATTCCCCATCTCAGCCCAGAAAGCAGGTAGAACAAGTTTTGTGGTGTCTTTCAGCTGCCTACCAAGGTAGTGTAAAAACTACCAGGAGAACTCCTGTCTGGCACCTTCCGTGGTGGAGTTGTGCATGGGGTGTGTTTGGAACATTTTGTCACCGGCCGAGTCCAAAATTCAGCGGTTCCCCATCTCAGCCCAGAAAGCAGGTAGAACAACTTTTGTGGTGTCTTTCAGATGCCTACCAAGGTAGTGTAAAAACTACCAGGAGAACTCCTGTCTGGCACCTTCCCCGGTGGAGTTGTGCATGGGGTGTGTTTGGAACAATTTGTCACCGGCCGACTCCAAAATTCAGCGGTTCCCCATCTCAGCCCAGAAAGCAGGTAGAACAACTTTTGTGGTGTCTTTCAGATGCCTACCGGAGCAATGTAAAAACTACCAGGAGAACTCCTGTCTGGCACCTTCCCCGGTGGAGTTTTGCATGGGGTGTGTTTGGAACATTTTGTCACCGGCCGAGTCCAAAATTCAGCGATTCCCCATCTCAGCCCACAAAGCAGGTAGAACAACTTTTGTGGTGTCTTTCAGATGCCTACCAAGGTAGTGTAAAAACTACCAAGAGAACTCCTGTCTGGCACCTTCCCCGGTGGAGTTGTGCATGGGGTGTGTTTGGAACATTTTGTCACCGGCCGACTCCAAAATTCAGCGGTTCCCCATCTCAGCCCAGAAAGCAGGAAGAACAACTTTTGTGGTGCCTTTCAGCTGCCTACCAAGGTAGTGTAAAAACTACCAGGAGAACTCCTGTCTGGCACCTTCCCCGGTGGAGTTGTGCATGGGGTGTGTTTGGAACATTTTGTCACCGGCCGACTCCAAAATTCAGCTGTTCCCCATCTCAGCCCACAAAGCAGGTACAACTTCTTTTCTTGTGCCTTTCAGCTGCCTACCAAGGTAGTGTAAAAACTACCAACAGAATTCGTTCCTGGCACCTTCCCCGGTGGAGTTGTGCATGGGGTGTGTTTGGAACATTTTGTCACCGGCCGACTCCAAAATTCAGCGGTTCCCCATCTCAGCCCAGAAAGCAGGTAGAACAACTTTTGTGGTGTCTTTCAGATGCCTACCAAGGTAGTGTAAAAACTACCAAGAGAACTCCTGTCTGGCACCTTCCCCGGTGGAGTTGTGCATGGGGTGTGTTTGGAACATTTTGTCACCGGCCGACTCCAAAATTCAGCGATTCCCCATCTCAGCCCAGAAAGCAGGTAGAACAAGTTTTGTGGTGTCTTTCAGCTGCCTACCAAGGTAGTGTAAAAACTACCAGGAGAACTCCTGTCTGGCACCTTCCCCGGTGGAGTTGTGCATGGGGTGTGTTTGGAACATTTTGTCACCGGCCGAGTCCAAAATTCAGCGGTTCCCCATCTCAGCCCAGAAAGCAGGTAGAACAAGTTTTGTGGTGTCTTTCAGCTGCCTACCAAGGTAGTGTAAAAACTACCAGGAGAACTCCTGTCTGGCACCTTCCGTGGTGGAGTTGTGCATGGGGTGTGTTTGGAACATTTTGTCACCGGCCGAGTCCAAAATTCAGCGGTTCCCCATCTCAGCCCAGAAAGCAGGTAGAACAACTTTTGTGGTGTCTTTCAGATGCCTACCAAGGTAGTGTAAAAACTACCAGGAGAACTCCTGTCTGGCACCTTCCCCGGTGGAGTTGTGCATGGGGTGTGTTTGGAACAATTTGTCACCGGCCGAGTCCAAAATTCAGCGGTTCCCCATCTCAGCCCAGAAAGCAGGTAGAACAACTTTTGTGGTGTCTTTCAGATGCCTACCGGAGCAATGTAAAAACTACCAGGAGAACTCCTGTCTGGCACCTTCCCCGGTGGAGTTTTGCATGGGGTGTGTTTGGAACATTTTGTCACCGGCCGAGTCCAAAATTCAGCGATTCCCCATCTCAGCCCACAAAGCAGGTAGAACAACTTTTGTGGTGTCTTTCAGATGCCTACCAAGGTAGTGTAAAAACTACCAAGAGAACTCCTGTCTGGCACCTTCCCCGGTGGAGTTGTGCATGGGGTGTGTTTGGAACATTTTGTCACCGGCCGAGTCCAAAATTCAGCGGTTCCCCATCTCAGCCCAGAAAGCAGGAAGAACAACTTTTGTGGTGCCTTTCAGCTGCCTACCAAGGTAGTGTAAAAACTACCAGGAGAACTCCTGTCTGGCACCTTCCCCGGTGGAGTTGTGCATGGGGTGTGTTTGGAACATTTTGTCACCGGCCGACTCCAAAATTCAGCTGTTCCCCATCTCAGCCCACAAAGCAGGTACAACTTCTTTTCTTGTGCCTTTCAGCTGCCTACCAAGGTAGTGTAAAAACTACCAGGAGAACTCCTGTCTGGCACCTTCCCCGGTGGAGTTGTGCATGGGGTGTGTTTGGAACATTTTGTCACCGGCCGACTCCAAAATTCAGCTGTTCCCCATCTCAGCCCACAAAGCAGGTACAACTTCTTTTCTTGTGCCTTTCAGCTGCCTACCAAGGTAGTGTAAAAACTACCAACAGAATTCGTTCCTGGCACCTTCCCCGGTGGAGTTGTGCATGGGGTGTGTTTGGAACATTTTGTCACCGGCCGACTCCAAAATTCAGCGATTCCCCATCTCAGCCCAGAAAGCAGGTAGAACAAGTTTTGTGGTGTCTTTCAGCTGCCTACCAAGGTAGTGTAAAAACTACCAGGAGAACTCCTGTCTGGCACCTTCCCCGGTGGAGTTGTGCATGGGGTGTGTTTGGAACATTTTGTCACCGGCCGACTCCAAAATTCAGCGGTTCCCCATCTCAGCCCAGAAAGCAGGTAGAACAAGTTTTGTGGTGTCTTTCAGCTGCCTACCAAGGTAGTGTAAAAACTACCAGGAGAACTCCTGTCTGGCACCTTCCGTGGTGGAGTTGTGCATGGGGTGTGTTTGGAACATTTTGTCACCGGCCGAGTCCAAAATTCAGCGGTTCCCCATCTCAGCCCAGAAAGCAGGTAGAACAACTTTTGTGGTGTCTTTCAGATGCCTACCAAGGTAGTGTAAAAACTACCAGGAGAACTCCTGTCTGGCACCTTCCCCGGTGGAGTTGTGCATGGGGTGTGTTTGGAACAATTTGTCACCGGCCGAGTCCAAAATTCAGCGGTTCCCCATCTCAGCCCAGAAAGCAGGTAGAACAACTTTTGTGGTGTCTTTCAGATGCCTACCGGAGCAATGTAAAAACTACCAGGAGAACTCCTGTCTGGCACCTTCCCCGGTGGAGTTTTGCATGGGGTGTGTTTGGAACATTTTGTCACCGGCCGAGTCCAAAATTCAGCGATTCCCCATCTCAGCCCACAAAGCAGGTAGAACAACTTTTGTGGTGTCTTTCAGATGCCTACCAAGGTAGTGTAAAAACTACCAAGAGAACTCCTGTCTGGCACCTTCCCCGGTGGAGTTGTGCATGGGGTGTGTTTGGAACATTTTGTCACCGGCCGAGTCCAAAATTCAGCGGTTCCCCATCTCAGCCCAGAAAGCAGGAAGAACAACTTTTGTGGTGCCTTTCAGCTGCCTACCAAGGTAGTGTAAAAACTACCAGGAGAACTCCTGTCTGGCACCTTCCCCGGTGGAGTTGTGCATGGGGTGTGTTTGGAACATTTTGTCACCGGCCGACTCCAAAATTCAGCTGTTCCCCATCTCAGCCCACAAAGCAGGTACAACTTCTTTTCTTGTGCCTTTCAGCTGCCTACCAAGGTAGTGTAAAAACTACCAACAGAATTCGTTCCTGGCACCTTCCCCGGTGGAGTTGTGCATGGGGTGTGTTTGGAACATTTTGTCACCGGCCGAGTCCAAAATTCAGCGGTTCCCCATCTCAGCCCAGAAAGCAGGTAGAACAACTTTTGTGGTGTCTTTCAGATGCCTACCAAGGTAGTGTAAAAACTACCAAGAGAACTCCTGTCTGGCACCTTCCCCGGTGGAGTTGTGCATGGGGTGTGTTTGGAACATTTTGTCACCGGCCGACTCCAAAATTCAGCGATTCCCCATCTCAGCCCAGAAAGCAGGTAGAACAACTTTTGTGGTGTCTTTCAGATGCCTACCGGAGCAATGTAAAAACTACCAGGAGAACTCCTGTCTGGCACCTTCCCCGGTGGAGTTTTGCATGGGGTGTGTTTGGAACATTTTGTCACCGGCCGAGTCCAAAATTCAGCGATTCCCCATCTCAGCCCACAAAGCAGGTAGAACAACTTTTGTGGTGTCTTTCAGATGCCTACCAAGGTAGTGTAAAAACTACCAAGAGAACTCCTGTCTGGCACCTTCCGTGGTGGAGTTGTGCATGGGGTGTGTTTGGAACATTTTGTCAACGGCCGACTCCAAAATTCAGCGGTTCCCCATCTCAGCCCAGAAAGCAGGTAGAACAACTTTTGTGGTGTCTTTCAGATGCCTACCAAGGTAGTGTAAAAACTACCAGGAGAACTCCTGCCTGGCACCTTCCCCGGTGGAGTTGTGCATGGGGTGTGTTTGGAACATTTTGTCACCAGCCGACTCCAAAAGTCAGCGGTTCCCCATCTCAGCCCAGAAAGCAGGTAGAACAACTTTTGTGGTGCCTTTCAGATGCCTACCAAGGTAGTGTAAAAACTACCAAGAGAACTCCTGTCTGGCACCTTCCCCGGTGGAGTTGTGCATGGAGTGTGTTTGGAACATTTTGTCACCGGCCGACTCCAAAATTCAGCGATTCCCCATCTCAGCCCAGAAAGCAGGTAGAACAACTTTTGTGGTGTCTTTCAGCTGCCTACCAAGGTAGTGTAAAAACTACCAGGAGAACTCCTGTCTGGCACCTTCCCCGGTGGAGTTGTGCATGGGGTGTGTTTGGAACATTTTGTCACCGGCCGAGTCCAAAATTCAGCGGTTCCCCATCTCAGCCCAGAAAGCAGGTAGAACAACTTTTGTGGTGTCTTTCAGATGCCTACCAAGGTAGTGTAAAAACTACCAGGAGAACTCCTGTCTGGCACCTTCCCCGGTGGAGTTGTGCATGGGGTGTGTTTGGAACATTTTGTCACCAGCCGAGTCCAAAATTCAGCGGTTCCCCATCTCAGCCCAGAAAGCAGGTAGAACAACTTTTGTGGTGCCTTTCAGCTGCCTACCAAGGTAGTGTAAAAACTACCAGGAGAACTCCTGTCTGACACCTTCCCCGGTGGAGTTGTGCATGGGGTGTGTTTGGAACATTTTGTCACCAGCCGACTCCAAAATTCAGCGTTTCCCCATCTCAGCCCAGAAAGCAGGTAGAACAACTTTTGTGGTGCCTTTCACCTGCCTACCAAGGTAGTGTAAAAACTACCAGGAGAACTCCTGTCTGGCACCTTCCCCGGTGGAGTTGTGCATGGGGTGTGTTTGGAACATTTTGTCACCGGCCGACTCCAAAATTCAGCGATTCCCCATCTCAGCCCAGAAAGCAGGTAGAACAACTTTTGTGGTGTCTTTCAGATGCCTACCAAGGTAGTGTAAAAACTACCAGGAGAACTCCTGCCTGGCACCTTCCCCGGTGGAGTTGTGCATGGGGTGTGTTTGGAACATTTTGTCACCGGCCGAGTCCAAAATTCAGCGTTTCCCCATCTCAGCCCAGAAAGCAGGTAGAACAACTTTTGTGGTGCCTTTCAGATGCCTACCAAGGTAGTGTAAAAACTACCACGAGAACTCCTGTCTGGCACCTTCCGTGGTGGAGTTGTGCATGGGGTGTGTTTGGAACATTTTGTCACCGGCCGACTCCAAAATTCAGCGATTCCCCATCTCAGCCCACAAAGCAGGTAGAACAACTTTTCTGGTGTCTTTCAGATGCCTACCAAGGTAGTGTAAAAACTACCAGGAGAACTCCTGTCTGGCACCTTCCCCGGTGGAGTTGTGCATGGGGTGTGTTTGGAACATTTTGTCACCGGCCGAGTCCAAAATTCAGCGGTTCCCCATCTCAGCCCAGAAAGCAGGTAGAACAACTTTTGTGGTGTCTTTCAGATGCCTACCAAGGTAGTGTAAAAACTACCAGGAGAACTCCTGTCTGGCACCTTCCCCGGTGGAGTTGTGCATGGGGTGTGTTTGGAACATTTTGTCACCAGCCGAGTCCAAAATTCAGCGTTTCCCCATCTCAGCCCAGAAAGCAGGTAGAACAACTTTTGTGGTGCCTTTCAGCTGCCTACCAAGGTAGTGTAAAAACTACCAGGAGAACTCCTGTCTGGCACCTTCCCCGGTGGAGTTGTGCATGGGGTGTGTTTGGAACATTTTGTCACCGGCCGACTCCAAAATTCAGCGGTTCCCCATCTCAGCCCAGAAAGCAGGAAGAACAACTTTTGTGGTGCCTTTCAGCTGCCTACCAAGGTAGTGTAAAAACTACCAAGAGAACTCCTGTCTGGCACCTTCCCCGGTGGAGTTGTGCATGGGGTGTGTTTGGAACATTTTGTCACCGGCCGACTCCAAAATTCAGCGATTCCCCATCTCAGCCCAGAAAGCAGGTAGAACAAGTTTTGTGGTGTCTTTCAGCTGCCTACCAAGGTAGTGTAAAAACTACCAGGAGAACTCCTGTCTGGCACCTTCCCCGGTGGAGTTGTGCATGGGGTGTGTTTGGAACATTTTGTCACCGGCCGAGTCCAAAATTCAGCGGTTCCCCATCTCAGCCCAGAAAGCAGGTAGAACAACTTTTGTGGTGTCTTTCAGATGCCTACCAAGGTAGTGTAAAAACTACCAGGAGAACTCCTGTCTGGCACCTTCCCCGGTGGAGTTGTGCATGGGGTGTGTTTGGAACAATTTGTCACCGGCCGACTCCAAAATTCAGCGGTTCCCCATCTCAGCCCAGAAAGCAGGTAGAACAACTTTTGTGGTGTCTTTCAGATGCCTACCGGAGCAATGTAAAAACTACCAGGAGAACTCCTGTCTGGCACCTTCCCCGGTGGAGTTTTGCATGGGGTGTGTTTGGAACATTTTGTCACCGGCCGAGTCCAAAATTCAGCGATTCCCCATCTCAGCCCACAAAGCAGGTAGAACAACTTTTGTGGTGTCTTTCAGATGCCTACCAAGGTAGTGTAAAAACTACCAAGAGAACTCCTGTCTGGCACCTTCCCCGGTGGAGTTGTGCATGGGGTGTGTTTGGAACATTTTGTCACCGGCCGACTCCAAAATTCAGCGGTTCCCCATCTCAGCCCAGAAAGCAGGAAGAACAACTTTTGTGGTGCCTTTCAGCTGCCTACCAAGGTAGTGTAAAAACTACCAGGAGAACTCCTGTCTGGCACCTTCCCCGGTGGAGTTGTGCATGGGGTGTGTTTGGAACATTTTGTCACCGGCCGAGTCCAAAATTCAGCTGTTCCCCATCTCAGCCCACAAAGCAGGTACAACTTCTTTTCTTGTGCCTTTCAGCTGCCTACCAAGGTAGTGTAAAAACTACCAACAGAATTCGTTCCTGGCACCTTCCCCGGTGGAGTTGTGCATGGGGTGTGTTTGGAACATTTTGTCACCGGCCGACTCCAAAATTCAGCGGTTCCCCATCTCAGCCCAGAAAGCAGGTAGAACAAGTTTTGTGGTGTCTTTCAGCTGCCTACCAAGGTAGTGTAAAAACTACCAGGAGAACTCCTGTCTGGCACCTTCCCCGGTGGAGTTGTGCATGGGGTGTGTTTGGAACATTTTGTCACCGGCCGACTCCAAAATTCAGCGGTTCCCCATCTCAGCCCAGAAAGCAGGTAGAACAACTTTTGTGGTGTCTTTCAGATGCCTACCAAGGTAGTGTAAAAACTACCAGGAGAACTCCTGTCTGGCACCTTCCCCGGTGGAGTTGTGCATGGGGTGTGTTTGGAACATTTTGTCACCGGCCGACTCCAAAATTCAGCGGTTCCCCATCTCAGACCAGAAAGCAGGTAGAACAACTTTTGTGGTGCCTTTCACCTGCCTACCAAGGTAGTGTAAAAACTACCAAGAGAACTCCTGTCTGGCACCTTCCCCGGTGGAGTTGTGCATGGGGTGTGTTTGGAACAATTTGTCACCGGCCGACTCCAAAATTCAGCGATTCCCCATCTCAGCCCAGAAAGCAGGTAGAACAACTTTTGTGGTGTCTTTCAGATGCCTACCGGAGCAATGTAAAAACTACCAGGAGAACTCCTGTCTGGCACCTTCCCCGGTGGAGTTGTGCATGGGGTGTGTTTGGAACATTTTGTCACCAGCCAAGTCCAAAATTCAGCGGTTCCCCATCTCAGCCCAGAAAGCAGGTAGAACAACTTTTGTGGTGTCTTTCAGATGCCTACCAAGGTAGTGTAAAAACTACCAGGAGAACTCCTGTCTGGCACCTTCCCCGGTGGAGTTGTGCATGGGGTGTGTTTGGAACATTTTGTCACCGGCCGAGTCCAAAATTCAGCGATTCCCCATCTCAGCCCAGAAAGCAGGTAGAACAACTTTTGTGGTGTCTTTCAGATGCCTACCAAGGTAGTGTAAAAACTACCAAGAGAACTCCTGTCTGGCACCTTCCGTGGTGGAGTTGTGCATGGGGTGTGTTTGGAACATTTTGTCACCGGCCGACTCCAAAATTCAGCCGTTCCCCATCTCAGCCCAGAAAGCAGGTAGAACAACTTTTGTGGTGTCTTTCAGATGCCTACCAAGGTAGTGTAAAAACTACCAGGAGAACTCCTGTCTGGCACCTTCCCCGGTGGAGTTGTGCATGGGGTGTCTTTGGAACATTTTGTCAACGGCCGACTCCAAAATTCAGCGATTCCCCATCTCAGCCCACAAAGCAGGTAGAACAACTTTTGTGGTGTCTTTCAGATGCCTACCGGAGCAATGTAAAAACTACCAGGAGAACTCCTGTCTGGCACCTTCCCCGGTGGAGTTGTGCAGGGGGTGTGTTTGGAACATTTTGCCACCAGCCGACTCCAAAATTCAGCGGTTCCCCATCTCAGCCCAGAAAGCAGGTAGAACAACTTTTGTGGTGTCTTTCAGATGCCTACCAAGGTAGTGTAAAAACTACCAGGAGAACTCCTGTCTGGCACCTTCCCCGGTGGAGTTGTGCAGGGGGTGTGTTTGGAACATTTTGTCACCAGCCGAGTCCAAAATTCAGCGGTTCCCCATCTCAGCCCACAAAGCAGGTAGAACAACTTTTGTGGTGCCTTTCAAATGCCTACCAAGGTAGTGTAAAAACTACCAGGAGAACTCCTGTCTGGCACCTTCCCCGGTGGAGTTGTGCATGGGGTGTGTTTGGAACATTTTGTCACCGGCCGACTCCAAAATTCAGCGGTTCCCCATCTCAGCCCAGAAAGCAGGAAGAACAACTTTTGTGGTGTCTTTCAGATGCCTACCAAGGTAGTGTAAAAACTACCAAGAGAACTCCTGTCTGGCACCTTCCCCGGTGGAGTTGTGCATGGGGTGTGTTTGGAACATTTTGTCACCGGCCGAGTCCAAAATTCAGCGATTCCCCATCTCAGCCCAGAAAGCAGGTAGAACAAGTTTTGTGGTGTCTTTCAGCTGCCTACCAAGGTAGTGTAAAAACTACCAGGAGAACTCCTGTCTGGCACCTTCCCCGGTGGAGTTGTGCATGGGGTGTGTTTGGAACATTTTGTCACCGGCCGAGTCCAAAATTCAGCGGTTCCCCATCTCAGCCCAGAAAGCAGGTAGAACAACTTTTGTCGTGTCTTTCAGATGCCTACCAAGGTAGTGTAAAAACTACCAGGAGAACTCCTGTCTGGCACCTTCCCCGGTGGAGTTGTGCATGGGGTGTGTTTGGAACATTTTGTCACCGGCCGAGTCCAAAATTCAGCGATTCCCCATCTCAGCCCACAAAGCAGGTAGAACAACTTTTGTGGTGTCTTTCAGATGCCTACCGGAGCAATGTAAAAACTACCAGGAGAACTCCTGTCTGGCACCTTCCCCGGTGGACTTCTGCATGGGGTGTGTTTGGAACATTTTGCCACCAGCCGACTCCAAAATTCAGCGGTTCCCCATCTCAGCCCAGAAAGCAGGTAGAACAACTTTTGTGGTGTCTTTCAGATGCCTACCAAGGTAGTGTAAAAACTACCAGGAGAACTCCTGTCTGGCACCTTCCCCGGTGGAGTTGTGCATGGGGTGTGTTTGGAACATTTTGTCACCAGCCGAGTCCAAAATTCAGCGGTTCCCCATCTCAGCCCAGAAAGCAGGTAGAACAACTTTTGTGGTGCCTTTCAAATGCCTACCAAGGTAGTGTAAAAACTACCAAGAGAACTCCTGTCTGGCACCTTCCCCGGTGGAGTTGTGCATGGGGTGTGTTTGGAACATTTTGTCACCGGCCGACTCCAAAATTCAGCGGTTCCCCATCTCAGCCCAGAAAGCAGGTAGAACAACTTTTGTGGTGTCTTTCAGATGCCTACCAAGGTAGTGTAAAAACTACCAAGAGAACTCCTGTCTGGCACCTTCCCCGGTGGAGTTGTGCATGGGGTGTGTTTGGAACATTTTGTCACCGGCCGACTCCAAAATTCAGCGATTCCCCATCTCAGCCCAGAAAGCAGGTAGAACAAGTTTTGTGGTGTCTTTCAGCTGCCTACCAAGGTAGTGTAAAAACTACCAGGAGAACTCCTGTCTGGCACCTTCCCCGGTGGAGTTGTGCATGGGGTGTGTTTGGAACATTTTGTCACCGGCCGAGTCCAAAATTCAGCGGTTCCCCATCTCAGCCCAGAAAGCAGGTAGAACAACTTTTGTCGTGTCTTTCAGATGCCTACCAAGGTAGTGTAAAAACTACCAGGAGAACTCCTGTCTGGCACCTTCCCCGGTGGAGTTGTGCATGGGGTGTGTTTGGAACATTTTGTCACCAGCCGACTCCAAAATTCAGCGTTTCCCCATCTCAGCCCAGAAAGCAGGTAGAACAACTTTTGTGGTGCCTTTCAGCTGCCTACCAAGGTAGTGTAAAAACTACCAGGAGAACTCCTGTCTGGCACCTTCCCCGGTGGAGTTGTGCATGGGGTGTGTTTGGAACATTTTGTCACCGGCCGACTCCAAAATTCAGCGGTTCCCCATCTCAGCCCAGAAAGCAGGAAGAACAACTTTTGTGGTGCCTTTCAGCTGCCTACCAAGGTAGTGTAAAAACTACCAGGAGAACTCCTGTCTGGCATCTTCCCCGGTGGAGTTGTGCATGGGGTGTGTTTGGAACATTTTGTCACCGGCCGAGTCCAAAATTCAGCGATTCCCCATCTCAGCCCAGAAAGCAGGTAGAACAACTTTTGTGGTGTCTTTCAGATGCCTACCGGAGCAATGTAAAAACTACCAGGAGAACTCCTGTCTGGCACCTTCCCCGGTGGAGTTTTGCATGGGGTGTGTTTGGAACATTTTGTCACCAGCCGACTCCAAAATTCAGCGGTTCCCCATCTCAGCCCACAAAGCAGGTAGAACAACTTTTGTGGTGCCTTTCAGCTGCCTACCAAGGTAGTGTAAAAACTACCAGGAGAACTCCTGTCTGGCACCTTCCGTGGTGGAGTTGTGCAGGGGGTGTGTTTGGAACATTTTGTCACCGGCCGACTCCAAAATTCAGCGATTCCCCATCTCAGCCCAGAAAGCAGGTAGAACAACTTTTGTGGTGCCTTTCAGCTGCCTACCAAGGTAGTGTAAAAACTACCAGGAGAACTCCTGTCTGGCACCTTCCCCGGTGGAGTTGTGCATGGGGTGTGTTTGGAACATTTTGTCACCGGCCGACTCCAAAATTCAGCGGTTCCCCATCTCAGCCCAGAAAGCAGGAAGAACAACTTTTGTGGTGTCTTTCAGCTGCCTACCAAGGTAGTGTAAAAACTACCAGGAGAACTCCTGTCTGGCATCTTCCCCGGTGGAGTTGTGCATGGGGTGTGTTTGGAACATTTTGTCACCAGCCGAGTCCAAAATTCAGCGATTCCCCATCTCAGCCCAGAAAGCAGGTAGAACAACTTTTGTGGTGTCTTTCAGATGCCTACCAAGGTAGTGTAAAAACTACCAGGAGAACTCCTGTCTGGCACCTTCCCCGGTGGAGTTGTGCATGGGGTGTGTTTGGAACATTTTGTCACCGGCCGAGTCCAAAATTCAGCGGTTCCCCATCTCAGCCCAGAAAGCAGGTAGAACAACTTTTGTCGTGTCTTTCAGATGCCTACCAAGGTAGTGTAAAAACTACCAGGAGAACTCCTGTCTGGCACCTTCCCCGGTGGAGTTGTGCATGGGGTGTGTTTGGAACATTTTGTCACCAGCCGAGTCCAAAATTCAGCGTTTCCCCATCTCAGCCCAGAAAGCAGGTAGAACAACTTTTGTGGTGCCTTTCAGCTGCCTACCAAGGTAGTGTAAAAACTACCAGGAGAACTCCTGTCTGGCACCTTCCCCGGTGGAGTTGTGCATGGGGTGTGTTTGGAACATTTTGTCACCGGCCGACTCCAAAATTCAGCGGTTCCCCATCTCAGCCCAGAAAGCAGGAAGAACAACTTTTGTGGTGCCTTTCAGCTGCCTACCAAGGTAGTGTAAAAACTACCAGGAGAACTCCTGTCTGGCACCTTCCCCGGTGGAGTTGTGCATGGGGTGTGTTTGGAACATTTTGTCACCGGCCGACTCCAAAATTCAGCGGTTCCCCATCTCAGCCCAGAAAGCAGGTAGAACAACTTTTGTGGTGTCTTTCAGATGCCTACCAAGGTAGTGTAAAAACTACCAGGAGAACTCCTGTCTGGCACCTTCCCCGGTGGAGTTGTGCATGGGGTGTGTTTGGAACATTTTGTCACCGGCCGAGTCCAAAATTCAGCGATTCCCCATCTCAGCCCAGAAAGCAGGTAGAACAACTTTTGTGGTGTCTTTCAGCTGCCTACCAAGGTAGTGTAAAAACTACCAGGAGAACTCCTGTCTGGCACCTTCCCCGGTGGAGTTGTGCATGGGGTGTGTTTGGAACATTTTGTCACCGGCCGAGTCCAAAATTCAGCGGTTCCCCATCTCAGCCCAGAAAGCAGGTAGAACAACTTTTGTCGTGTCTTTCAGATGCCTACCAAGGTAGTGTAAAAACTACCAGGAGAACTCCTGTCTGGCACCTTCCCCGGTGGAGTTGTGCATGGGGTGTGTTTGGAACATTTTGTCACCAGCCGAGTCCAAAATTCAGCGTTTCCCCATCTCAGCCCAGAAAGCAGGTAGAACAACTTTTGTGGTGCCTTTCAGCTGCCTACCAAGGTAGTGTAAAAACTACCAGGAGAACTCCTGTCTGGCACCTTCCCCGGTGGAGTTGTGCATGGGGTGTGTTTGGAACATTTTGTCACCGGCCGACTCCAAAATTCAGCGGTTCCCCATCTCAGCCCAGAAAGCAGGAAGAACAACTTTTGTGGTGCCTTTCAGCTGCCTACCAAGGTAGTGTAAAAACTACCAGGAGAACTCCTGTCTGGCACCTTCCCCGGTGGAGTTGTGCATGGGGTGTGTTTGGAACATTTTGTCACCGGCCGAGTCCAAAATTCAGCGGTTCCCCATCTCAGCCCAGAAAGCAGGTAGAACAACTTTTGTGGTGTCTTTCAGATGCCTACCAAGGTAGTGTAAAAACTACCAGGAGAACTCCTGTCTGGCACCTTCCCCGGTGGAGTTGTGCATGGGGTGTGTTTGGAACATTTTGTCACCGGCCGAGTCCAAAATTCAGCGTTTCCCCATCTCAGCCCAGAAAGCAGGTAGAACAACTTTTGTGGTGTCTTTCAGATGCCTACCGGAGCAATGTAAAAACTACCAGGAGAACTCCTGTCTGGCACCTTCCCCGGTGGAGTTGTGCAGGGGGTGTGTTTGGAACATTTTGCCACCAGCCGACTCCAAAATTCAGCGGTTCCCCATCTCAGCCCAGAAAGCAGGTAGAACAACTTTTGTGGTGTCTTTCAGATGCCTACCAAGGTAGTGTAAAAACTACCAGGAGAACTCCTGCCTGGCACCTTCCCCGGTGGAGTTGTGCATGGGGTGTGTTTGGAACATTTTGTCACCAGCCGAGTCCAAAATTCAGCGGTTCCCCATCTCAGCCCAGAAAGCAGGTAGAACAACTTTTGTGGTGCCTTTCAAATGCCTACCAAGGTAGTGTAAAAACTACCAAGAGAACTCCTGTCTGGCACCTTCCCCGGTGGAGTTGTGCATGGGGTGTGTTTGGAACATTTTGTCACCGCCCGACTCCAAAATTCAGCGTTTCCCCATCTCAGCCCAGAAAGCAGGTAGAACAACTTTTGTGGTGTCTTTCAGCTGCCTACCAAGGTAGTGTAAAAACTACCAGGAGAACTCCTGTCTGGCACCTTCCCCGGTGGAGTTGTGCATGGGGTGTGTTTGGAACATTTTGTCACCGGCCGAGTCCAAAATTCAGCGGTTCCCCATCTCAGCCCAGAAAGCAGGTAGAACAACTTTTGTCGTGTCTTTCAGATGCCTACCAAGGTAGTGTAAAAACTACCAGGAGAACTCCTGTCTGGCACCTTCCCCGGTGGAGTTGTGCATGGGGTGTGTTTGGAACATTTTGTCACCAGCCGAGTCCAAAATTCAGCGTTTCCCCATCTCAGCCCAGAAAGCAGGTAGAACAACTTTTGTGGTGCCTTTCAGCTGCCTACCAAGGTAGTGTAAAAACTACCAGGAGAACTCCTGTCTGGCACCTTCCCCGGTGGAGTTGTGCATGGGGTGTGTTTGGAACATTTTGTCACCGGCCGACTCCAAAATTCAGCGGTTCCCCATCTCAGCCCAGAAAGCAGGAAGAACAACTTTTGTGGTGCCTTTCAAATGCCTACCAAGGTAGTGTAAAAACTACCAGGAGAACTCCTGTCTGGCACCTTCCCCGGTGGAGTTGTGCATGGGGTGTGTTTGGAACATTTTGTCACCGGCCGACTCCAAAATTCAGCGGTTCCCCATCTCAGCCCAGAAAGCAGGAAGAACAACTTTTGTGGTGTCTTTCAGCTGCCTACCAAGGTAGTGTAAAAACTACCAGGAGAACTCCTGTCTGGCATCTTCCCCGGTGGAGTTGTGCATGGGGTGTGTTTGGAACATTTTGTCACCAGCCGAGTCCAAAATTCAGCGATTCCCCATCTCAGCCCAGAAAGCAGGTAGAACAACTTTTGTGGTGTCTTTCAGATGCCTACCAAGGTAGTGTAAAAACTACCAGGAGAACTCCTGTCTGGCACCTTCCCCGGTGGAGTTGTGCATGGGGTGTGTTTGGAACATTTTGTCACCGGCCGAGTCCAAAATTCAGCGGTTCCCCATCTCAGCCCAGAAAGCAGGTAGAACAACTTTTGTCGTGTCTTTCAGATGCCTACCAAGGTAGTGTAAAAACTACCAGGAGAACTCCTGTCTGGCACCTTCCCCGGTGGAGTTGTGCATGGGGTGTGTTTGGAACATTTTGTCACCAGCCGAGTCCAAAATTCAGCGTTTCCCCATCTCAGCCCAGAAAGCAGGTAGAACAACTTTTGTGGTGCCTTTCAGCTGCCTACCAAGGTAGTGTAAAAACTACCAGGAGAACTCCTGTCTGGCACCTTCCCCGGTGGAGTTGTGCATGGGGTGTGTTTGGAACATTTTGTCACCGGCCGACTCCAAAATTCAGCGGTTCCCCATCTCAGCCCAGAAAGCAGGAAGAACAACTTTTGTGGTGCCTTTCAGCTGCCTACCAAGGTAGTGTAAAAACTACCAGGAGAACTCCTGTCTGGCGCCTTCCCCGGTGGAGTTTTGCATGGGGTGTGTTTGGAACATTTTGTCACCGGCCGAGTCCAAAATTCAGCGGTTCCCCATCTCAGCCCAGAAAGCAGGTACAACTTCTTTTCTTGTGCCTTTCAGCTGCCTACCAAGGTAGTGTAAAAACTACCAACAGAATTCGTTCCTGGCACCTTCCCCGGTGGAGTTGTGCATGGGGTGTCTGTGGAACATTTTGTCAGCAGCCGACTCCAAAATTCAGCGATTCCCCATCTCAGCCCAGAAAGCAGGTAGAACAACTTTTGTGGTGCCTTTCAGCTGCCTACCAAGGTAGTGTAAAAACTACCAGGAGAACTCCTGTCTGGCACCTTCCCCGGTGGAGTTGTGCATGGGGTGTGTTTGGAACATTTTGTCACCGGCCGACTCCAAAATTCAGCGGTTCCCCATCTCAGCCCAGAAAGCAGGAAGAACAACTTTTGTGGTGTCTTTCAGCTGCCTACCAAGGTAGTGTAAAAACTACCAGGAGAACTCCTGTCTGGCATCTTCCCCGGTGGAGTTGTGCATGGGGTGTGTTTGGAACATTTTGTCACCAGCCGAGTCCAAAATTCAGCGATTCCCCATCTCAGCCCAGAAAGCAGGTAGAACAACTTTTGTGGTGTCTTTCAGATGCCTACCAAGGTAGTGTAAAAACTACCAGGAGAACTCCTGTCTGGCACCTTCCCCGGTGGAGTTGTGCATGGGGTGTGTTTGGAACATTTTGTCACCGGCCGAGTCCAAAATTCAGCGGTTCCCCATCTCAGCCCAGAAAGCAGGTAGAACAACTTTTGTCGTGTCTTTCAGATGCCTACCAAGGTAGTGTAAAAACTACCAGGAGAACTCCTGTCTGGCACCTTCCCCGGTGGAGTTGTGCATGGGGTGTGTTTGGAACATTTTGTCACCAGCCGAGTCCAAAATTCAGCGTTTCCCCATCTCAGCCCAGAAAGCAGGTAGAACAACTTTTGTGGTGCCTTTCAGCTGCCTACCAAGGTAGTGTAAAAACTACCAGGAGAACTCCTGTCTGGCACCTTCCCCGGTGGAGTTGTGCATGGGGTGTGTTTGGAACATTTTGTCACCGGCCGACTCCAAAATTCAGCGGTTCCCCATCTCAGCCCAGAAAGCAGGAAGAACAACTTTTGTGGTGCCTTTCAGCTGCCTACCAAGGTAGTGTAAAAACTACCAGGAGAACTCCTGTCTGGCACCTTCCCCGGTGGAGTTGTGCATGGGGTGTGTTTGGAACATTTTGTCACCGGCCGACTCCAAAATTCAGCGGTTCCCCATCTCAGCCCAGAAAGCAGGTAGAACAACTTTTGTGGTGTCTTTCAGATGCCTACCAAGGTAGTGTAAAAACTACCAGGAGAACTCCTGTCTGGCACCTTCCCCGGTGGAGTTGTGCATGGGGTGTGTTTGGAACATTTTGTCACCGGCCGAGTCCAAAATTCAGCGGTTCCCCATCTCAGCCCAGAAAGCAGGTAGAACAACTTTTGTGGTGTCTTTCAGATGCCTACCGGAGCAATGTAAAAACTACCAGGAGAACTCCTGTCTGGCACCTTCCGTGGTGGAGTTGTGCATGGGGTGTGTTTGGAACATTTTGTCACCAGCCGACTCCAAAATTCAGCGGTTCCCCATCTCAGCCCAGAAAGCAGGTAGAACAACTTTTGTCGTGTCTTTCAGATGCCTACCAAGGTAGTGTAAAAACTACCAAGAGAACTCCTGTCTGGCACCTTCCCCGGTGGAGTTGTGCATGGGGTGTGTTTGGAACATTTTGTCACCAGCCGAGTCCAAAATTCAGCGTTTCCCCATCTCAGCCCAGAAAGCAGGTAGAACAACTTTTGTGGTGTCTTTTAGATGCCTACCAAGGTAGTGTAAAAACTACCAGGAGAACTCCTGTCTGGCACCTTCCCCGGTGGAGTTGTGCATGGGGTGTGTTTGGAACATTTTGTCACCGGCCGAGTCCAAAATTCAGCGATTCCCCATCTCAGCCCAGAAAGCAGGTAGAACAACTTTTGTCGTGTCTTTCAGATGCCTACCAAGGTAGTGTAAAAACTACCAAGAGAACTCCTGTCTGGCACCTTCCCCGGTGGAGTTGTGCATGGGGTGTGTTTGGAACATTTTGTCACCGGCCGACTCCAAAATTCAGCGGTTCCCCATCTCAGCCCAGAAAGCAGGAAGAACAACTTTTGTGGTGCCTTTCAAATGCCTACCAAGGTAGTGTAAAAACTACAAGGAGAACTCCTGTCTGGCACCTTCCCCGGTGGAGTTTTGCATGGGGTGTGTTTGGAACATTTTGTCACCGGCCGACTCCAAAATTCAGCGGTTCCCCATCTCAGCCCAGAAAGCAGGTAGAACAACTTTTGTGGTGTCTTTCAGCTGCCTACCAAGGTAGTGTAAAAACTACTAGGAGAACTCCTGTCTGGCACCTTCCCCGGTGGAGTTGTGCATGGGGTGTGTTTGGAACATTTTGTCACCGGCCGACTCCAAAATTCAGCGGTTCCCCATCTCAGCCCAGAAAGCAGGTAGAACAACTTTTGTGGTGCCTTTCAGCTGCCTACCAAGGTAGTGTAAAAACTACCAAGAGAACTCCTGTCTGGCACCTTCCGTGGTGGAGTTGTGCATGGGGTGTGTTTGGAACATTTTGTCACCGGCCGAGTCCAAAATTCAGCGGTTCCCCATCTCAGCCCAGAAAGCAGGTACAACTTCTTTTCTTGTGCCTTTCAGCTGCCTACCAAGGTAGTGTAAAAACTACCAACAGAATTCGTTCCTGGCACCTTCCCCGGTGGAGTTGTGCATGGGGTGTCTGTGGAACATTTTGTCAGCAGCCGACTCCAAAATTCAGCGATTCCCCATCTCAGCCCAGAAAGCAGGTAGAACAACTTTGTGGTGTCTTTCAGATGCCTACCGGAGCAATGTAAAAACTACCAAGAGAACTCCTGTCTGGCACCTTCCCTGGTGGAGTTGTGCATGGGGTGTGTTTGGAACATTTTGTCACCAGCCGAGTCCAAAATTCAGCGTTTCCCCATCTCAGCCCAGAAAGCAGGTAGAACAACTTTTGTGGTGTCTTTTAGATGCCTACCAAGGTAGTGTAAAAACTACCAGGAGAACTCCTGTCTGGCACCTTCCCCGGTGGAGTTGTGCATGGGGTGTGTTTGGAACATTTTGTCACCGGCCGAGTCCAAAATTCAGCGATTCCCCATCTCAGCCCAGAAAGCAGGTAGAACAACTTTTGTCGTGTCTTTCAGATGCCTACCAAGGTAGTGTAAAAACTACCAAGAGAACTCCTGTCTGGCACCTTCCCCGGTGGAGTTGTGCATGGGGTGTGTTTGGAACATTTTGTCACCGGCCGACTCCAAAATTCAGCGGTTCCCCATCTCAGCCCAGAAAGCAGGAAGAACAACTTTTGTGGTGCCTTTCAAATGCCTACCAAGGTAGTGTAAAAACTACAAGGAGAACTCCTGTCTGGCACCTTCCCCGGTGGAGTTTTGCATGGGGTGTGTTTGGAACATTTTGTCACCGGCCGAGTCCAAAATTCAGCGGTTCCCCATCTCAGCCCAGAAAGCAGGTAGAACAACTTTTGTGGTGTCTTTCAGCTGCCTACCAAGGTAGTGTAAAAACTACTAGGAGAACTCCTGTCTGGCACCTTCCCCGGTGGAGTTGTGCATGGGGTGTGTTTGGAACATTTTTTCACCAGCCGACTCCAAAATTCAGCTGTTCCCCATCTCAGCCCAGAAAGCAGGTAGAACAACTTTTGTGGTATCTTTCAGATGCCTACCAAGGTAGTGTAAAAACTACCAGGAGAACTCCTGTCTGGCACCTTCCCCGGTGGAGTTGTGCATGGGGTGTGTTTGGAACATTTTGTCACCGGCCGAGTCCAAAATTCAGCGATTCCCCATCTCAGCCCACAAAGCAGGTAGAACAACTTTTGTGGTGTCTTTCAGATGCCTACCAAGGTAGTGTAAAAACTACCAAGAGAACTCCTGTCTGGCACCTTCCCCGGTGGAGTTGTGCAGGGGGTGTGTTTGGAACATTTTGCCACCAGCCGACTCCAAAATTCAGCGGTTCCCCATCTCAGCCCACAAAGCAGGTAGAACAACTTTTGTGGTGCCTTTCAGCTGCCTACCAAGGTAGTGTATAAACTACCAACAGAATTCGTTCCTGGCACCTTCCCCGGTGGAGTTGTGCATGGGGTGTGTTTGGAACATTTTGTCACCGGCCGAGTCCAAAATTCAGCGGTTCCCCATCTCAGCCCAGAAAGCAGGTAGAACAACTTTTGTGCTGTCTTTCAAATGCCTACCAAGGTAGTGTAAAAACTACCAGGAGAACTCCTGTCTGGCACCTTCCCCGGTGGAGTTTTGCATGGGGTGTGTTTGGAACATTTTGTCACCGGCCGAGTCCAAAATTCAGCGATTCCCCATCTCAGCCCAGAAAGCAGGAAGAACAACTTTTGTGGTGCCTTTCAAATGCCTACCAAGGTAGTGTAAAAACTACCACGAGAACTCCTGTCTGGCACCTTCCCCGGTGGAGTTGTGCATGGGGTGTGTTTGGAACATTTTGTCACCGGCCGACTCCAAAATTCAGCGGTTCCCCATCTCAGCCCAGAAAGCAGGTAGAACAACTTTTGTGGTGCCTTTCAGCTGCCTACCAAGGTAGTGTAAAAACTACCAACAGAATTCGTTCCTGGCACCTTCCCCGGTGGAGTTGTGCATGGGGTGTGTTTGGAACATTTTGTCACCGGCCGAGTCCAAAATTCAGCGGTTCCCCATCTCAGCCCAGAAAGCAGGTAGAACAACTTTTGTGGTGTCTTTCAGCTGCCTACCAAGGTAGTGTAAAAACTACCAGGAGAACTCCTGTCTGGCACCTTCCCCGGTGGAGTTGTGCATGGGGTGTGTTTGGAACATTTTGTCAGCGGCCGACTCCAAAATTCAGCTGTTCCCCATATCAGCCCAGAAAGCAGGTAGAACAACTTTTGTGGTATCTTTCAGATGCCTACCAAGGTAGTGTAAAAACTACCAGGAGAACTCCTGTCTGGCACCTTCCCCGGTGGAGTTGTGCATGGGGTGTGTTTGGAACATTTTGTCACCGGCCGAGTCCAAAATTCAGCGATTCCCCATCTCAGCCCACAAAGCAGGTAGAACAACTTTTGTGGTGTCTTTCAGCTGCCTACCAAGGTAGTGTAAAAACTACCAACAGAATTCGTTCCTGGCACCTTCCCCGGTGGAGTTGTGCATGGGGTGTGTTTGGAACATTTTGTCACCGGCCGAGTCCAAAATTCAGCGGTTCCCCATCTCAGCCCAGAAAGCAGGTAGAACAACTTTTGTGCTGTCTTTCAAATGCCTACCAAGGTAGTGTAAAAACTACCAGGAGAACTCCTGTCTGGCACCTTCCCCGGTGGAGTTTTGCATGGGGTGTGTTTGGAACATTTTGTCACCGGCCGAGTCCAAAATTCAGCGGTTCCCCATCTCAGCCCAGAAAGCAGGTAGAACAACTTTTGTGCTGTCTTTCAAATGCCTACCAAGGTAGTGTAAAAACTACCAGGAGAACTCCTGTCTGGCACCTTCCCCGGTGGAGTTGTGCATGGGGTGTGTTTGGAACATTTTGTCACCGGCCGAGTCCAAAATTCAGCGATTCCCCATCTCAGCCCAGAAAGCAGGTAGAACAACTTTTGTCGTGTCTTTCAGATGCCTACCAAGGTAGTGTAAAAACTACCAAGAGAACTCCTGTCTGGCACCTTCCCCGGTGGAGTTGTGCATGGGGTGTGTTTGGAACATTTTGTCACCGGCCGACTCCAAAATTCAGCGGTTCCCCATCTCAGCCCAGAAAGCAGGAAGAACAACTTTTGTGGTGCCTTTCAAATGCCTACCAAGGTAGTGTAAAAACTACAAGGAGAACTCCTGTCTGGCACCTTCCCCGGTGGAGTTTTGCATGGGGTGTGTTTGGAACATTTTGTCACCGGCCGACTCCAAAATTCAGCGGTTCCCCATCTCAGCCCAGAAAGCAGGTAGAACAACTTTTGTGGTGTCTTTCAGCTGCCTACCAAGGTAGTGTAAAAACTACTAGGAGAACTCCTGTCTGGCACCTTCCCCGGTGGAGTTGTGCATGGGGTGTGTTTGGAACATTTTGTCACCGGCCGACTCCAAAATTCAGCGGTTCCCCATCTCAGCCCAGAAAGCAGGAAGAACAACTTTTGTGGTGCCTTTCAGCTGCCTACCAAGGTAGTGTAAAAACTACCAGGAGAACTCCTGTCTGGCGCCTTCCCCGGTGGAGTTTTGCATGGGGTGTGTTTGGAACATTTTGTCACCGGCCGACTCCAAAATTCAGCGATTCCCCATCTCAGCCCACAAAGCAGGTAGAACAACTTTTGTGGTGTCTTTCAGATGCCTACCAAGGTAGTGTAAAAACTACCAAGAGAACTCCTGTCTGGCACCTTCCGTGGTGGAGTTGTGCATGGGGTGTGTTTGGAACATTTTGTCACCGGCCGAGTCCAAAATTCAGCGGTTCCCCATCTCAGCCCAGAAAGCAGGTACAACTTCTTTTCTTGTGCCTTTCAGCTGCCTACCAAGGTAGTGTAAAAACTACCAACAGAATTCGTTCCTGGCACCTTCCCCGGTGGAGTTGTGCATGGGGTGTCTGTGGAACATTTTGTCAGCAGCCGACTCCAAAATTCAGCGATTCCCCATCTCAGCCCAGAAAGCAGGTAGAACAACTTTGTGGTGTCTTTCAGATGCCTACCGGAGCAATGTAAAAACTACCAGGAGAACTCCTGTCTGGCACCTTCCCTGGTGGAGTTGTGCATGGGGTGTGTTTGGAACATTTTGTCACCAGCCGACTCCAAAATTCAGCGGTTCCCCATCTCAGCCCAGAAAGCAGGTAGAACAACTTTTGTGGTGTCTTTCAGATGCCTACCAAGGTAGTGTAAAAACTACCAAGAGAACTCCTGTCTGGCACCTTCCCCGGTGGAGTTGTGCATGGGGTGTGTTTGGAACATTTTGTCACCAGCCGAGTCCAAAATTCAGCGTTTCCCCATCTCAGCCCAGAAAGCAGGTAGAACAACTTTTGTGGTGTCTTTTAGATGCCTACCAAGGTAGTGTAAAAACTACCAGGAGAACTCCTGTCTGGCACCTTCCCCGGTGGAGTTGTGCATGGGGTGTGTTTGGAACATTTTGTCACCGGCCGAGTCCAAAATTCAGCGATTCCCCATCTCAGCCCAGAAAGCAGGTAGAACAACTTTTGTCGTGTCTTTCAGATGCCTACCAAGGTAGTGTAAAAACTACCAAGAGAACTCCTGTCTGGCACCTTCCCCGGTGGAGTTGTGCATGGGGTGTGTTTGGAACATTTTGTCACCGGCCGACTCCAAAATTCAGCGGTTCCCCATCTCAGCCCAGAAAGCAGGAAGAACAACTTTTGTGGTGCCTTTCAAATGCCTACCAAGGTAGTGTAAAAACTACAAGGAGAACTCCTGTCTGGCACCTTCCCCGGTGGAGTTGTGCATGGGGTGTGTTTGGAACATTTTGTCACCGGCCGAGTCCAAAATTCAGCGGTTCCCCATCTCAGCCCAGAAAGCAGGTAGAACAACTTTTGTGCTGTCTTTCAAATGCCTACCAAGGTAGTGTAAAAACTACCAGGAGAACTCCTGTCTGGCACCTTCCCCGGTGGAGTTTTGCATGGGGTGTGTTTGGAACATTTTGTCACCGGCCGAGTCCAAAATTCAGCGGTTCCCCATCTCAGCCCAGAAAGCAGGAAGAACAACTTTTGTGGTGCCTTTCAAATGCCTACCAAGGTAGTGTAAAAACTACCACGAGAACTCCTGTCTGGCACCTTCCCCGGTGGAGTTGTGCATGGGGTGTGTTTGGAACATTTTGTCAGCGGCCGACTCCAAAATTCAGCTGTTCCCCATCTCAGCCCAGAAAGCAGGTAGAACAACTTTTGTGGTATCTTTCAGATGCCTACCAAGGTAGTGTAAAAACTACCAGGAGAACTCCTGTCTGGCACCTTCCCCGGTGGAGTTGTGCATGGGGTGTGTTTGGAACATTTTGTCACCGGCCGAGTCCAAAATTCAGCGATTCCCCATCTCAGCCCACAAAGCAGGTAGAACAACTTTTGTGGTGTCTTTCAGCTGCCTACCAAGGTAGTGTAAAAACTACCAACAGAATTCGTTCCTGGCACCTTCCCCGGTGGAGTTGTGCATGGGGTGTGTTTGGAACATTTTGTCACCGGCCGAGTCCAAAATTCAGCGGTTCCCCATCTCAGCCCAGAAAGCAGGTAGAACAACTTTTGTGCTGTCTTTCAAATGCCTACCAAGGTAGTGTAAAAACTACCAGGAGAACTCCTGTCTGGCACCTTCCCCGGTGGAGTTTTGCATGGGGTGTGTTTGGAACATTTTGTCACCGGCCGAGTCCAAAATTCAGCGGTTCCCCATCTCAGCCCAGAAAGCAGGTAGAACAACTTTTGTGCTGTCTTTCAAATGCCTACCAAGGTAGTGTAAAAACTACCAGGAGAACTCCTGTCTGGCACCTTCCCCGGTGGAGTTTTGCATGGGGTGTGTTTGGAACATTTTGTCACCGGCCGAGTCCAAAATTCAGCGGTTCCCCATCTCAGCCCAGAAAGCAGGAAGAACAACTTTTGTGGTGCCTTTCAAATGCCTACCAAGGTAGTGTAAAAACTACCACGAGAACTCCTGTCTGGCACCTTCCCCGGTGGAGTTGTGCATGGGGTGTGTTTGGAACATTTTGTCACCAGCCGACTCCAAAATTCAGCGTTTCCCCATCTCAGCCCAGAAAGCAGGTAGAACAACTTTTGTGCTGTCTTTCAGATGCCTACCAAGGTAGTGTAAAAACTACCAAGAGAACTCCTGTCTGGCACCTTCCCCGGTGGAGTTGTGCATGGGGTGTGTTTGGAACATTTTGTCACCGGCCGACTCCAAAATTCAGCGATTCCCCATCTCAGCCCAGAAAGCAGGTAGAACAACTTTTGTGGTGCCTTTCAGATGCCTACCAAGGTAGTGTAAAAACTACCAAGAGAACTCCTGTCTGGCACCTTCCCCGGTGGAGTTGTGCATGGGGTGTGTTTGGAACATTTTGTCACCGGCCGACTCCAAAATTCAGCGTTTCCCCATCTCAGCCCAGAAAGCAGGTAGAACAACTTTTGTGGTGTCTTTCAGATGCCTACCGGAGCAATGTAAAAACTACCAGGAGAACTCCTGTCTGGCACCTTCCCCGGTGGAGTTGTGCAGGGGGTGTGTTTGGAACATTTTGCCACCAGCCGACTCCAAAATTCAGCGGTTCCCCATCTCAGCCCAGAAAGCAGGTAGAACAAATTTTGTGGTGTCTTTCAGATGCCTACCAAGGTAGTGTAAAAACTACCAGGAGAACTCCTGTCTGGCACCTTCCCCGGTGGAGTTGTGCATGGGGTGTGTTTGGAACATTTTGTCACCGGCCGAGTCCAAAATTCAGCGGTTCCCCATCTCAGCCCAGAAAGCAGGTAGAACAACTTTTGTGGTGCCTTTCAGCTGCCTACCAAGGTAGTGTAAAAACTACCAAGAGAACTCCTGTCTGGCACCTTCCCCGGTGGAGTTGTGCATGGGGTGTGTTTGGAACATTTTGTCACCGGCCGACTCCAAAATTCAGCGATTCCCCATCTCAGCCCAGAAAGCAGGTAGAACAACATTTGTGGTGTCTTTCAGATGCCTACCAAGGTAGTGTAAAAACTACCAAGAGAACTCCTGTCTGGCACCTTCCCCGGTGGAGTTGTGCATGGGGTGTGTTTGGAACATTTTGTCACCGGCCGAGTCCAAAATTCAGCGTTTCCCCATCTCAGCCCAGAAAGCAGGTAGAACAACTTTTGTGGTGTCTTTCAGATGCCTACCGGAGCAATGTAAAAACTACCAGGAGAACTCCTGTCTGGCACCTTCCCCGGTGGAGTTGTGCATGGGGTGTGTTTGGAACATTTTGCCACCAGCCGACTCCAAAATTCAGCGGTTCCCCATCTCAGCCCAGAAAGCAGGTAGAACAACTTTTGTGGTGTCTTTCAGATGCCTACCAAGGTAGTGTAAAAACTACCAGGAGAACTCCTGTCTGGCACCTTCCCCGGTGGAGTTGTGCATGGGGTGTGTTTGGAACATTTTGTCACCAGCCGAGTCCAAAATTCAGCGGTTCCCCATCTCAGCCCAGAAAGCAGGTAGAACAACTTTTGTGGTGCCTTTCAAATGCCTACCAAGGTAGTGTAAAAACTACCAAGAGAACTCCTGTCTGGCACCTTCCCCGGTGGAGTTGTGCATGGGGTGTGTTTGGAACATTTTGTCACCGGCCGACTCCAAAATTCAGCGATTCCCCATCTCAGCCCAGAAAGCAGGTAGAACAACTTTTGTGGTGTCTTTCAGATGCCTACCAAGGTAGTGTAAAAACTACCAAGAGAACTCCTGTCTGGCACCTTCCCCGGTGGAGTTGTGCATGGGGTGTGTTTGGAACATTTTGTCACCGGCCGACTCCAAAATTCAGCGATTCCCCATCTCAGCCCAGAAAGCAGGTAGAACAACTTTTGTGGTGTCTTTCAGATGCCTACCGGAGCAATGTAAAAACTACCAGGAGAACTCCTGTCTGGCACCTTCCCCGGTGGAGTTGTGCATGGGGTGTGTTTGGAACATTTTGTCACCGGCCGAGTCCAAAATTCAGCGGTTCCCCATCTCAGCCCAGAAAGCAGGTAGAACAACTTTTGTGCTGTCTTTCAAATGCCTACCAAGGTAGTGTAAAAACTACCAGGAGAACTCCTGTCTGGCACCTTCCCCGGTGGAGTTTTGCATGGGGTGTGTTTGGAACATTTTGTCACCGGCCGAGTCCAAAATTCAGCGGTTCCCCATCTCAGCCCAGAAAGCAGGAAGAACAACTTTTGTGGTGCCTTTCAAATGCCTACCAAGGTAGTGTAAAAACTACCACGAGAACTCCTGTCTGGCACCTTCCCCGGTGGAGTTGTGCATGGGGTGTGTTTGGAACATTTTGTCACCAGCCGACTCCAAAATTCAGCGGTTCCCCATCTCAGCCCAGAAAGCAGGTAGAACAACTTTTGTGGTGTCTTTCAGATGCCTACCGGAGCAATGTAAAAACTACCAGGAGAACTCCTGTCTGGCACCTTCCCCGGTGGAGTTGTGCATGGGGTGTGTTTGGAACATTTTGCCACCAGCCGACTCCAAAATTCAGCGGTTCCCCATCTCAGCCCAGAAAGCAGGTAGAACAACTTTTGTTGTGTCTTTCAGATGCCTACCAAGGTAGTGTAAAAACTACCAGGAGAACTCCTGTCTGGCACCTTCCCCGGTGGAGTTGTGCATGGGGTGTGTTTGGAACATTTTGTCACCGGCCGACTCCAAAATTCAGCTGTTCCCCATCTCAGCCCAGAAAGCAGGTAGAACAACTTTTGTGGTGCCTTTCAGCTGCCTACCAAGGTAGTGTAAAAACTACCAAGAGAACTCCTGTCTGGCACCTTCCCCGGTGGAGTTGTGCATGGGGTGTGTTTGGAACATTTTGTCACCGGCCGACTCCAAAATTCAGCGGTTCCCCATCTCAGCCCAGAAAGCAGGAAGAACAACTTTTGTGGTGCCTTTCAGCTGCCTACCAAGGTAGTGTAAAAACTACCAGGAGAACTCCTGTCTGGCACCTTCCCCGGTGGAGTTGTGCATGGGGTGTGTTTGGAACATTTTGTCACCGGCCGACTCCAAAATTCAGCGATTCCCCATCTCAGCCCAGAAAGCAGGTAGAACAACTTTTGTGGTGTCTTTCAGATGCCTACCGGAGCAATGTAAAAACTACCAGGAGAACTCCTGTCTGGCACCTTCCCCGGTGGAGTTTTGCATGGGGTGTGTTTGGAACATTTTGTCACCGGCCGAGTCCAAAATTCAGCGATTCCCCATCTCAGCCCACAAAGCAGGTAGAACAACTTTTGTGGTGTCTTTCAGATGCCTACCAAGGTAGTGTAAAAACTACCAACAGAATTCGTTCCTGGCACCTTCCCCGGTGGAGTTGTGCATGGGGTGTGTTTGGAACATTTTGTCACCGGCCGAGTCCAAAATTCAGCGGTTCCCCATCTCAGCCCAGAAAGCAGGTAGAACAACTTTTGTGCTGTCTTTCAAATGCCTACCAAGGTAGTGTAAAAACTACCAGGAGAACTCCTGTCTGGCACCTTCCCCGGTGGAGTTTTGCATGGGGTGTGTTTGGAACATTTTGTCACCGGCCGAGTCCAAAATTCAGCGGTTCCCCATCTCAGCCCAGAAAGCAGGAAGAACAACTTTTGTGGTGCCTTTCAAATGCCTACCAAGGTAGTGTAAAAACTACCAAGAGAACTCCTGTCTGGCACCTTCCCCGGTGGAGTTGTGCATGGGGTGTGTTTGGAACATTTTGTCACCAGCCGACTCCAAAATTCAGCGATTCCCCATCTCAGCCCAGAAAGCAGGTAGAACAACTTTTGTTGTGTCTTTCAGATGCCTACCAAGGTAGTGTAAAAACTACCAGGAGAACTCCTGTCTGGCACCTTCCCCGGTGGAGTTGTGCATGGGGTGTGTTTGGAACATTTTGTCACCAGCCGAGTCCAAAATTCAGCGGTTCCCCATCTCAGCCCAGAAAGCAGGTAGAACAACTTTTGTGGTGCCTTTCAAATGCCTACCAAGGTAGTGTAAAAACTACCAAGAGAACTCCTGTCTGGCACCTTCCCCGGTGGAGTTGTGCATGGGGTGTGTTTGGAACATTTTGTCACCGGCCGACTCCAAAATTCAGCGATTCCCCATCTCAGCCCAGAAAGCAGGTAGAACAACATTTGTGGTGTCTTTCAGATGCCTACCAAGGTAGTGTAAAAACTACCAAGAGAACTCCTGTCTGGCACCTTCCCCGGTGGAGTTGTGCATGGGGTGTGTTTGGAACATTTTGTCACCGGCCGACTCCAAAATTCAGCGATTCCCCATCTCAGCCCAGAAAGCAGGTAGAACAACATTTGTGGTGTCTTTCAGATGCCTACCGGAGCAATGTAAAAACTACCAGGAGAACTCCTGTCTGGCACCTTCCCCGGTGGAGTTGTGCATGGGGTGTGTTTGGAACATTTTGTCACCGGCCGACTCCAAAATTCAGCTGTTCCCCATCTCAGCCCAGAAAGCAGGTAGAACAACTTTTGTGGTGCCTTTCAGCTGCCTACCAAGGTAGTGTAAAAACTACCAAGAGAACTCCTGTCTGGCACCTTCCCCGGTGGAGTTGTGCATGGGGTGTGTTTGGAACATTTTGTCACCGGCCGACTCCAAAATTCAGCGGTTCCCCATCTCAGCCCAGAAAGCAGGAAGAACAACTTTTGTGGTGCCTTTCAAATGCCTACCAAGGTAGTGTAAAAACTACCAGGAGAACTCCTGTCTGGCACCTTCCCCGGTGGAGTTGTGCATGGGGTGTGTTTGGAACATTTTGTCACCGGCCGACTCCAAAATTCAGCGATTCCCCATCTCAGCCCAGAAAGCAGGTAGAACAACTTTTGTGGTGTCTTTCAGATGCCTACCGGAGCAATGTAAAAACTACCAGGAGAACTCCTGTCTGGCACCTTCCCCGGTGGAGTTTTGCATGGGGTGTGTTTGGAACATTTTGTCACCGGCCGAGTCCAAAATTCAGCGATTCCCCATCTCAGCCCACAAAGCAGGTAGAACAACTTTTGTGGTGTCTTTCAGATGTCTACCAAGGTAGTGTAAAAACTACCAACATAATTCGTTCCTGGCACCTTCCCCGGTGGAGTTGTGCATGGGGTGTGTTTGGAACATTTTGTCACCGGCCGAGTCCAAAATTCAGCGGTTCCCCATCTCAGCCCAGAAAGCAGGTAGAACAACTTTTGTGCTGTCTTTCAAATGCCTACCAAGGTAGTGTAAAAACTACCAGGAGAACTCCTGTCTGGCACCTTCCCCGGTGGAGTTTTGCATGGGGTGTGTTTGGAACATTTTGTCACCGGCCGAGTCCAAAATTCAGCGGTTCCCCATCTCAGCCCAGAAAGCAGGAAGAACAACTTTTGTGGTGCCTTTCAAATGCCTACCAAGGTAGTGTAAAAACTACCAAGAGAACTCCTGTCTGGCACCTTCCCCGGTGGAGTTGTGCATGGGGTGTGTTTGGAACATTTTGTCACCAGCCGACTCCAAAATTCAGCGTTTCCCCATCTCAGCCCAGAAAGCAGGTAGAACAACTTTTGTTGTGTCTTTCAGATGCCTACCAAGGTAGTGTAAAAACTACCAGGAGAACTCCTGTCTGGCACCTTCCCCGGTGGAGTTGTGCATGGGGTGTGTTTGGAACATTTTGTCACCAGCCGAGTCCAAAATTCAGCGGTTCCCCATCTCAGCCCAGAAAGCAGGTAGAACAACTTTTGTGGTGCCTTTCAAATGCCTACCAAGGTAGTGTAAAAACTACCAAGAGAACTCCTGTCTGGCACCTTCCCCGGTGGAGTTGTGCATGGGGTGTGTTTGGAACATTTTGTCACCGGCCGACTCCAAAATTCAGCGATTCCCCATCTCAGCCCAGAAAGCAGGTAGAACAACATTTGTGGTGTCTTTCAGATGCCTACCAAGGTAGTGTAAAAACTACCAAGAGAACTCCTGTCTGGCACCTTCCCCGGTGGAGTTGTGCATGGGGTGTGTTTGGAACATTTTGTCACCGGCCGACTCCAAAATTCAGCGATTCCCCATCTCAGCCCAGAAAGCATGTAGAAAAAGTTTTGTGGTGTCTTTCAGCTGCCTACCAAGGTAGTGTAAAAACTACCAGGAGAACTCCTGTCTGGCACCTTCCCCGGTGGAGTTGTGCATGGGGTGTGTTTGGAACATTTTGTCACCGGCCGACTCCAAAATTCAGCGGTTCCCCATCTCAGCCCAGAAAGCAGGTAGAACAACTTTTGTCGTGTCTTTCAGATGCCTACCAAGGTAGTGTAAAAACTACCAGGAGAACTCCTGTCTGGCACCTTCCCCGGTGGAGTTGTGCATGGGGTGTGTTTGGAACATTTTGTCACCAGCCGAGTCCAAAATTCAGCGGTTCCCCATCTCAGCCCAGAAAGCAGGAAGAACAACTTTTGTGGTGCCTTTCAAATGCCTACCAAGGTAGTGTAAAAACTACCAGGAGAACTCCTGTCTGGCACCTTCCCCGGTGGAGTTGTGCATGGGGTGTGTTTGGAACATTTTGTCACCGGCCGACTCCAAAATTCAGCGATTCCCCATCTCAGCCCAGAAAGCAGGTAGAACAACTTTTGTGGTGTCTTTCAGATGCCTACCGGAGCAATGTAAAAACTACCAGGAGAACTCCTGTCTGGCACCTTCCCCGGTGGAGTTTTGCATGGGGTGTGTTTGGAACATTTTGTCACCGGCCGAGTCCAAAATTCAGCGATTCCCCATCTCAGCCCAGAAAGCAGGTAGAACAACTTTTGTGGTGCCTTTCAGCTGCCTACCAAGGTAGTGTAAAAACTACCAGGAGAACTCCTGTCTGGCACCTTCCCCGGTGGAGTTGTGCATGGGGTGTGTTTGGAACATTTTGTCACCAGCCGAGTCCAAAATTCAGCGGTTCCCCATCTCAGCCCAGAAAGCAGGTAGAACAACTTTTGTGGTGCCTTTCAGCTGCCTACCAAGGTAGTGTAAAAACTACCAGGAGAACTCCTGTCTGGCACCTTCCCCGGTGGAGTTGTGCATGGGGTGTGTTTGGAACATTTTGTCACCGGCCGACTCCAAAATTCAGCGATTCCCCATCTCAGCCCACAAAGCAGGTAGAACAACTTTTGTGGTGTCTTTCAGCTGCCTACCAAGGTAGTGTAAAAACTACCAGGAGAACTCCTGTCTGGCACCTTCCCCGGTGGAGTTGTGCATGGGGTGTGTTTGGAACATTTTGTCAACGGCCGAGTCCAAAATTCAGCGGTTCCCCATCTCAGCCCAGAAAGCAGGTAGAACAACTTTTGTGGTGTCTTTCAGATGCCTACCAAGGTAGTGTAAAAACTACCAGGAGAACTCCTGTCTGGCACCTTCCCCGGTGGAGTTGTGCATGGGGTGTGTTTGGAACATTTTGTCACCGGCCGAGTCCAAAATTCAGCGGTTCCCCATCTCAGCCCAGAAAGCAGGTAGAACAACTTTTGTGGTGCCTTTCAAATGCCTACCAAGGTAGTGTAAAAACTACCAGGAGAACTCCTGTCTGGCACCTTCCCCGGTGGAGTTGTGCATGGGGTGTGTTTGGAACATTTTGTCACCGGCCGAGTCCAAAATTCAGCGGTTCCCCATCTCAGCCCAGAAAGCAGGTAGAACAACTTTTGTCGTGTCTTTCAGATGCCTACCAAGGTAGTGTAAAAACTACCAAGAGAACTCCTGTCTGGCACCTTCCCCGGTGGAGTTGTGCATGGGGTGTGTTTGGAACATTTTGTCACCGGCCGAGTCCAAAATTCAGCGGTTCCCCATCTCAGCCCCGAAAGCAGGAAGAACAACTTTTGTGGTGCCTTTCAAATGCCTACCAAGGTAGTGTAAAAACTACCAGGAGAACTCCTGTCTGGCACCTTCCCCGGTGGAGTTGTGCATGGGGTGTGTTTGGAACATTTTGTCACCAGCCGAGTCCAAAATTCAGCGATTCCCCATCTCAGCCCAGAAAGCAGGAAGAACAACTTTTGTGGTGCCTTTCAAATGCCTACCAAGGTAGTGTAAAAACTACCAGGAGAACTCCTGTCTGGCACCTTCCCCGGTGGAGTTGTGCATGGGGTGTGTTTGGAACATTTTGTCACCGGCCGACTCCAAAATTCAGCGATTCCCCATCTCAGCCCAGAAAGCAGGTAGAACAACTTTTGTGGTGTCTTTCAGATGCCTACCGGAGCAATGTAAAAACTACCAGGAGAACTCCTGTCTGGCACCTTCCCCGGTGGAGTTTTGCATGGGGTGTGTTTGGAACATTTTGTCACCGGCCGAGTCCAAAATTCAGCGATTCCCCATCTCAGCCCAGAAAGCAGGTAGAACAACTTTTGTGGTGCCTTTCAGCTGCCTACCAAGGTAGTGTAAAAACTACCAGGAGAACTCCTGTCTGGCACCTTCCCCGGTGGAGTTGTGCATGGGGTGTGTTTGGAACATTTTGTCACCAGCCGAGTCCAAAATTCAGCGGTTCCCCATCTCAGCCCAGAAAGCAGGTAGAACAACTTTTGTGGTGCCTTTCAGCTGCCTACCAAGGTAGTGTAAAAACTACCAGGAGAACTCCTGTCTGGCACCTTCCCCGGTGGAGTTGTGCATGGGGTGTGTTTGGAACATTTTGTCACCGGCCGACTCCAAAATTCAGCGATTCCCCATCTCAGCCCACAAAGCAGGTAGAACAACTTTTGTGGTGTCTTTCAGATGCCTACCAAGGTAGTGTAAAAACTACCAAGAGAACTCCTGTCTGGCACCTTCCCCGGTGGAGTTGTGCATGGGGTGTGTTTGGAACATTTTGTCACCGGCCGACTCCAAAATTCAGCGATTCCCCATCTCAGCCCACAAAGCAGGTAGAACAACTTTTGTGGTGTCTTTCAGATGCCTACCAAGGTAGTGTAAAAACTACCAGGAGAACTCCTGTCTGGCACCTTCCCCGGTGGAGTTGTGCATGGGGTGTGTTTGGAACATTTTGTCACCGGCCGAGTCCAAAATTCAGCGATTCCCCATCTCAGCCCAGAAAGCAGGTAGAACAACTTTTGTCGTGTCTTTCAGATGCCTACCAAGGTAGTGTAAAAACTACCAAGAGAACTCCTGTCTGGCACCTTCCCCGGTGGAGTTGTGCATGGGGTGTGTTTGGAACATTTTGTCACCGGCCGACTCCAAAATTCAGCGGTTCCCCATCTCAGCCCAGAAAGCAGGAAGAACAACTTTTGTGGTGCCTTTCAAATGCCTACCAAGGTAGTGTAAAAACTACAAGGAGAACTCCTGTCTGGCACCTTCCCCGGTGGAGTTGTGCATGGGGTGTGTTTGGAACATTTTGTCACCGGCCGAGTCCAAAATTCAGCGGTTCCCCATCTCAGCCCAGAAAGCAGGTAGAACAACTTTTGTGCTGTCTTTCAAATGCCTACCAAGGTAGTGTAAAAACTACCAAGAGAACTCCTGTCTGGCACCTTCCCCGGTGGAGTTTTGCATGGGGTGTGTTTGGAACATTTTGTCACCGGCCGAGTCCAAAATTCAGCGGTTCCCCATCTCAGCCCAGAAAGCAGGAAGAACAACTTTTGTGGTGCCTTTCAAATGCCTACCAAGGTAGTGTAAAAACTACCACGAGAACTCCTGTCTGGCACCTTCCCCGGTGGAGTTGTGCATGGGGTGTGTTTGGAACATTTTGTCAGCGGCCGACTCCAAAATTCAGCTGTTCACCATCTCAGCCCAGAAAGCAGGTAGAACAACTTTTGTGGTATCTTTCAGATGCCTACCAAGGTAGTGTAAAAACTACCAGGAGAACTCCTGTCTGGCACCTTCCCCGGTGGAGTTGTGCATGGGGTGTGTTTGGAACATTTTGTCACCGGCCGAGTCCAAAATTCAGCGATTCCCCATCTCAGCCCACAAAGCAGGTAGAACAACTTTTGTGGTGTCTTTCAGCTGCCTACCAAGGTAGTGTAAAAACTACCAACAGAATTCGTTCCTGGCACCTTCCCCGGTGGAGTTGTGCATGGGGTGTGTTTGGAACATTTTGTCACCGGCCGAGTCCAAAATTCAGCGGTTCCCCATCTCAGCCCAGAAAGCAGGTAGAACAACTTTTGTGCTGTCTTTCAAATGCCTACCAAGGTAGTGTAAAAACTACCAGGAGAACTCCTGTCTGGCACCTTCCCCGGTGGAGTTTTGCATGGGGTGTGTTTGGAACATTTTGTCACCGGCCGAGTCCAAAATTCAGCGGTTCCCCATCTCAGCCCAGAAAGCAGGTAGAACAACTTTTGTGCTGTCTTTCAAATGCCTACCAAGGTAGTGTAAAAACTACCAGGAGAACTCCTGTCTGGCACCTTCCCCGGTGGAGTTTTGCATGGGGTGTGTTTGGAACATTTTGTCACCGGCCGAGTCCAAAATTCAGCGGTTCCCCATCTCAGCCCAGAAAGCAGGAAGAACAACTTTTGTGGTGCCTTTCAAATGCCTACCAAGGTAGTGTAAAAACTACCACGAGAACTCCTGTCTGGCACCTTCCCCGGTGGAGTTGTGCATGGGGTGTGTTTGGAACATTTTGTCACCAGCCGACTCCAAAATTCAGCGTTTCCCCATCTCAGCCCAGAAAGCAGGTAGAACAACTTTTGTGCTGTCTTTCAGATGCCTACCAAGGTAGTGTAAAAACTACCAAGAGAACTCCTGTCTGGCACCTTCCCCGGTGGAGTTGTGCATGGGGTGTGTTTGGAACATTTTGTCACCGGCCGACTCCAAAATTCAGCGATTCCCCATCTCAGCCCAGAAAGCAGGTAGAACAACTTTTGTGGTGCCTTTCAGATGCCTACCAAGGTAGTGTAAAAACTACCAAGAGAACTCCTGTCTGGCACCTTCCCCGGTGGAGTTGTGCATGGGGTGTGTTTGGAACATTTTGTCACCGGCCGACTCCAAAATTCAGCGTTTCCCCATCTCAGCCCAGAAAGCAGGTAGAACAACTTTTGTGGTGTCTTTCAGATGCCTACCGGAGCAATGTAAAAACTACCAGGAGAACTCCTGTCTGGCACCTTCCCCGGTGGAGTTGTGCAGGGGGTGTGTTTGGAACATTTTGCCACCAGCCGACTCCAAAATTCAGCGGTTCCCCATCTCAGCCCAGAAAGCAGGTAGAACAAATTTTGTGGTGTCTTTCAGATGCCTACCAAGGTAGTGTAAAAACTACCAGGAGAACTCCTGTCTGGCACCTTCCCCGGTGGAGTTGTGCATGGGGTGTGTTTGGAACATTTTGTCACCGGCCGAGTCCAAAATTCAGCGGTTCCCCATCTCAGCCCAGAAAGCAGGTAGAACAACTTTTGTGGTGCCTTTCAGCTGCCTACCAAGGTAGTGTAAAAACTACCAAGAGAACTCCTGTCTGGCACCTTCCCCGGTGGAGTTGTGCATGGGGTGTGTTTGGAACATTTTGTCACCGGCCGACTCCAAAATTCAGCGATTCCCCATCTCAGCCCAGAAAGCAGGTAGAACAACATTTGTGGTGTCTTTCAGATGCCTACCAAGGTAGTGTAAAAACTACCAAGAGAACTCCTGTCTGGCACCTTCCCCGGTGGAGTTGTGCATGGGGTGTGTTTGGAACATTTTGTCACCGGCCGAGTCCAAAATTCAGCGTTTCCCCATCTCAGCCCAGAAAGCAGGTAGAACAACTTTTGTGGTGTCTTTCAGATGCCTACCGGAGCAATGTAAAAACTACCAGGAGAACTCCTGTCTGGCACCTTCCCCGGTGGAGTTGTGCATGGGGTGTGTTTGGAACATTTTGCCACCAGCCGACTCCAAAATTCAGCGTTTCCCCATCTCAGCCCAGAAAGCAGGTAGAACAACTTTTGTGCTGTCTTTCAGATGCCTACCAAGGTAGTGTAAAAACTACCAAGAGAACTCCTGTCTGGCACCTTCCCCGGTGGAGTTGTGCATGGGGTGTGTTTGGAACATTTTGTCACCAGCCGAGTCCAAAATTCAGCGGTTCCCCATCTCAGCCCAGAAAGCAGGTAGAACAACTTTTGTGGTGCCTTTCAAATGCCTACCAAGGTAGTGTAAAAACTACCAAGAGAACTCCTGTCTGGCACCTTCCCCGGTGGAGTTGTGCATGGGGTGTGTTTGGAACATTTTGTCACCGGCCGACTCCAAAATTCAGCGATTCCCCATCTCAGCCCAGAAAGCAGGTAGAACAACTTTTGTGGTGTCTTTCAGATGCCTACCGGAGCAATGTAAAAACTACCAGGAGAACTCCTGTCTGGCACCTTCCCCGGTGGAGTTTTGCATGGGGTGTGTTTGGAACATTTTGTCACCGGCCGAGTCCAAAATTCAGCGATTCCCCATCTCAGCCCAGAAAGCAGGTAGAACAACTTTTGTGGTGCCTTTCAGCTGCCTACCAAGGTAGTGTAAAAACTACCAGGAGAACTCCTGTCTGGCACCTTCCCCGGTGGAGTTGTGCATGGGGTGTGTTTGGAACATTTTGTCACCAGCCGAGTCCAAAATTCAGCGGTTCCCCATCTCAGCCCAGAAAGCAGGTAGAACAACTTTTGTGGTGCCTTTCAGCTGCCTACCAAGGTAGTGTAAAAACTACCAGGAGAACTCCTGTCTGGCACCTTCCCCGGTGGAGTTGTGCATGGGGTGTGTTTGGAACATTTTGTCACCGGCCGACTCCAAAATTCAGCGATTCCCCATCTCAGCCCAGAAAGCAGGTAGAACAACTTTTGTGGTGTCTTTCAGCTGCCTACCAAGGTAGTGTAAAAACTACCAGGAGAACTCCTGTCTGGCACCTTCCCCGGTGGAGTTTTGCATGGGGTGTGTTTGGAACATTTTGTCACCGGCCGAGTCCAAAATTCAGCGGTTCCCCATCTCAGCCCAGAAAGCAGGTAGAACAACTTTTGTGGTGTCTTTCAGATGCCTACCAAGGTAGTGTAAAAACTACCAGGAGAACTCCTGTCTGGCACCTTCCCCGGTGGAGTTGTGCATGGGGTGTGTTTGGAACATTTTGTCACCGGCCGAGTCCAAAATTCAGCGGTTCCCCATCTCAGCCCAGAAAGCAGGTAGAACAACTTTTGTGGTGCCTTTCAAATGCCTACCAAGGTAGTGTAAAAACTACCAGGAGAACTCCTGTCTGGCACCTTCCCCGGTGGAGTTGTGCATGGGGTGTGTTTGGAACATTTTGTCACCGGCCGAGTCCAAAATTCAGCGGTTCCCCATCTCAGCCCAGAAAGCAGGTAGAACAACTTTTGTCGTGTCTTTCAGATGCCTACCAAGGTAGTGTAAAAACTACCAAGAGAACTCCTGTCTGGCACCTTCCCCGGTGGAGTTGTGCATGGGGTGTGTTTGGAACATTTTGTCACCGGCCGAGTCCAAAATTCAGCGGTTCCCCATCTCAGCCCCGAAAGCAGGAAGAACAACTTTTGTGGTGCCTTTCAAATGCCTACCAAGGTAGTGTAAAAACTACCAGGAGAACTCCTGTCTGGCACCTTCCCCGGTGGAGTTGTGCATGGGGTGTGTTTGGAACATTTTGTCACCGGCCGACTCCAAAATTCAGCGATTCCCCATCTCAGCCCAGAAAGCAGGTAGAACAACTTTTGTGGTGTCTTTCAGATGCCTACCGGAGCAATGTAAAAACTACCAGGAGAACTCCTGTCTGGCACCTTCCCCGGTGGAGTTTTGCATGGGGTGTGTTTGGAACATTTTGTCACCGGCCGAGTCCAAAATTCAGCGATTCTCCATCTCAGCCCACAAAGCAGGTAGAACAACTTTTGTGGTGTCTTTCAGATGCCTACCAAGGTAGTGTAAAAACTACCAAGAGAACTCCTGTCTGGCACCTTCCCCGGTGGAGTTGTGCATGGGGTGTGTTTGGAACATTTTGTCAGCAGCCGAGTCCAAAATTCAGCGATTCCCCATCTCAGCCCAGAAAGCAGGAAGAACAACTTTTGTGGTGCCTTTCAAATGCCTACCAAGGTAGTGTAAAAACTACCAGGAGAACTCCTGTCTGGCACCTTCCCCGGTGGAGTTGTGCATGGGGTGTGTTTGGAACATTTTGTCACCGGCCGACTCCAAAATTCAGCGATTCCCCATCTCAGCCCAGAAAGCAGGTAGAACAACTTTTGTGGTGTCTTTCAGATGCCTACCGGAGCAATGTAAAAACTACCAGGAGAACTCCTGTCTGGCACCTTCCCCGGTGGAGTTTTGCATGGGGTGTGTTTGGAACATTTTGTCACCGGCCGAGTCCAAAATTCAGCGAATCCCCATCTCAGCCCAGAAAGCAGGTAGAACAACTTTTGTGGTGTCTTTCAGATGCCTACCGGAGCAATGTAAAAACTACCAGGAGAACTCCTGTCTGGCACCTTCCCCGGTGGAGTTTTGCATGGGGTGTGTTTGGAACATTTTGTCACCGGCCGAGTCCAAAATTCAGCGATTCCCCATCTCAGCCCACAAAGCAGGTAGAACAACTTTTGTGGTGTCTTTCAGATGCCTACCAAGGTAGTGTAAAAACTACCAAGAGAACTCCTGTCTGGCACCTTCCCCGGTGGAGTTGTGCAGGGGGTGTGTTTGGAACATTTTGCCACCGGCCGACTCCAAAATTCAGCGGTTCCCCATCTCAGCCCACAAAGCAGGTAGAACAACTTTTGTGGTGCCTTTCAGCTGCCTACCAAGGTAGTGTAAAAACTACCAACAGAATTCGTTCCTGGCACCTTCCCCGGTGGAGTTGTGCATGGGGTGTGTTTGGAACATTTTGTCACCGGCCGAGTCCAAAATTCAGCGGTTCCCCATCTCAGCCCAGAAAGCAGGTAGAACAACTTTTGTGGTATCTTTCAGATGCCTACCAGAGCAATGTAAAAACTACCAGGAGAACTCCTGTCTGGCACCTTCCCCGGTGGAGTTTTGCATGGGGTGTGTTTGGAACATTTTGTCACCGGCCGAGTCCAAAATTCAGCGGTTCCCCATCTCAGCCCAGAAAGCAGGAAGAACAACTTTTGTGGTGTCTTTCAAATGCCTACCAAGGTAGTGTAAAAACTACCAAGAGAACTCCTGTCTGGCACCTTCCCCGGTGGAGTTGTGCATGGGGTGTGTTTGGAACATTTTGTCACCAGCCGACTCCAAAATTCAGCGTTTCCCCATCTCAGCCCAGAAAGCAGGTAGAACAACTTTTGTGGTGTCTTTCAGATGCCTACCGGAGCAATGTAAAAACTACCAGGAGAACTCCTGTCTGGCACCTTCCCCGGTGGAGTTGTGCAGGGGGTGTGTTTGGAACATTTTGCCACCAGCCGACTCCAAAATTCAGCGGTTCCCCATCTCAGCCCAGAAAGCAGGTAGAACAACTTTTGTTGTGTCTTTCAGATGCCTACCAAGGTAGTGTAAAAACTACCAGGAGAACTCCTGTCTGGCACCTTCCCCGGTGGAGTTGTGCATGGGGTGTGTTTGGAACATTTTGTCACCAGCCGAGTCCAAAATTCAGCGGTTCCCCATCTCAGCCCCGAAAGCAGGAAGAACAACTTTTGTGGTGTCTTTCAGATGCCTACCAAGGTAGTGTAAAAACTACCAGGAGAACTCCTGTCTGGCACCTTCCCCGGTGGAGTTGTGCATGGGGTGTGTTTGGAACATTTTGTCACCGGCCGAGTCCAAAATTCAGCGGTTCCCCATCTCAGCCCAGAAAGCAGGTAGAACAACTTTTGTGGTGCCTTTCAGATGCCTACCGGAGCAATGTAAAAACTACCAGGAGAACTCCTGTCTGGCACCTTCCCCGGTGGAGTTTTGCATGGGGTGTGTTTGGAACATTTTGTCACCGGCCGAGTCCAAAATTCAGCGATTCTCCATCTCAGCCCACAAAGCAGGTAGAACAACTTTTGTGGTGTCTTTCAGATGCCTACCAAGGTAGTGTAAAAACTACCAAGAGAACTCCTGTCTGGCACCTTCCCCGGTGGAGTTGTGCATGGGGTGTGTTTGGAACATTTTGTCACCAGCCGAGTCCAAAATTCAGCGATTCCCCATCTCAGCCCAGAAAGCAGGAAGAACAACTTTTGTGGTGCCTTTCAAATGCCTACCAAGGTAGTGTAAAAACTACCAGGAGAACTCCTGTCTGGCACCTTCCCCGGTGGAGTTGTGCATGGGGTGTGTTTGGAACATTTTGTCACCGGCCGACTCCAAAATTCAGCGATTCCCCATCTCAGCCCAGAAAGCAGGTAGAACAACTTTTGTGGTGTCTTTCAGATGCCTACCGGAGCAATGTAAAAACTACCAGGAGAACTCCTGTCTGGCACCTTCCCCGGTGGAGTTTTGCATGGGGTGTGTTTGGAACATTTTGTCACCGGCCGAGTCCAAAATTCAGCGATTCCCCATCTCAGCCCAGAAAGCAGGTAGAACAACTTTTGTGGTGCCTTTCAGCTGCCTACCAAGGTAGTGTAAAAACTACCAGGAGAACTCCTGTCTGGCACCTTCCCCGGTGGAGTTGTGCATGGGGTGTGTTTGGAACATTTTGTCACCAGCCGAGTCCAAAATTCAGCGGTTCCCCATCTCAGCCCAGAAAGCAGGTAGAACAACTTTTGTGGTGCCTTTCAGCTGCCTACCAAGGTAGTGTAAAAACTACCAGGAGAACTCCTGTCTGGCACCTTCCCCGGTGGAGTTGTGCATGGGGTGTGTTTGGAACATTTTGTCACCGGCCGACTCCAAAATTCAGCGATTCCCCATCTCAGCCCACAAAGCAGGTAGAACAACTTTTGTGGTGTCTTTCAGATGCCTACCAAGGTAGTGTAAAAACTACCAAGAGAACTCCTGTCTGGCACCTTCCCCGGTGGAGTTGTGCATGGGGTGTGTTTGGAACATTTTGTCAACGGCCGAGTCCAAAATTCAGCGGTTCCCCATCTCAGCCCAGAAAGCAGGTAGAACAACTTTTGTGGTGTCTTTCAGATGCCTACCAAGGTAGTGTAAAAACTACCAGGAGAACTCCTGTCTGGCACCTTCCCCGGTGGAGTTGTGCATGGGGTGTGTTTGGAACATTTTGTCACCGGCCGAGTCCAAAATTCAGCGGTTCCCCATCTCAGCCCAGAAAGCAGGTAGAACAACTTTTGTGGTGCCTTTCAAATGCCTACCAAGGTAGTGTAAAAACTACCAGGAGAACTCCTGTCTGGCACCTTCCCCGGTGGAGTTGTGCATGGGGTGTGTTTGGAACATTTTGTCACCGGCCGAGTCCAAAATTCAGCGGTTCCCCATCTCAGCCCAGAAAGCAGGAAGAACAACTTTTGTGGTGTCTTTCAGCTGCCTACCAAGGTAGTGTAAAAACTACCAGGAGAACTCCTGTCTGGCACCTTCCCCGGTGGAGTTGTGCATGGGGTGTGTTTGGAACATTTTGTCACCGGCCGACTCCAAAATTCAGCGATTCCCCATCTCAGCCCAGAAAGCAGGTAGAACAACTTTTGTGGTGTCTTTCAGATGCCTACCGGAGCAATGTAAAAACTACCAGGAGAACTCCTGTCTGGCACCTTCCCCGGTGGAGTTTTGCATGGGGTGTGTTTGGAACATTTTGTCACCGGCCGAGTCCAAAATTCAGCGATTCTCCATCTCAGCCCACAAAGCAGGTAGAACAACTTTTGTGGTGTCTTTCAGATGCCTACCAAGGTAGTGTAAAAACTACCAAGAGAACTCCTGTCTGGCACCTTCCCCGGTGGAGTTGTGCATGGGGTGTGTTTGGAACATTTTGTCAGCAGCCGAGTCCAAAATTCAGCGATTCCCCATCTCAGCCCAGAAAGCAGGAAGAACAACTTTTGTGGTGCCTTTCAAATGCCTACCAAGGTAGTGTAAAAACTACCAGGAGAACTCCTGTCTGGCACCTTCCCCGGTGGAGTTGTGCATGGGGTGTGTTTGGAACATTTTGTCACCGGCCGACTCCAAAATTCAGCGATTCCCCATCTCAGCCCAGAAAGCAGGTAGAACAACTTTTGTGGTGTCTTTCAGATGCCTACCGGAGCAATGTAAAAACTACCAGGAGAACTCCTGTCTGGCACCTTCCCCGGTGGAGTTTTGCATGGGGTGTGTTTGGAACATTTTGTCACCGGCCGAGTCCAAAATTCAGCGAATCCCCATCTCAGCCCAGAAAGCAGGTAGAACAACTTTTGTGGTGTCTTTCAGATGCCTACCGGAGCAATGTAAAAACTACCAGGAGAACTCCTGTCTGGCACCTTCCCCGGTGGAGTTTTGCATGGGGTGTGTTTGGAACATTTTGTCACCGGCCGAGTCCAAAATTCAGCGATTCCCCATCTCAGCCCACAAAGCAGGTAGAACAACTTTTGTGGTGTCTTTCAGATGCCTACCAAGGTAGTGTAAAAACTACCAAGAGAACTCCTGTCTGGCACCTTCCCCGGTGGAGTTGTGCAGGGGGTGTGTTTGGAACATTTTGCCACCGGCCGACTCCAAAATTCAGCGGTTCCCCATCTCAGCCCACAAAGCAGGTAGAACAACTTTTGTGGTGCCTTTCAGCTGCCTACCAAGGTAGTGTAAAAACTACCAACAGAATTCGTTCCTGGCACCTTCCCCGGTGGAGTTGTGCATGGGGTGTGTTTGGAACATTTTGTCACCGGCCGAGTCCAAAATTCAGCGGTTCCCCATCTCAGCCCAGAAAGCAGGTAGAACAACTTTTGTGGTATCTTTCAGATGCCTACCAGAGCAATGTAAAAACTACCAGGAGAACTCCTGTCTGGCACCTTCCCCGGTGGAGTTTTGCATGGGGTGTGTTTGGAACATTTTGTCACCGGCCGAGTCCAAAATTCAGCGGTTCCCCATCTCAGCCCAGAAAGCAGGAAGAACAACTTTTGTGGTGTCTTTCAAATGCCTACCAAGGTAGTGTAAAAACTACCAAGAGAACTCCTGTCTGGCACCTTCCCCGGTGGAGTTGTGCATGGGGTGTGTTTGGAACATTTTGTCACCAGCCGACTCCAAAATTCAGCGTTTCCCCATCTCAGCCCAGAAAGCAGGTAGAACAACTTTTGTGGTGTCTTTCAGATGCCTACCGGAGCAATGTAAAAACTACCAGGAGAACTCCTGTCTGGCACCTTCCCCGGTGGAGTTGTGCAGGGGGTGTGTTTGGAACATTTTGCCACCAGCCGACTCCAAAATTCAGCGGTTCCCCATCTCAGCCCAGAAAGCAGGTAGAACAACTTTTGTTGTGTCTTTCAGATGCCTACCAAGGTAGTGTAAAAACTACCAGGAGAACTCCTGTCTGGCACCTTCCCCGGTGGAGTTGTGCATGGGGTGTGTTTGGAACATTTTGTCACCAGCCGAGTCCAAAATTCAGCGGTTCCCCATCTCAGCCCCGAAAGCAGGAAGAACAACTTTTGTGGTGTCTTTCAGATGCCTACCAAGGTAGTGTAAAAACTACCAGGAGAACTCCTGTCTGGCACCTTCCCCGGTGGAGTTGTGCATGGGGTGTGTTTGGAACATTTTGTCACCGGCCGAGTCCAAAATTCAGCGGTTCCCCATCTCAGCCCAGAAAGCAGGTAGAACAACTTTTGTGGTGCCTTTCAGATGCCTACCGGAGCAATGTAAAAACTACCAGGAGAACTCCTGTCTGGCACCTTCCCCGGTGGAGTTTTGCATGGGGTGTGTTTGGAACATTTTGTCACCGGCCGAGTCCAAAATTCAGCGATTCTCCATCTCAGCCCACAAAGCAGGTAGAACAACTTTTGTGGTGTCTTTCAGATGCCTACCAAGGTAGTGTAAAAACTACCAAGAGAACTCCTGTCTGGCACCTTCCCCGGTGGAGTTGTGCATGGGGTGTGTTTGGAACATTTTGTCACCAGCCGAGTCCAAAATTCAGCGATTCCCCATCTCAGCCCAGAAAGCAGGAAGAACAACTTTTGTGGTGCCTTTCAAATGCCTACCAAGGTAGTGTAAAAACTACCAGGAGAACTCCTGTCTGGCACCTTCCCCGGTGGAGTTGTGCATGGGGTGTGTTTGGAACATTTTGTCACCGGCCGACTCCAAAATTCAGCGATTCCCCATCTCAGCCCAGAAAGCAGGTAGAACAACTTTTGTGGTGTCTTTCAGATGCCTACCGGAGCAATGTAAAAACTACCAGGAGAACTCCTGTCTGGCACCTTCCCCGGTGGAGTTTTGCATGGGGTGTGTTTGGAACATTTTGTCACCGGCCGAGTCCAAAATTCAGCGATTCCCCATCTCAGCCCAGAAAGCAGGTAGAACAACTTTTGTGGTGCCTTTCAGCTGCCTACCAAGGTAGTGTAAAAACTACCAGGAGAACTCCTGTCTGGCACCTTCCCCGGTGGAGTTGTGCATGGGGTGTGTTTGGAACATTTTGTCACCAGCCGAGTCCAAAATTCAGCGGTTCCCCATCTCAGCCCAGAAAGCAGGTAGAACAACTTTTGTGGTGCCTTTCAGCTGCCTACCAAGGTAGTGTAAAAACTACCAGGAGAACTCCTGTCTGGCACCTTCCCCGGTGGAGTTGTGCATGGGGTGTGTTTGGAACATTTTGTCACCGGCCGACTCCAAAATTCAGCGATTCCCCATCTCAGCCCACAAAGCAGGTAGAACAACTTTTGTGGTGTCTTTCAGATGCCTACCAAGGTAGTGTAAAAACTACCAAGAGAACTCCTGTCTGGCACCTTCCCCGGTGGAGTTGTGCATGGGGTGTGTTTGGAACATTTTGTCAACGGCCGAGTCCAAAATTCAGCGGTTCCCCATCTCAGCCCAGAAAGCAGGTAGAACAACTTTTGTGGTGTCTTTCAGATGCCTACCAAGGTAGTGTAAAAACTACCAGGAGAACTCCTGTCTGGCACCTTCCCCGGTGGAGTTGTGCATGGGGTGTGTTTGGAACATTTTGTCACCGGCCGAGTCCAAAATTCAGCGGTTCCCCATCTCAGCCCAGAAAGCAGGTAGAACAACTTTTGTGGTGCCTTTCAAATGCCTACCAAGGTAGTGTAAAAACTACCAGGAGAACTCCTGTCTGGCACCTTCCCCGGTGGAGTTGTGCATGGGGTGTGTTTGGAACATTTTGTCACCGGCCGAGTCCAAAATTCAGCGGTTCCCCATCTCAGCCCAGAAAGCAGGTAGAACAACTTTTGTGGTGTCTTTCAGCTGCCTACCAAGGTAGTGTAAAAACTACCAGGAGAACTCCTGTCTGGCACCTTCCCCGGTGGAGTTGTGCATGGGGTGTGTTTGGAACATTTTGTCACCGGCCGACTCCAAAATTCAGCGATTCCCCATCTCAGCCCAGAAAGCAGGTAGAACAACTTTTGTGGTGTCTTTCAGATGCCTACCGGAGCAATGTAAAAACTACCAGGAGAACTCCTGTCTGGCACCTTCCCCGGTGGAGTTTTGCATGGGGTGTGTTTGGAACATTTTGTCACCGGCCGAGTCCAAAATTCAGCGATTCTCCATCTCAGCCCACAAAGCAGGTAGAACAACTTTTGTGGTGTCTTTCAGATGCCTACCAAGGTAGTGTAAAAACTACCAAGAGAACTCCTGTCTGGCACCTTCCCCGGTGGAGTTGTGCATGGGGTGTGTTTGGAACATTTTGTCACCGGCCGAGTCCAAAATTCAGCGGTTCCCCATCTCAGCCCAGAAAGCAGGAAGAACAACTTTTGTGGTGCCTTTCAGCTGCCTACCAAGGTAGTGTAAAAACTACCAGGAGAACTCCTGTCTGGCACCTTCCCCGGTGGAGTTGTGCAGGGGGTGTGTTTGGAACATTTTGTCAACGGCCGACTCCAAAATTCAGCGTTTCCCCATCTCAGCCCAGAAAGCAGGTAGAACAACTTTTGTGATGTCTTTCAGATGCCTACCGGAGCAATGTAAAAACTACCAGGAGAACTCCTGTCTGTCACCTTCCCCGGTGGAGTTGTGCATGGGGTGTGTTTGGAACATTTTGTCACCGGCTGAGTCCAAAATTCAGCGATTCCCCATCTCAGCCCAGAAAGCAGGTAGAACAACTTTTGTGGTGTCTTTCAGATGCCTACCAAGGTAGTGTAAAAACTACCAGGAGAACTCCTGTCTGGCACCTTCCCCGGTGGAGTTGTGCATGGGGTGTGTTTGGAACATTTTGTCACCAGCCGAGTCCAAAATTCAGCGGTTCCCCATCTCAGCCCAGAAAGCAGGTAGAACAACTTTTGTGGTGCCTTTCAAATGCCTACCAAGGTAGTGTAAAAACTACCAAGAGAACTCCTGTCTGGCACCTTCCCCGGTGGAGTTGTGCATGGGGTGTGTTTGGAACATTTTGTCACCGGCCGAGTCCAAAATTCAGCGGTTCCCCATCTCAGCCCAGAAAGCAGGTAGAACAACTTTTGTGGTGTCTTTCAGATGCCTACCAAGGTAGTGTAAAAACTACCAAGAGAACTCCTGTCTGGCACCTTCCCCGGTGGAGTTGTGCATGGGGTGTGTTTGGAACATTTTGTCACCGGCCGACTCCAAAATTCAGCGATTCCCCATCTCAGCCCAGAAAGCAGGTAGAACAACTTTTGTGGTGTCTTTCAGCTGCCTACCAAGGTAGTGTAAAAACTACCAGGAGAACTCCTGTCTGGCACCTTCCCCGGTGGAGTTGTGCATGGGGTGTGTTTGGAACATTTTGTCACCGGCCGAGTCCAAAATTCAGCGGTTCCCCATCTCAGCCCAGAAAGCAGGAAGAACAACTTTTGTGGTGCCTTTCAAATGCCTACCAAGGTAGTGTAAAAACTACCAGGAGAACTCCTGTCTGGCACCTTCCCCGGTGGAGTTGTGCATGGGGTGTGTTTGGAACATTTTGTCACCGGCCGACTCCAAAATTCAGCGATTCCCCATCTCAGCCCAGAAAGCAGGTAGAACAACTTTTGTGGTGTCTTTCAGATGCCTACCGGAGCAATGTAAAAACTACCAGGAGAACTCCTGTCTGGCACCTTCCCCGGTGGAGTTTTGCATGGGGTGTGTTTGGAACATTTTGTCACCGGCCGAGTCCAAAATTCAGCGATTCCCCATCTCAGCCCACAAAGCAGGTAGAACAACTTTTGTGGTGTCTTTCAGATGCCTACCAAGGTAGTGTAAAAACTACCAAGAGAACTCCTGTCTGGCACCTTCCCCGGTGGAGTTGTGCAGGGGGTGTGTTTGGAACATTTTGCCACCGGCCGACTCCAAAATTCAGCGGTTCCCCATCTCAGCCCACAAAGCAGGTAGAACAACTTTTGTGGTGCCTTTCAGCTGCCTACCAAGGTAGTGTAAAAACTACCAACAGAATTCGTTCCTGGCACCTTCCCCGGTGGAGTTGTGCATGGGGTGTGTTTGGAACATTTTGTCACCGGCCGAGTCCAAAATTCAGCGGTTCCCCATCTCAGCCCAGAAAGCAGGTAGAACAACTTTTGTGCTGTCTTTCAGATGCCTACCAAGGTAGTGTAAAAACTACCAGGAGAACTCCTGTCTGGCACCTTCCCCGGTGGAGTTTTGCATGGGGTGTGTTTGGAACATTTTGTCACCGGCCGAGTCCAAAATTCAGCGGTTCCCCATCTCAGCCCAGAAAGCAGGAAGAACAACTTTTGTGGTGTCTTTCAAATGCCTACCAAGGTAGTGTAAAAACTACCAAGAGAACTCCTGTCTGGCACCTTCCCCGGTGGAGTTGTGCATGGGGTGTGTTTGGAACATTTTGTCACCAGCCGAGTCCAAAATTCAGCGGTTCCCCATCTCAGCCCAGAAAGCAGGTAGAACAACTTTTGTGGTGTCTTTCAGATGCCTACCGGAGCAATGTAAAAACTACCAGGAGAACTCCTGTCTGGCACCTTCCCCGGTGGAGTTGTGCAGGGGGTGTGTTTGGAACATTTTGCCACCAGCCGACTCCAAAATTCAGCGGTTCCCCATCTCAGCCCAGAAAGCAGGTAGAACAACTTTTGTTGTGTCTTTCAGATGCCTACCAAGGTAGTGTAAAAACTACCAGGAGAACTCCTGTCTGGCACCTTCCCCGGTGGAGTTGTGCATGGGGTGTGTTTGGAACATTTTGTCACCAGCCGAGTCCAAAATTCAGCGGTTCCCCATCTCAGCCCAGAAAGCAGGTAGAACAACTTTTGTGGTGCCTTTCAAATGCCTACCAAGGTAGTGTAAAAACTACCAGGAGAACTCCTGTCTGGCACCTTCCCCGGTGGAGTTGTGCATGGGGTGTGTTTGGAACATTTTGTCACCGGCCGACTCCAAAATTCAGCGATTCCCCATCTCAGCCCAGAAAGCAGGTAGAACAACTTTTGTGGTGTCTTTCAGATGCCTACCAAGGTAGTGTAAAAACTACCAAGAGAACTCCTGTCTGGCACCTTCCCCGGTGGAGTTGTGCATGGGGTGTGTTTGGAACATTTTGTCACCGGCCGACTCCAAAATTCAGCGATTCCCCATCTCAGCCCAGAAAGCAGGTAGAACAAGTTTTGTGGTGTCTTTCAGCTGCCTACCAAGGTAGTGTAAAAACTACCAGGAGAACTCCTGTCTGGCACCTTCCCCGGTGGAGTTGTGCATGGGGTGTGTTTGGAACATTTTGTCACCGGCCGACTCCAAAATTCAGCGGTTCCCCATCTCAGCCCAGAAAGCAGGTAGAACAACTTTTGTCGTGTCTTTCAGATGCCTACCAAGGTAGTGTAAAAACTACCAAGAGAACTCCTGTCTGGCACCTTCCCCGGTGGAGTTGTGCATGGGGTGTGTTTGGAACATTTTGTCACCGGCCGACTCCAAAATTCAGCGATTCCCCATCTCAGCCCAGAAAGCAGGTAGAACAAGTTTTGTGGTGTCTTTCAGCTGCCTACCAAGGTAGTGTAAAAACTACCAGGAGAACTCCTGTCTGGCACCTTCCCCGGTGGAGTTGTGCATGGGGTGTGTTTGGAACATTTTGTCACCGGCCGAGTCCAAAATTCAGCGGTTCCCCATCTCAGCCCACAAAGCAGGTAGAACAACTTTTGTCGTGTCTTTCAGATGCCTACCAAGGTAGTGTAAAAACTACCAGGAGAACTCCTGTCTGGCACCTTCCCCGGTGGAGTTGTGCATGGGGTGTGTTTGGAACATTTTGTCACCGGCCGAGTCCAAAATTCAGCGGTTCCCCATCTCAGCCCAGAAAGCAGGAAGAACAACTTTTGTGGTGCCTTTCAAATGCCTACCAAGGTAGTGTAAAAACTACCAGGAGAACTCCTGTCTGGCACCTTCCCCGGTGGAGTTGTGCATGGGGTGTGTTTGGAACATTTTGTCACCGGCCGACTCCAAAATTCAGCGATTCCCCATCTCAGCCCAGAAAGCAGGTAGAACAACTTTTGTGGTGTCTTTCAGATGCCTACCGGAGCAATGTAAAAACTACCAGGAGAACTCCTGTCTGGCACCTTCCCCGGTGGAGTTTTGCATGGGGTGTGTTTGGAACATTTTGTCACCGGCCGAGTCCAAAATTCAGCGATTCCCCATCTCAGCCCACAAAGCAGGTAGAACAACTTTTGTGGTGTCTTTCAGATGCCTACCAAGGTAGTGTAAAAACTACCAAGAGAACTCCTGTCTGGCACCTTCCCCGGTGGAGTTGTGCAGGGGGTGTGTTTGGAACATTTTGCCACCGGCCGACTCCAAAATTCAGCGGTTCCCCATCTCAGCCCACAAAGCAGGTAGAACAACTTTTGTGGTGCCTTTCAGCTGCCTACCAAGGTAGTGTAAAAACTACCAACAGAATTCGTTCCTGGCACCTTCCCCGGTGGAGTTGTGCATGGGGTGTGTTTGGAACATTTTGTCACCGGCCGAGTCCAAAATTCAGCGGTTCCCCATCTCAGCCCAGAAAGCAGGTAGAACAACTTTTGTGCTGTCTTTCAGATGCCTACCAAGGTAGTGTAAAAACTACCAGGAGAACTCCTGTCTGGCACCTTCCCCGGTGGAGTTTTGCATGGGGTGTGTTTGGAACATTTTGTCACCGGCCGAGTCCAAAATTCAGCGGTTCCCCATCTCAGCCCAGAAAGCAGGAAGAACAACTTTTGTGGTGTCTTTCAAATGCCTACCAAGGTAGTGTAAAAACTACCAAGAGAACTCCTGTCTGGCACCTTCCCCGGTGGAGTTGTGCATGGGGTGTGTTTGGAACATTTTGTCACCAGCCGACTCCAAAATTCAGCGTTTCCCCATCTCAGCCCAGAAAGCAGGTAGAACAACTTTTGTGGTGTCTTTCAGATGCCTACCGGAGCAATGTAAAAACTACCAGGAGAACTCCTGTCTGGCACCTTCCCCGGTGGAGTTGTGCAGGGGGTGTGTTTGGAACATTTTGCCACCAGCCGACTCCAAAATTCAGCGGTTCCCCATCTCAGCCCAGAAAGCAGGTAGAACAACTTTTGTTGTGTCTTTCAGATGCCTACCAAGGTAGTGTAAAAACTACCAGGAGAACTCCTGTCTGGCACCTTCCCCGGTGGAGTTGTGCATGGGGTGTGTTTGGAACATTTTGTCACCAGCCGAGTCCAAAATTCAGCGGTTCCCCATCTCAGCCCAGAAAGCAGGTAGAACAACTTTTGTGGTGCCTTTCAAATGCCTACCAAGGTAGTGTAAAAACTACCAGGAGAACTCCTGTCTGGCACCTTCCCCGGTGGAGTTGTGCATGGGGTGTGTTTGGAACATTTTGTCACCGGCCGACTCCAAAATTCAGCGATTCCCCATCTCAGCCCAGAAAGCAGGTAGAACAACTTTTGTGGTGTCTTTCAGATGCCTACCAAGGTAGTGTAAAAACTACCAAGAGAACTCCTGTCTGGCACCTTCCCCGGTGGAGTTGTGCATGGGGTGTGTTTGGAACATTTTGTCACCGGCCGACTCCAAAATTCAGCGATTCCCCATCTCAGCCCAGAAAGCAGGTAGAACAACTTTTGTGGTGTCTTTCAGCTGCCTACCAAGGTAGTGTAAAAACTACCAGGAGAACTCCTGTCTGGCACCTTCCCCGGTGGAGTTGTGCATGGGGTGTGTTTGGAACATTTTGTCACCGGCCGACTCCAAAATTCAGCGGTTCCCCATCTCAGCCCAGAAAGCAGGTAGAACAACTTTTGTCGTGTCTTTCAGATGCCTACCAAGGTAGTGTAAAAACTACCAGGAGAACTCCTGTCTGGCACCTTCCCCGGTGGAGTTGTGCATGGGGTGTGTTTGGAACATTTTGTCACCAGCCGAGTCCAAAATTCAGCGGTTCCCCATCTCAGCCCAGAAAGCAGGAAGAACAACTTTTGTGGTGCCTTTCAAATGCCTACCAAGGTAGTGTAAAAACTACCAGGAGAACTCCTGTCTGGCACCTTCCCCGGTGGAGTTGTGCATGGGGTGTGTTTGGAACATTTTGTCACCGGCCGACTCCAAAATTCAGCGATTCCCCATCTCAGCCCAGAAAGCAGGTAGAACAACTTTTGTGGTGTCTTTCAGATGCCTACCGGAGCAATGTAAAAACTACCAGGAGAACTCCTGTCTGGCACCTTCCCCGGTGGAGTTTTGCATGGGGTGTGTTTGGAACATTTTGTCACCGGCCGAGTCCAAAATTCAGCGATTCCCCATCTCAGCCCAGAAAGCAGGTAGAACAACTTTTGTGGTGCCTTTCAGCTGCCTACCAAGGTAGTGTAAAAACTACCAGGAGAACTCCTGTCTGGCACCTTCCCCGGTGGAGTTGTGCATGGGGTGTGTTTGGAACATTTTGTCACCGGCCGACTCCAAAATTCAGCGGTTCCCCATCTCAGCCCAGAAAGCAGGTAGAACAACTTTTGTCGTGTCTTTCAGATGCCTACCAAGGTAGTGTAAAAACTACCAGGAGAACTCCTGTCTGGCACCTTCCCCGGTGGAGTTGTGCATGGGGTGTGTTTGGAACATTTTGTCACCAGCCGAGTCCAAAATTCAGCGGTTCCCCATCTCAGCCCAGAAAGCAGGAAGAACAACTTTTGTGGTGCCTTTCAAATGCCTACCAAGGTAGTGTAAAAACTACCAGGAGAACTCCTGTCTGGCACCTTCCCCGGTGGAGTTGTGCATGGGGTGTGTTTGGAACATTTTGTCACCGGCCGAGTCCAAAATTCAGCGATTCCCCATCTCAGCCCACAAAGCAGGTAGAACAACTTTTGTGGTGCCTTTCAGCTGCCTACCAAGGTAGTGTAAAAACTACCAGGAGAACTCCTGTCTGGCACCTTCCCCGGTGGAGTTGTGCATGGGGTGTGTTTGGAACATTTTGTCACCAGCCGAGTCCAAAATTCAGCGGTTCCCCATCTCAGCCCAGAAAGCAGGTAGAACAACTTTTGTGGTGCCTTTCAGCTGCCTACCAAGGTAGTGTAAAAACTACCAGGAGAACTCCTGTCTGGCACCTTCCCCGGTGGAGTTGTGCATGGGGTGTGTTTGGAACATTTTGTCACCGGCCGAGTCCAAAATTCAGCGGTTCCCCATCTCAGCCCAGAAAGCAGGTAGAACAACTTTTGTGGTGTCTTTCAGCTGCCTACCAAGGTAGTGTAAAAACTACCAGGAGAACTCCTGTCTGGCACCTTCCCCGGTGGAGTTGTGCATGGGGTGTGTTTGGAACATTTTGTCACCGGCCGAGTCCAAAATTCAGCGGTTCCCCATCTCAGCCCAGAAAGCAGGTAGAACAACTTTTGTCGTGTCTTTCAGATGCCTACCAAGGTAGTGTAAAAACTACCAAGAGAACTCCTGTCTGGCACCTTCCCCGGTGGAGTTGTGCATGGGGTGTGTTTGGAACATTTTGTCACCGGCCGAGTCCAAAATTCAGCGGTTCCCCATCTCAGCCCCGAAAGCAGGAAGAACAACTTTTGTGGTGTCTTTCAAATGCCTACCAAGGTAGTGTAAAAACTACCAGGAGAACTCCTGTCTGGCACCTTCCCCGGTGGAGTTGTGCATGGGGTGTGTTTGGAACATTTTGTCACCGGCCGACTCCAAAATTCAGCGATTCCCCATCTCAGCCCACAAAGCAGGTAGAACAACTTTTGTGGTGTCTTTCAGATGCCTACCGGAGCAATGTAAAAACTACCAGGAGAACTCCTGTCTGGCACCTTCCCCGGTGGAGTTTTGCATGGGGTGTGTTTGGAACATTTTGTCACCGGCCGAGTCCAAAATTCAGCGATTCTCCATCTCAGCCCACAAAGCAGGTAGAACAACTTTTGTGGTGTCTTTCAGATGCCTACCAAGGTAGTGTAAAAACTACCAAGAGAACTCCTGTCTGGCACCTTCCCCGGTGGAGTTGTGCATGGGGTGTGTTTGGAACATTTTGTCACCGGCCGACTCCAAAATTCAGCGGTTCCCCATCTCAGCCCAGAAAGCAGGTAGAACAACTTTTGTGGTGTCTTTCAGCTGCCTACCAAGGTAGTGTAAAAACTACCAGGAGAACTCCTGTCTGGCACCTTCCCCGGTGGAGTTGTGCATGGGGTGTGTTTGGAACATTTTGTCACCAGCAGAGTCCAAAATTCAGCGGTTCCCCATCTCAGCCCAGAAAGCAGGTAGAACAACTTTTGTGGTGCCTTTCAAATGCCTACCAAGGTAGTGTAAAAACTACCAAGAGAACTCCTGTCTGGCACCTTCCCCGGTGGAGTTGTGCATGGGGTGTGTTTGGAACATTTTGTCACCGGCCGAGTCCAAAATTCAGCGATTCCCCATCTCAGCCCAGAAAGCAGGTAGAACAACTTTTGTGGTGTCTTTCAGATGCCTACCAAGGTAGTGTAAAAACTACCAAGAGAACTCCTGTCTGGCACCTTCCCCGGTGGAGTTGTGCATGGGGTGTGTTTGGAACATTTTGTCACCGGCCGAGTCCAAAATTCAGCGGTTCCCCATCTCAGCCCAGAAAGCAGGTAGAACAACTTTTGTGGTGTCTTTCAGATGCCTACCAAGGTAGTGTAAAAACTACCAAGAGAACTCCTGTCTGGCACCTTCCCCGGTGGAGTTGTGCATGGGGTGTGTTTGAAACATTTTGTCAACGGCCGACTCCAAAATTCAGCGGTTCCCCATCTCAGCCCAGAAAGCAGGTAGAATAACTTTTGTGGTGTCTTTCAGATGCCTACCAAGGTAGTGTAAAAACTACCAGGAGAACTCCTGTCTGGCACCTTCCCCGGTGGAGTTGTGCATGGGGTGTGTTTGGAACATTTTGTCACCAGCCGAGTCCAAAATTCAGCGGTTCCCCATCTCAGCCCAGAAAGCAGGTAGAACAACTTTTGTGGTGCCTTTCAAATGCCTACCAAGGTAGTGTAAAAACTACCAAGAGAACTCCTGTCTGGCACCTTCCCCGGTGGAGTTGTGCATGGGGTGTGTTTGGAACATTTTGTCACCGGCCGACTCCAAAATTCAGCGGTTCCCCATCTCAGCCCAGAAAGCAGGTAGAACAACTTTTGTGGTGCCTTTCAAATGCCTACCAAGGTAGTGTAAAAACTACCAAGAGAACTCCTGTCTGGCACCTTCCCCGGTGGAGTTGTGCATGGGGTGTGTTTGGAACATTTTGTCACCGGCCGACTCCAAAATTCAGCGATTCCCCATCTCAGCCCAGAAAGCAGGTAGAACAACTTTTCGGGTGTCTTTCAGCTGCCTACCAAGGTAGTGTAAAAACTACCAGGAGAACTCCTGTCTGGCACCTTCCCCGGTGGAGTTGTGCATGGGGTGTGTTTGGAACATTTTGTCACCGGCCGACTCCAAAATTCAGCGGTTCCCCATCTCAGCCCAGAAAGCAGGTAGAACAACTTTTGTCGTGTCTTTCAGATGCCTACCAAGGTAGTGTAAAAACTACCAGGAGAACTCCTGTCTGGCACCTTCCCCGGTGGAGTTGTGCATGGGGTGTGTTTGGAACATTTTGTCACCGGCCGAGTCCAAAATTCAGCTGTTCCCCATCTCAGCCCAGAAAGCAGGAAGAACAACTTTTGTGGTGCCTTTCAAATGCCTACCAAGGTAGTGTAAAAACTACCAGGAGAACTCCTGTCTGGCACCTTCCCCGGTGGAGTTGTGCATGGGGTGTGTTTGGAACAATTTGTCACCGGCCGACTCCAAAATTCAGCGATTCCCCATCTCAGCCCAGAAAGCAGGTAGAACAACTTTTGTGGTGTCTTTCAGATGCCTACCGGAGCAATGTAAAAACTACCAGGAGAACTCCTGTCTGGCACCTTCCCCGGTGGAGTTTTGCATGGGGTGTGTTTGGAACATTTTGTCACCGGCCGAGTCCAAAATTCAGCGATTCCCCATCTCAGCCCAGAAAGCAGGTAGAACAACTTTTGTGGTGTCTTTCAGATGCCTACCAAGGTAGTGTAAAAACTACCAAGAGAACTCCTGTCTGGCACCTTCCCCGGTGGAGTTGTGCAGGGGGTGTGTTTGGAACATTTTGCCACCAGCCGACTCCAAAATTCAGCGGTTCCCCATCTCAGCCCACAAAGCAGGTAGAACAACTTTTGTGGTGCCTTTCAGCTGCCTACCAAGGTAGTGTAAAAACTACCAACAGAATTCGTTCCTGGCACCTTCCCCGGTGGAGTTGTGCATGGGGTGTGTTTGGAACATTTTGTCACCGGCCGAGTCCAAAATTCAGCGGTTCCCCATCTCAGCCCAGAAAGCAGGTAGAACAACTTTTGTGCTGTCTTTCAGATGCCTACCAAGGTAGTGTAAAAACTACCAGGAGAACTCCTGTCTGGCACCTTCCCCGGTGGACTTGTGCATGGGGTGTGTTTGGAACATTTTGTCACCGGCCGAGTCCAAAATTCAGCGGTTCCCCATCTCAGCCCAGAAAGCAGGAAGAACAACTTTTGTGGTGTCTTTCAAATGCCTACCAAGGTAGTGTAAAAACTACCAAGAGAACTCCTGTCTGGCACCTTCCCCGGTGGAGTTGTGCATGGGGTGTGTTTGGAACATTTTGTCACCAGCCGACTCCAAAATTCAGCGGTTCCCCATCTCAGCCCAGAAAGCAGGTAGAACAACTTTTGTTGTGTCTTTCAGATGCCTACCAAGGTAGTGTAAAAACTACCAGGAGAACTCCTGTCTGGCACCTTCCCCGGTGGAGTTGTGCATGGGGTGTGTTTGGAACATTTTGTCACCAGCCGAGTCCAAAATTCAGCGGTTCCCCATCTCAGCCCAGAAAGCAGGTAGAACAACTTTTGTGGTGCCTTTCAAATGCCTACCAAGGTAGTGTAAAAACTACCAAGAGAACTCCTGTCTGGCACCTTCCCCGGTGGAGTTGTGCATGGGGTGTGTTTGGAACATTTTGTCACCGGCCGAGTCCAAAATTCAGCGATTCCCCATCTCAGCCCAGAAAGCAGGTAGAACAACATTTGTGGTGTCTTTCAGATGCCTACCAAGGTAGTGTAAAAACTACCAAGAGAACTCCTGTCTGGCACCTTCCCCGGTGGAGTTGTGCATGGGGTGTGTTTGGAACATTTTGTCACCGGCCGACTCCAAAATTCAGCGATTCCCCATCTCAGCCCAGAAAGCAGGTAGAACAAGTTTTGTGGTGTCTTTCAGCTGCCTACCAAGGTAGTGTAAAAACTACCAGGAGAACTCCTGTCTGGCACCTTCCCCGGTGGAGTTGTGCATGGGGTGTGTTTGGAACATTTTGTCACCAGCCGAGTCCAAAATTCAGCGGTTCCCCATCTCAGCCCAGAAAGCAGGAAGAACAACTTTTGTGGTGCCTTTCAAATGCCTACCAAGGTAGTGTAAAAACTACCAGGAGAACTCCTGTCTGGCACCTTCCCCGGTGGAGTTGTGCATGGGGTGTGTTTGGAACATTTTGTCACCGGCCGACTCCAAAATTCAGCGATTCCCCATCTCAGCCCAGAAAGCAGGTAGAACAAATTTTGTGGTGTCTTTCAGATGCCTACCGGAGCAATGTAAAAACTACCAGGAGAACTCCTGTCTGGCACCTTCCCCGGTGGAGTTTTGCATGGGGTGTGTTTGGAACATTTTGTCACCGGCCGAGTCCAAAATTCAGCGATTCCCCATCTCAGCCCACAAAGCAGGTAGAACAACTTTTGTGGTGTCTTTCAGATGCCTACCAAGGTAGTGTAAAAACTACCAAGAGAACTCCTGTCTGGCACCTTCCCCGGTGGAGTTGTGCATGGGGTGTGTTTGGAACATTTTGTCACCGGCCGACTCCAAAATTCAGCGGTTCCCCATCTCAGCCCAGAAAGCAGGAAGAACAACTTTTGTGGTGCCTTTCAGCTGCCTACCAAGGTAGTGTAAAAACTACTAAGAGAACTCCTGTCTGGCACCTTCCCCGGTGGAGTTGTGCATGGGGTGTGTTTGGAACATTTTGTCACCAGCCGAGTCCAAAATTCAGCGGTTCCCCATCTCAGCCCAGAAAGCAGGTAGAACAACTTTTGTGGTGCCTTTCAGCTGCCTACCAAGGTAGTGTAAAAACTACCAGGAGAACTCCTGTCTGGCACCTTCCCCGGTGGAGTTGTGCATGGGGTGTGTTTGGAACATTTTGTCACCGGCCGACTCCAAAATTCAGCGATTCCCCATCTCAGCCCAGAAAGCAGGTAGAACAACTTTTGTGGTGTCTTTCAGATGCCTACCAAGGTAGTGTAAAAACTACCAAGAGAACTCCTGTCTGGCACCTTCCCCGGTGGAGTTGTGCATGGGGTGTGTTTGGAACATTTTGTCAACGGCCGACTCCAAAATTCAGCGGTTCCCCATCTCAGCCCAGAAAGCAGGTAGAACAACTTTTGTGGTGTCTTTCAGATGCCTACCAAGGTAGTGTAAAAACTACCAGGAGAACTCCTGTCTGGCACCTTCCCCGGTGGAGTTGTGCATGGGGTGTGTTTGGAACATTTTGTCACCGGCCGACTCCAAAATTCAGCGATTCCCCATCTCAGCCCAGAAAGCAGGTAGAACAACTTTTGTGGTGTCTTTCAGCTGCCTACCAAGGTAGTGTAAAAACTACCAGGAGAACTCCTGTCTGGCACCTTCCCCGGTGGAGTTGTGCATGGGGTGTGTTTGGAACATTTTGTCACCGGCCGACTCCAAAATTCAGCGGTTCCCCATCTCAGCCCAGAAAGCAGGTAGAACAACTTTTGTGGTGTCTTTCAGATGCCTACCAAGGTAGTGTAAAAACTACCAAGAGAACTCCTGTCTGGCACCTTCCCCGGTGGAGTTGTGCATGGGGTGTGTTTGGAACATTTTGTCACCGGCCGAGTCCAAAATTCAGCGGTTCCCCATCTCAGCCCCGAAAGCAGGAAGAACAACTTTTGTGGTGCCTTTCAAATGCCTACCAAGGTAGTGTAAAAACTACCAGGAGAACTCCTGTCTGGCACCTTCCCCGGTGGAGTTGTGCATGGGGTGTGTTTGGAACATTTTGTCACCGGCCGACTCCAAAATTCAGCGATTCCCCATCTCAGCCCAGAAAGCAGGTAGAACAACTTTTGTGGTGTCTTTCAGATGCCTACCGGAGCAATGTAAAAACTACCAGGAGAACTCCTGTCTGGCACCTTCCCCGGTGGAGTTTTGCATGGGGTGTGTTTGGAACATTTTGTCACCGGCCGAGTCCAAAATTCAGCGATTCCCCATCTCAGCCCACAAAGCAGGTAGAACAACTTTTGTGGTGTCTTTCAGATGCCTACCAAGGTAGTGTAAAAACTACCAAGAGAACTCCTGTCTGGCACCTTCCCCGGTGGAGTTGTGCATGGGGTGTGTTTGGAACATTTTGTCACCGGCCGACTCCAAAATTCAGCGGTTCCCCATCTCAGCCCAGAAAGCAGGAAGAACAACTTTTGTGGTGCCTTTCAGCTGCCTACCAAGGTAGTGTAAAAACTACCAGGAGAACTCCTGTCTGGCACCTTCCCCGGTGGAGTTGTGCAGGGGGTGTGTTTGGAACATTTTGTCAACGGCCGACTCCAAAATTCAGCGTTTCCCCATCTCAGCCCAGAAAGCAGGTAGAACAACTTTTGTGATGTCTTTCAGATGCCTACCAAGGTAGTGTAAAAACTACCAGGAGAACTCCTGTCTGGCACCTTCCCCGGTGGAGTTGTGCATGGGGTGTGTTTGGAACATTTTGTCACCGGCCGACTCCAAATTTCAGCGATTCCCCATCTCAGCCCACAAAGCAGGTAGAACAACTTTTGTGGTGTCTTTCAGATGCCTACCGGAGCAATGTAAAAACTACCAGGAGAACTCCTGTCTGGCACCTTCCCCGGTGGAGTTTTGCATGGGGTGTGTTTGGAACATTTTGTCACCGGCCGAGTCCAAAATTCAGCGATTCCCCATCTCAGCCCACAAAGCAGGTAGAACAACTTTTGTGGTGTCTTTCAGATGCCTACCAAGGTAGTGTAAAAACTACCAAGAGAACTCCTGTCTGGCACCTTCCCCGGTGGAGTTGTGCAGGGGGTGTGTTTGGAACATTTTGCCACCGGCCGACTCCAAAATTCAGCGGTTCCCCATCTCAGCCCACAAAGCAGGTAGAACAACTTTTGTGGTGCCTTTCAGCTGCCTACCAAGGTAGTGTAAAAACTACCAACAGAATTCGTTCCTGGCACCTTCCCCGGTGGAGTTGTGCATGGGGTGTGTTTGGAACATTTTGTCACCGGCCGAGTCCAAAATTCAGCGGTTCCCCATCTCAGCCCAGAAAGCAGGTAGAACAACTTTTGTGCTGTCTTTCAGATGCCTACCAAGGTAGTGTAAAAACTACCAGGAGAACTCCTGTCTGGCACCTTCCCCGGTGGAGTTTTGCATGGGGTGTGTTTGGAACATTTTGTCACCGGCCGAGTCCAAAATTCAGCGGTTCCCCATCTCAGCCCAGAAAGCAGGAAGAACAACTTTTGTGGTGTCTTTCAAATGCCTACCAAGGTAGTGTAAAAACTACCAAGAGAACTCCTGTCTGGCACCTTCCCCGGTGGAGTTGTGCATGGGGTGTGTTTGGAACATTTTGTCACCAGCCGACTCCAAAATTCAGCGTTTCCCCATCTCAGCCCAGAAAGCAGGTAGAACAACTTTTGTGGTGTCTTTCAGATGCCTACCGGAGCAATGTAAAAACTACCAGGAGAACTCCTGTCTGGCACCTTCCCCGGTGGAGTTGTGCAGGGGGTGTGTTTGGAACATTTTGCCACCAGCCGACTCCAAAATTCAGCGGTTCCCCATCTCAGCCCAGAAAGCAGGTAGAACAACTTTTGTTGTGTCTTTCAGATGCCTACCAAGGTAGTGTAAAAACTACCAGGAGAACTCCTGTCTGGCACCTTCCCCGGTGGAGTTGTGCATGGGGTGTGTTTGGAACATTTTGTCACCAGCCGAGTCCAAAATTCAGCGGTTCCCCATCTCAGCCCAGAAAGCAGGTAGAACAACTTTTGTGGTGCCTTTCAAATGCCTACCAAGGTAGTGTAAAAACTACCAGGAGAACTCCTGTCTGGCACCTTCCCCGGTGGAGTTGTGCATGGGGTGTGTTTGGAACATTTTGTCACCGGCCGACTCCAAAATTCAGCGATTCCCCATCTCAGCCCAGAAAGCAGGTAGAACAACTTTTGTGGTGTCTTTCAGATGCCTACCAAGGTAGTGTAAAAACTACCAAGAGAACTCCTGTCTGGCACCTTCCCCGGTGGAGTTGTGCATGGGGTGTGTTTGGAACATTTTGTCACCGGCCGACTCCAAAATTCAGCGATTCCCCATCTCAGCCCAGAAAGCAGGTAGAACAAGTTTTGTGGTGTCTTTCAGCTGCCTACCAAGGTAGTGTAAAAACTACCAGGAGAACTCCTGTCTGGCACCTTCCCCGGTGGAGTTGTGCATGGGGTGTGTTTGGAACATTTTGTCACCGGCCGACTCCAAAATTCAGCGGTTCCCCATCTCAGCCCAGAAAGCAGGTAGAACAACTTTTGTCGTGTCTTTCAGATGCCTACCAAGGTAGTGTAAAAACTACCAGGAGAACTCCTGTCTGGCACCTTCCCCGGTGGAGTTGTGCATGGGGTGTGTTTGGAACATTTTGTCACCAGCCGAGTCCAAAATTCAGCGGTTCCCCATCTCAGCCCAGAAAGCAGGAAGAACAACTTTTGTGGTGCCTTTCAAATGCCTACCAAGGTAGTGTAAAAACTACCAGGAGAACTCCTGTCTGGCACCTTCCCCGGTGGAGTTGTGCATGGGGTGTGTTTGGAACATTTTGTCACCGGCCGACTCCAAAATTCAGCGATTCCCCATCTCAGCCCAGAAAGCAGGTAGAACAACTTTTGTGGTGTCTTTCAGATGCCTACCGGAGCAATGTAAAAACTACCAGGAGAACTCCTGTCTGGCACCTTCCCCGGTGGAGTTTTGCATGGGGTGTGTTTGGAACATTTTGTCACCGGCCGAGTCCAAAATTCAGCGATTCCCCATCTCAGCCCAGAAAGCAGGTAGAACAACTTTTGTGGTGCCTTTCAGCTGCCTACCAAGGTAGTGTAAAAACTACCAGGAGAACTCCTGTCTGGCACCTTCCCCGGTGGAGTTGTGCATGGGGTGTGTTTGGAACATTTTGTCACCGGCCGACTCCAAAATTCAGCGGTTCCCCATCTCAGCCCAGAAAGCAGGTAGAACAACTTTTGTCGTGTCTTTCAGATGCCTACCAAGGTAGTGTAAAAACTACCAGGAGAACTCCTGTCTGGCACCTTCCCCGGTGGAGTTGTGCATGGGGTGTGTTTGGAACATTTTGTCACCAGCCGAGTCCAAAATTCAGCGGTTCCCCATCTCAGCCCAGAAAGCAGGAAGAACAACTTTTGTGGTGCCTTTCAAATGCCTACCAAGGTAGTGTAAAAACTACCAGGAGAACTCCTGTCTGGCACCTTCCCCGGTGGAGTTGTGCATGGGGTGTGTTTGGAACATTTTGTCACCGGCCGACTCCAAAATTCAGCGATTCCCCATCTCAGCCCACAAAGCAGGTAGAACAACTTTTGTGGTGTCTTTCAGCTGCCTACCAAGGTAGTGTAAAAACTACCAGGAGAACTCCTGTCTGGCACCTTCCCCGGTGGAGTTTTGCATGGGGTGTGTTTGGAACATTTTGTCACCGGCCGAGTCCAAAATTCAGCGATTCCCCATCTCAGCCCAGAAAGCAGGTAGAACAACTTTTGTGGTGCCTTTCAGCTGCCTACCAAGGTAGTGTAAAAACTACCAGGAGAACTCCTGTCTGGCACCTTCCCCGGTGGAGTTGTGCATGGGGTGTGTTTGGAACATTTTGTCACCAGCCGAGTCCAAAATTCAGCGGTTCCCCATCTCAGCCCAGAAAGCAGGTAGAACAACTTTTGTGGTGCCTTTCAGCTGCCTACCAAGGTAGTGTAAAAACTACCAGGAGAACTCCTGTCTGGCACCTTCCCCGGTGGAGTTGTGCATGGGGTGTGTTTGGAACATTTTGTCACCGGCCGAGTCCAAAATTCAGCGGTTCCCCATCTCAGCCCAGAAAGCAGGTAGAACAACTTTTGTGGTGTCTTTCAGCTGCCTACCAAGGTAGTGTAAAAACTACCAGGAGAACTCCTGTCTGGCACCTTCCCCGGTGGAGTTGTGCATGGGGTGTGTTTGGAACATTTTGTCACCGGCCGAGTCCAAAATTCAGCGGTTCCCCATCTCAGCCCAGAAAGCAGGTAGAACAACTTTTGTCGTGTCTTTCAGATGCCTACCAAGGTAGTGTAAAAACTACCAAGAGAACTCCTGTCTGGCACCTTCCCCGGTGGAGTTGTGCATGGGGTGTGTTTGGAACATTTTGTCACCGGCCGAGTCCAAAATTCAGCGGTTCCCCATCTCAGCCCCGAAAGCAGGAAGAACAACTTTTGTGGTGTCTTTCAAATGCCTACCAAGGTAGTGTAAAAACTACCAGGAGAACTCCTGTCTGGCACCTTCCCCGGTGGAGTTGTGCATGGGGTGTGTTTGGAACATTTTGTCACCGGCCGACTCCAAAATTCAGCGATTCCCCATCTCAGCCCAGAAAGCAGGTAGAACAACTTTTGTGGTGTCTTTCAGATGCCTACCGGAGCAATGTAAAAACTACCAGGAGAACTCCTGTCTGGCACCTTCCCCGGTGGAGTTTTGCATGGGGTGTGTTTGGAACATTTTGTCACCGGCCGAGTCCAAAATTCAGCGATTCTCCATCTCAGCCCACAAAGCAGGTAGAACAACTTTTGTGGTGTCTTTCAGATGCCTACCAAGGTAGTGTAAAAACTACCAAGAGAACTCCTGTCTGGCACCTTCCCCGGTGGAGTTGTGCATGGGGTGTGTTTGGAACATTTTGTCACCGGCCGACTCCAAAATTCAGCGGTTCCCCATCTCAGCCCAGAAAGCAGGTAGAACAACTTTTGTGGTGTCTTTCAGCTGCCTACCAAGGTAGTGTAAAAACTACCAGGAGAACTCCTGTCTGGCACCTTCCCCGGTGGAGTTGTGCATGGGGTGTGTTTGGAACATTTTGTCACCAGCAGAGTCCAAAATTCAGCGGTTCCCCATCTCAGCCCAGAAAGCAGGTAGAACAACTTTTGTGGTGCCTTTCAAATGCCTACCAAGGTAGTGTAAAAACTACCAAGAGAACTCCTGTCTGGCACCTTCCCCGGTGGAGTTGTGCATGGGGTGTGTTTGGAACATTTTGTCACCGGCCGAGTCCAAAATTCAGCGATTCCCCATCTCAGCCCAGAAAGCAGGTAGAACAACTTTTGTGGTGTCTTTCAGATGCCTACCAAGGTAGTGTAAAAACTACCAAGAGAACTCCTGTCTGGCACCTTCCCCGGTGGAGTTGTGCATGGGGTGTGTTTGGAACATTTTGTCACCGGCCGAGTCCAAAATTCAGCGGTTCCCCATCTCAGCCCAGAAAGCAGGTAGAACAACTTTTGTGGTGTCTTTCAGATGCCTACCAAGGTAGTGTAAAAACTACCAAGAGAACTCCTGTCTGGCACCTTCCCCGGTGGAGTTGTGCATGGGGTGTGTTTGAAACATTTTGTCAACGGCCGACTCCAAAATTCAGCGGTTCCCCATCTCAGCCCAGAAAGCAGGTAGAATAACTTTTGTGGTGTCTTTCAGATGCCTACCAAGGTAGTGTAAAAACTACCAGGAGAACTCCTGTCTGGCACCTTCCCCGGTGGAGTTGTGCATGGGGTGTGTTTGGAACATTTTGTCACCAGCCGAGTCCAAAATTCAGCGGTTCCCCATCTCAGCCCAGAAAGCAGGTAGAACAACTTTTGTGGTGCCTTTCAAATGCCTACCAAGGTAGTGTAAAAACTACCAAGAGAACTCCTGTCTGGCACCTTCCCCGGTGGAGTTGTGCATGGGGTGTGTTTGGAACATTTTGTCACCGGCCGACTCCAAAATTCAGCGGTTCCCCATCTCAGCCCAGAAAGCAGGTAGAACAACTTTTGTGGTGTCTTTCAGATGCCTACCAAGGTAGTGTAAAAACTACCAAGAGAACTCCTGTCTGGCACCTTCCCCGGTGGAGTTGTGCATGGGGTGTGTTTGGAACATTTTGTCACCGGCCGACTCCAAAATTCAGCGATTCCCCATCTCAGCCCAGAAAGCAGGTAGAACAACTTTTCGGGTGTCTTTCAGCTGCCTACCAAGGTAGTGTAAAAACTACCAGGAGAACTCCTGTCTGGCACCTTCCCCGGTGGAGTTGTGCATGGGGTGTGTTTGGAACATTTTGTCACCGGCCGACTCCAAAATTCAGCGGTTCCCCATCTCAGCCCAGAAAGCAGGTAGAACAACTTTTGTCGTGTCTTTCAGATGCCTACCAAGGTAGTGTAAAAACTACCAGGAGAACTCCTGTCTGGCACCTTCCCCGGTGGAGTTGTGCATGGGGTGTGTTTGGAACATTTTGTCACCGGCCGAGTCCAAAATTCAGCTGTTCCCCATCCTAGCCCAGAAAGCAGGAAGAACAACTTTTGTGGTGCCTTTCAAATGCCTACCAAGGTAGTGTAAAAACTACCAGGAGAACTCCTGTCTGGCACCTTCCCCGGTGGAGTTGTGCATGGGGTGTGTTTGGAACAATTTGTCACCGGCCGACTCCAAAATTCAGCGATTCCCCATCTCAGCCCAGAAAGCAGGTAGAACAACTTTTGTGGTGTCTTTCAGATGCCTACCGGAGCAATGTAAAAACTACCAGGAGAACTCCTGTCTGGCACCTTCCCCGGTGGAGTTTTGCATGGGGTGTGTTTGGAACATTTTGTCACCGGCCGAGTCCAAAATTCAGCGATTCCCCATCTCAGCCCAGAAAGCAGGTAGAACAACTTTTGTGGTGTCTTTCAGATGCCTACCAAGGTAGTGTAAAAACTACCAAGAGAACTCCTGTCTGGCACCTTCCCCGGTGGAGTTGTGCAGGGGGTGTGTTTGGAACATTTTGCCACCAGCCGACTCCAAAATTCAGCGGTTCCCCATCTCAGCCCACAAAGCAGGTAGAACAACTTTTGTGGTGCCTTTCAGCTGCCTACCAAGGTAGTGTAAAAACTACCAACAGAATTCGTTCCTGGCACCTTCCCCGGTGGAGTTGTGCATGGGGTGTGTTTGGAACATTTTGTCACCGGCCGAGTCCAAAATTCAGCGGTTCCCCATCTCAGCCCAGAAAGCAGGTAGAACAACTTTTGTGCTGTCTTTCAGATGCCTACCAAGGTAGTGTAAAAACTACCAGGAGAACTCCTGTCTGGCACCTTCCCCGGTGGACTTGTGCATGGGGTGTGTTTGGAACATTTTGTCACCGGCCGAGTCCAAAATTCAGCGGTTCCCCATCTCAGCCCAGAAAGCAGGAAGAACAACTTTTGTGGTGTCTTTCAAATGCCTACCAAGGTAGTGTAAAAACTACCAAGAGAACTCCTGTCTGGCACCTTCCCCGGTGGAGTTGTGCATGGGGTGTGTTTGGAACATTTTGTCACCAGCCGACTCCAAAATTCAGCGTTTCCCCATCTCAGCCCAGAAAGCAGGTAGAACAACTTTTGTGGTGTCTTTCAGATGCCTACCGGAGCAATGTAAAAACTACCAGGAGAACTCCTGTCTGGCACCTTCCCCGGTGGAGTTGTGCAGGGGGTGTGTTTGGAACATTTTGCCACCAGCCGACTCCAAAATTCAGCGGTTCCCCATCTCAGCCCAGAAAGCAGGTAGAACAACTTTTGTTGTGTCTTTCAGATGCCTACCAAGGTAGTGTAAAAACTACCAGGAGAACTCCTGTCTGGCACCTTCCCCGGTGGAGTTGTGCATGGGGTGTGTTTGGAACATTTTGTCACCAGCCGAGTCCAAAATTCAGCGGTTCCCCATCTCAGCCCAGAAAGCAGGTAGAACAACTTTTGTGGTGCCTTTCAAATGCCTACCAAGGTAGTGTAAAAACTACCAAGAGAACTCCTGTCTGGCACCTTCCCCGGTGGAGTTGTGCATGGGGTGTGTTTGGAACATTTTGTCACCGGCCGAGTCCAAAATTCAGCGATTCCCCATCTCAGCCCAGAAAGCAGGTAGAACAACATTTGTGGTGTCTTTCAGATGCCTACCAAGGTAGTGTAAAAACTACCAAGAGAACTCCTGTCTGGCACCTTCCCCGGTGGAGTTGTGCATGGGGTGTGTTTGGAACATTTTGTCACCGGCCGACTCCAAAATTCAGCGATTCCCCATCTCAGCCCAGAAAGCAGGTAGAACAAGTTTTGTGGTGTCTTTCAGCTGCCTACCAAGGTAGTGTAAAAACTACCAGGAGAACTCCTGTCTGGCACCTTCCCCGGTGGAGTTGTGCATGGGGTGTGTTTGGAACATTTTGTCACCAGCCGAGTCCAAAATTCAGCGGTTCCCCATCTCAGCCCAGAAAGCAGGAAGAACAACTTTTGTGGTGCCTTTCAAATGCCTACCAAGGTAGTGTAAAAACTACCAGGAGAACTCCTGTCTGGCACCTTCCCCGGTGGAGTTGTGCATGGGGTGTGTTTGGAACATTTTGTCACCGGCCGACTCCAAAATTCAGCGATTCCCCATCTCAGCCCAGAAAGCAGGTAGAACAAATTTTGTGGTGTCTTTCAGATGCCTACCGGAGCAATGTAAAAACTACCAGGAGAACTCCTGTCTGGCACCTTCCCCGGTGGAGTTTTGCATGGGGTGTGTTTGGAACATTTTGTCACCGGCCGAGTCCAAAATTCAGCGATTCCCCATCTCAGCCCACAAAGCAGGTAGAACAACTTTTGTGGTGTCTTTCAGATGCCTACCAAGGTAGTGTAAAAACTACCAAGAGAACTCCTGTCTGGCACCTTCCCCGGTGGAGTTGTGCATGGGGTGTGTTTGGAACATTTTGTCACCGGCCGACTCCAAAATTCAGCGGTTCCCCATCTCAGCCCAGAAAGCAGGAAGAACAACTTTTGTGGTGCCTTTCAGCTGCCTACCAAGGTAGTGTAAAAACTACTAAGAGAACTCCTGTCTGGCACCTTCCCCGGTGGAGTTGTGCATGGGGTGTGTTTGGAACATTTTGTCACCAGCCGAGTCCAAAATTCAGCGGTTCCCCATCTCAGCCCAGAAAGCAGGTAGAACAACTTTTGTGGTGCCTTTCAGCTGCCTACCAAGGTAGTGTAAAAACTACCAGGAGAACTCCTGTCTGGCACCTTCCCCGGTGGAGTTGTGCATGGGGTGTGTTTGGAACATTTTGTCACCGGCCGACTCCAAAATTCAGCGATTCCCCATCTCAGCCCAGAAAGCAGGTAGAACAACTTTTGTGGTGTCTTTCAGATGCCTACCAAGGTAGTGTAAAAACTACCAAGAGAACTCCTGTCTGGCACCTTCCCCGGTGGAGTTGTGCATGGGGTGTGTTTGGAACATTTTGTCAACGGCCGACTCCAAAATTCAGCGGTTCCCCATCTCAGCCCAGAAAGCAGGTAGAACAACTTTTGTGGTGTCTTTCAGATGCCTACCAAGGTAGTGTAAAAACTACCAGGAGAACTCCTGTCTGGCACCTTCCCCGGTGGAGTTGTGCATGGGGTGTGTTTGGAACATTTTGTCACCGGCCGACTCCAAAATTCAGCGATTCCCCATCTCAGCCCAGAAAGCAGGTAGAACAACTTTTGTGGTGTCTTTCAGCTGCCTACCAAGGTAGTGTAAAAACTACCAGGAGAACTCCTGTCTGGCACCTTCCCCGGTGGAGTTGTGCATGGGGTGTGTTTGGAACATTTTGTCACCGGCCGACTCCAAAATTCAGCGGTTCCCCATCTCAGCCCAGAAAGCAGGTAGAACAACTTTTGTGGTGTCTTTCAGATGCCTACCAAGGTAGTGTAAAAACTACCAAGAGAACTCCTGTCTGGCACCTTCCCCGGTGGAGTTGTGCATGGGGTGTGTTTGGAACATTTTGTCACCGGCCGAGTCCAAAATTCAGCGGTTCCCCATCTCAGCCCCGAAAGCAGGAAGAACAACTTTTGTGGTGCCTTTCAAATGCCTACCAAGGTAGTGTAAAAACTACCAGGAGAACTCCTGTCTGGCACCTTCCCCGGTGGAGTTGTGCATGGGGTGTGTTTGGAACATTTTGTCACCGGCCGACTCCAAAATTCAGCGATTCCCCATCTCAGCCCAGAAAGCAGGTAGAACAACTTTTGTGGTGTCTTTCAGATGCCTACCGGAGCAATGTAAAAACTACCAGGAGAACTCCTGTCTGGCACCTTCCCCGGTGGAGTTTTGCATGGGGTGTGTTTGGAACATTTTGTCACCGGCCGAGTCCAAAATTCAGCGATTCCCCATCTCAGCCCACAAAGCAGGTAGAACAACTTTTGTGGTGTCTTTCAGATGCCTACCAAGGTAGTGTAAAAACTACCAAGAGAACTCCTGTCTGGCACCTTCCCCGGTGGAGTTGTGCATGGGGTGTGTTTGGAACATTTTGTCACCGGCCGACTCCAAAATTCAGCGGTTCCCCATCTCAGCCCAGAAAGCAGGAAGAACAACTTTTGTGGTGCCTTTCAGCTGCCTACCAAGGTAGTGTAAAAACTACCAGGAGAACTCCTGTCTGGCACCTTCCCCGGTGGAGTTGTGCAGGGGGTGTGTTTGGAACATTTTGTCAACGGCCGACTCCAAAATTCAGCGTTTCCCCATCTCAGCCCAGAAAGCAGGTAGAACAACTTTTGTGATGTCTTTCAGATGCCTACCAAGGTAGTGTAAAAACTACCAGGAGAACTCCTGTCTGGCACCTTCCCCGGTGGAGTTGTGCATGGGGTGTGTTTGGAACATTTTGTCACCGGCCGACTCCAAATTTCAGCGATTCCCCATCTCAGCCCACAAAGCAGGTAGAACAACTTTTGTGGTGTCTTTCAGATGCCTACCAAGGTAGTGTAAAAACTACCAGGAGAACTCCTGTCTGGCACCTTCCCCGGTGGAGTTGTGCATGGGGTGTGTTTGGAACATTTTGTCACCGGCCGACTCCAAAATTCAGCGGTTCCCCATCTCAGCCCACAAAGCAGGTAGAACAACTTTTGTGGTGTCTTTCAGATGCCTACCAAGGTAGTGTAAAAACTACCAAGAGAACTCCTGTCTGGCACCTTCCCCGGTGGAGTTGTGCATGGGGTGTGTTTGGAACATTTTGTCACCGGCCGAGTCCAAAATTCAGCGATTCCCCATCTCAGCCCAGAAAGCAGGTAGAACAACTTTTGTGGTGTCTTTCAGATGCCTAACAAGGTAGTGTAAAAACTACCAAGAGAACTCCTGTCTGGCACCTTCCCCGGTGGACTTGTGCATGGGGTGTGTTTGGAACATTTTGTCACCGGCCGAGTCCAAAATTCAGCGGTTCCCCATCTCAGCCCAGAAAGCAGGTAGAACAACTTTTGTGGTGTCTTTCAGATGCCTACCAAGGTAGTGTAAAAACTACCAGGAGAACTCCTGTCTGGCACCTTCCCCGGTGGAGTTGTGCATGGGGTGTGTTTGGAACATTTTGTCACCGGCCGACTCCAAAATTCAGCGGTTCCCCATCTCAGCCCACAAAGCAGGTAGAACAACTTTTGTGGTGTCTTTCAGATGCCTACCGGAGCAATGTAAAAACTACCAGGAGAACTCCTGTCTGGCACCTTCCCCGGTGGAGTTGTGCAGGGGGTGTGTTTGGAACATTTTGCCACCAGCCGACTCCAAAATTCAGCGGTTCCCCATCTCAGCCCAGAAAGCAGGTAGAACAACTTTTGTGGTGTCTTTCAGATGCCTACCAAGGTAGTGTAAAAACTACCAGGAGAACTCCTGTCTGGCACCTTCCCCGGTGGAGTTGTGCATGGGGTGTGTTTGGAACATTTTGTCACCAGCCGAGTCCAAAATTCAGCGGTTCCCCATCTCAGCCCAGAAAGCAGGTAGAACAACTTTTGTGGTGCCTTTCAGCTGCCTACCAAGGTAGTGTAAAAACTACCAACAGAATTCGTTCCTGGCACCTTCCCCGGTGGAGTTGTGCATGGGGTGTGTTTGGAACATTTTGTCACCGGCCGAGTCCAAAATTCAGCGGTTCCCCATCTCAGCCCAGAAAGCAGGTAGAACAACTTTTGTGGTGTCTTTCAGATGCCTACCAAGGTAGTGTAAAAACTACCAGGAGAACTCCTGTCTGGCACCTTCCCCGGTGGAGTTTTGCATGGGGTGTGTTTGGAACATTTTGTCACCGGCCGAGTCCAAAATTCAGCGGTTCCCCATCTCAGCCCACAAAGCAGGTAGAACAACTTTTGTGGTGTCTTTCAGATGCCTACCAAGGTAGTGTAAAAACTACCAAGAGAACTCCTGTCTGGCACCTTCCCCGGTGGAGTTGTGCATGGGGTGTGTTTGGAACATTTTGTCACCGGCCGACTCCAAAATTCAGCGGTTCCCCATCTCAGCCCAGAAAGCAGGAAGAACAACTTTTGTGGTGCCTTTCAGCTGCCTACCAAGGTAGTGTAAAAACTACCAGGAGAACTCCTGTCTGGCACCTTCCCCGGTGGAGTTGTGCAGGGGGTGTGTTTGGAAAATTTTGTCAACGGCCGACTCCAAAATTCAGCGTTTCCCCATCTCAGCCCAGAAAGCAGGTAGAACAACTTTTGTGATGTCTTTCAGATGCCTACCAAGGTAGTGTAAAAACTACCAGGAGAACTCCTGTCTGGCACCTTCCCCGGTGGAGTTGTGCATGGGGTGTGTTTGGAACATTTTGTCACCGGCCGAGTCCAAAATTCAGCGATTCCCCATCTCAGCCCAGAAAGCAGGTAGAACAACTTTTGTGGTGTCTTTCAGATGCCTACCAAGGTAGTGTAAAAACTACCAGGAGAACTCCTGTCTGGCACCTTCCCCGGTGGAGTTGTGCATGGGGTGTGTTTGGAACATTTTGTCACCGGCCGACTCCAAAATTCAGCGGTTCCCCATCTCAGCCCACAAAGCAGGTAGAACAACTTTTGTGGTGCCTTTCAAATGCCTACCAAGGTAGTGTAAAAACTACCAAGAGAACTCCTGTCTGGCACCTTCCCCGGTGGAGTTGTGCATGGGGTGTGTTTGGAACATTTTGTCACCGGCCGACTCCAAAATTCAGCGATTCCCCATCTCAGCCCAGAAAGCAGGTAGAACAACTTTTGTGGTGTCTTTCAGATGCCTAACAAGGTAGTGTAAAAACTACCAAGAGAACTCCTGTCTGGCACCTTCCCCGGTGGACTTGTGCATGGGGTGTGTTTGGAACATTTTGTCACCGGCCGAGTCCAAAATTCAGCGGTTCCCCATCTCAGCCCAGAAAGCAGGTAGAACAACTTTTGTGGTGTCTTTCAGATGCCTACCAAGGTAGTGTAAAAACTACCAGGAGAACTCCTGTCTGGCACCTTCCCCGGTGGAGTTGTGCATGGGGTGTGTTTGGAACATTTTGTCACCGGCCGACTCCAAAATTCAGCGGTTCCCCATCTCAGCCCACAAAGCAGGTAGAACAACTTTTGTGGTGTCTTTCAGATGCCTACCGGAGCAATGTAAAAACTACCAGGAGAACTCCTGTCTGGCACCTTCCCCGGTGGAGTTGTGCAGGGGGTGTGTTTGGAACATTTTGCCACCAGCCGACTCCAAAATTCAGCGGTTCCCCATCTCAGCCCAGAAAGCAGGTAGAACAACTTTTGTGGTGTCTTTCAGATGCCTACCAAGGTAGTGTAAAAACTACCAGGAGAACTCCTGTCTGGCACCTTCCCCGGTGGAGTTGTGCATGGGGTGTGTTTGGAACATTTTGTCACCAGCCGAGTCCAAAATTCAGCGGTTCCCCATCTCAGCCCAGAAAGCAGGTAGAACAACTTTTGTGGTGCCTTTCAGCTGCCTACCAAGGTAGTGTAAAAACTACCAACAGAATTCGTTCCTGGCACCTTCCCCGGTGGAGTTGTGCATGGGGTGTGTTTGGAACATTTTGTCACCGGCCGAGTCCAAAATTCAGCGGTTCCCCATCTCAGCCCAGAAAGCAGGTAGAACAACTTTTGTGCTGTCTTTCAGATGCCTACCAAGGTAGTGTAAAAACTACCAGGAGAACTCCTGTCTGGCACCTTCCCCGGTGGAGTTTTGCATGGGGTGTGTTTGGAACATTTTGTCACCGGCCGAGTCCAAAATTCAGCGGTTCCCCATCTCAGCCCAGAAAGCAGGAAGAACAACTTTTGTGGTGCCTTTCAAATGCCTACCAAGGTAGTGTAAAAACTACCAAGAGAACTCCTGTCTGGCACCTTCCCCGGTGGAGTTGTGCATGGGGTGTGTTTGGAACATTTTGTCACCAGCCGACTCCAAAATTCAGCGTTTCCCCATCTCAGCCCAGAAAGCAGGTAGAACAACTTTTGTGGTGTCTTTCAGATGCCTACCGGAGCAATGTAAAAACTACCAGGAGAACTCCTGTCTGGCACCTTCCCCGGTGGAGTTGTGCAGGGGGTGTGTTTGGAACATTTTGCCACCAGCCGACTCCAAAATTCAGCGGTTCCCCATCTCAGCCCAGAAAGCAGGTAGAACAACTTTTGTTGTGTCTTTCAGATGCCTACCAAGGTAGTGTAAAAACTACCAGGAGAACTCCTGTCTGGCACCTTCCCCGGTGGAGTTGTGCATGGGGTGTGTTTGGAACATTTTGTCACCAGCCGAGTCCAAAATTCAGCGGTTCCCCATCTCAGCCCAGAAAGCAGGTAGAACAACTTTTGTGGTGCCTTTCAAATGCCTACCAAGGTAGTGTAAAAACTACCAAGAGAACTCCTGTCTGGCACCTTCCCCGGTGGAGTTGTGCATGGGGTGTGTTTGGAACATTTTGTCACCGGCCGACTCCAAAATTCAGCGATTCCCCATCTCAGCCCAGAAAGCAGGTAGAACAACATTTGTGGTGTCTTTCAGATGCCTACCAAGGTAGTGTAAAAACTACCAAGAGAACTCCTGTCTGGCACCTTCCCCGGTGGAGTTGTGCATGGGGTGTGTTTGGAACATTTTGTCACCGGCCGAGTCCAAAATTCAGCGATTCCCCATCTCAGCCCACAAAGCAGGTAGAACAACTTTTGTGGTGTCTTTCAGCTGCCTACCAAGGTAGTGTAAAAACTACCAGGAGAACTCCTGTCTGGCACCTTCCCCGGTGGAGTTGTGCATGGGGTGTGTTTGGAACATTTTGTCACCGGCCGACTCCAAAATTCAGCGGTTCCCCATCTCAGCCCAGAAAGCAGGTAGAACAACTTTTGTGGTGTCTTTCAGATGCCTACCAAGGTAGTGTAAAAACTACCAGGAGAACTCCTGTCTGGCACCTTCCCCGGTGGAGTTGTGCATGGGGTGTGTTTGGAACATTTTGTCACCAGCCGAGTCCAAAATTCAGCGGTTCCCCATCTCAGCCCAGAAAGCAGGAAGAACAACTTTTGTGGTGCCTTTCAAATGCCTACCAAGGTAGTGTAAAAACTACCAAGAGAACTCCTGTCTGGCACCTTCCCCGGTGGAGTTGTGCATGGGGTGTGTTTGGAACATTTTGTCACCGGCCGACTCCAAAATTCAGCGATTCCCCATCTCAGCCCAGAAAGCAGGTAGAACAACTTTTGTGGTGTCTTTCAGATGCCTACCGGAGCAATGTAAAAACTACCAGGAGAACTCCTGTCTGGCACCTTCCCCGGTGGAGTTTTGCATGGGGTGTGTTTGGAACATTTTGTCACCGGCCGAGTCCAAAATTCAGCGATTCCCCATCTCAGCCCACAAAGCAGGTAGAACAACTTTTGTGGTGTCTTTCAGATGCCTACCAAGGTAGTGTAAAAACTACCAAGAGAACTCCTGTCTGGCACCTTCCCCGGTGGAGTTGTGCATGGGGTGTGTTTGGAACATTTTGTCACCGGCCGAGTCCAAAATTCAGCGGTTCCCCATCTCAGCCCAGAAAGCAGGAAGAACAACTTTTGTGGTGCCTTTCAGATGCCTACCAAGGTAGTGTAAAAACTACCAGGAGAACTCCTGTCTGGCACCTTCCCCGGTGGAGTTGTGCATGGGGTGTGTTTGGAACATTTTGTCACCAGCCGAGTCCAAAATTCAGCGGTTCCCCATCTCAGCCCAGAAAGCAGGTAGAACAACTTTTGTGGTGCCTTTCAGCTGCCTACCAAGGTAGTGTAAAAACTACCAGGAGAACTCCTGTCTGGCACCTTCCCCGGTGGAGTTGTGCATGGGGTGTGTTTGGAACATTTTGTCACCGGCCGAGTCCAAAATTCAGCGATTCCCCATCTCAGCCCAGAAAGCAGGTAGAACAACTTTTGTGGTGTCTTTCAGATGCCTACCAAGGTAGTGTAAAAACTACCAAGAGAACTCCTGTCTGGCACCTTCCCCGGTGGAGTTGTGCATGGGGTGTGTTTGGAACATTTTGTCACCGGCCGACTCCAAAATTCAGCGGTTCCCCATCTCAGCCCAGAAAGCAGGTAGAACAACTTTTGTGGTGTCTTTCAGATGCCTACCAAGGTAGTGTAAAAACTACCAGGAGAACTCCTGTCTGGCACCTTCCCCGGTGGAGTTGTGCATGGGGTGTGTTTGGAACATTTTGTCACCGGCCGAGTCCAAAATTCAGCGATTCCCCATCTCAGCCCACAAAGCAGGTAGAACAACTTTTGTGGTGTCTTTCAGCTGCCTACCAAGGTAGTGTAAAAACTACCAGGAGAACTCCTGTCTGGCACCTTCCCCGGTGGAGTTGTGCATGGGGTGTGTTTGGAACATTTTGTCACCGGCCGAGTCCAAAATTCAGCGGTTCCCCATCTCAGCCCAGAAAGCAGGTAGAACAACTTTTGTCGTGTCTTTCAGATGCCTACCAAGGTAGTGTAAAAACTACCAAGAGAACTCCTGTCTGGCACCTTCCCCGGTGGAGTTGTGCATGGGGTGTGTTTGGAACATTTTGTCACCGGCCGAGTCCAAAATTCAGCGGTTCCCCATCTCAGCCCCGAAAGCAGGAAGAACAACTTTTGTGGTGCCTTTCAAATGGCTACCAAGGTAGTGTAAAAACTACCAGGAGAACTCCTGTCTGGCACCTTCCCCGGTGGAGTTGTGCATGGGGTGTGTTTGGAACATTTTGTCACCGGCCGACTCCAAAATTCAGCGATTCCCCATCTCAGCCCAGAAAGCAGGTAGAACAACTTTTGTGGTGTCTTTCAGATGCCTACCGGAGCAATGTAAAAACTACCAGGAGAACTCCTGTCTGGCACCTTCCCCGGTGGAGTTTTGCATGGGGTGTGTTTGGAACATTTTGTCACCGGCCGAGTCCAAAATTCAGCGATTCCCCATCTCAGCCCACAAAGCAGGTAGAACAACTTTTGTGGTGTCTTTCAGATGCCTACCAAGGTAGTGTAAAAACTACCAAGAGAACTCCTGTCTGGCACCTTCCCCGGTGGAGTTGTGCATGGGGTGTGTTTGGAACATTTTGTCACCGGCCGAGTCCAAAATTCAGCGGTTCCCCATCTCAGCCCAGAAAGCAGGAAGAACAACTTTTGTGGTGTCTTTCAGCTGCCTACCAAGGTAGTGTAAAAACTACCAGGAGAACTCCTGTCTGGCACCTTCCCCGGTGGAGTTGTGCATGGGGTGTGTTTGGAACATTTTGTCAACGGCCGACTCCAAAATTCAGCGTTTCCCCATCTCAGCCCAGAAAGCAGGTAGAACAACTTTTGTGGTGCCTTTCAAATGCCTACCAAGGTAGTGTAAAAACTACCAAGAGAACTCCTGTCTGGCACCTTCCCCGGTGGAGTTGTGCATGGGGTGTGTTTGGAACATTTTGTCACCGGCCGACTCCAAAATTCAGCGATTCCCCATCTCAGCCCAGAAAGCAGGTAGAACAACTTTTGTGGTGTCTTTCAGCTGCCTACCAAGGTAGTGTAAAAACTACCAGGAGAACTCCTGTCTGGCACCTTCCCCGGTGGAGTTGTGCATGGGGTGTGTTTGGAACATTTTGTCACCAGCCGAGTCCAAAATTCAGCGGTTCCCCATCTCAGCCCAGAAAGCAGGTAGAACAACTTTTGTGGTGCCTTTCAGCTGCCTACCAAGGTAGTGTAAAAACTACCAAGAGAACTCCTGTCTGGCACCTTCCCCGGTGGAGTTGTGCATGGGGTGTGTTTGGAACATTTTGTCGCCGGCCGAGTCCAAAATTCAGCGTTTCCCCATCTCAGCCCAGAAAGCAGGTAGAACAACTTTTGTGGTGTCTTTCAGATGCCTACCAAGGTAGTGTAAAAACTACCAAGAGAACTCCTGTCTGGCACCTTCCCCGGTGGACTTGTGCATGGGGTGTGTTTGGAACATTTTGTCAACGGCCGACTCCAAAATTCAGCGGTTCCCCATCTCAGCCCAGAAAGCAGGTAGAACAACTTTTGTGGTGTCTTTCAGATGCCTACCAAGGTAGTGTAAAAACTACCAGGAGAACTTCTGTCTGGCACCTTCCCCGGTGGAGTTGTGCATGGGGTGTTTTTGGAACATTTTGTCAACGGCCGACTCCAAAATTCAGCGGTTCCCCATCTCAGCCCACAAAGCAGGTAGAACAACTTTTGTGGTGTCTTTCAGATGCCTACCGGAGCAATGTAAAAACTACCAGGAGAACTCCTGTCTGGCACCTTCCCCGGTGGAGTTGTGCATGGGGTGTGTTTGGAACATTTTGTCACCAGCCGACTCCAAAATTCAGCGGTTCCCCATCTCAGCCCAGAAAGCAGGTAGAACAACTTTTGTGGTGTCTTTCAGATGCCTACCAAGGTAGTGTAAAAACTACCAGGAGAACTCCTGTCTGGCACCTTCCCCGGTGGAGTTGTGCATGGGGTGTGTTTGGAACATTTTGTCACCAGCCGAGTCCAAAATTCAGCGGTTCCCCATCTCAGCCCACAAAGCAGGTAGAACAACTTTTGTGGTGTCTTTCAGATGCCTACCGGAGCAATGTAAAAACTACCAGGAGAACTCCTGTCTGGCACCTTCCCCGGTGGAGTTGTGCATGGGGTGTGTTTGGAACATTTTGTCACCGGCCGACTCCAAAATTCAGCGGTTCCCCATCTCAGCCCAGAAAGCAGGTAGAACAACTTTTGTGGTGTCTTTCAGATGCCTACCAAGGTAGTGTAAAAACTACCAAGAGAACTCCTGTCTGGCACCTTCCCCGGTGGAGTTGTGCATGGGGTGTGTTTGGAACATTTTGTCACCGGCCGACTCCAAAATTCAGCGATTCCCCATCTCAGCCCAGAAAGCAGGTAGAACAAGTTTTGTGGTGTCTTTCAGCTGCCTACCAAGGTAGTGTAAAAACTACCAGGAGAACTCCTGTCTGGCACCTTCCCCGGTGGAGTTGTGCATGGGGTGTGTTTGGAACATTTTGTCACCGGCCGAGTCCAAAATTCAGCGGTTCCCCATCTCAGCCCAGAAAGCAGGTAGAACAACTTTTGTCGTGTCTTTCAGCTGCCTACCAAGGTAGTGTAAAAACTACCAGGAGAACTCCTGTCTGGCACCTTCCCCGGTGGAGTTGTGCATGGGGTGTGTTTGGAACATTTTGTCACCGGCCGAGTCCAAAATTCAGCGATTCCCCATCTCAGCCCACAAAGCAGGTAGAACAACTTTTGTGGTGTCTTTCAGCTGCCTACCAAGGTAGTGTAAAAACTACCAGGAGAACTCCTGTCTGGCACCTTCCCCGGTGGAGTTGTGCATGGGGTGTGTTTGGAACATTTTGTCACCGGCCGACTCCAAAATTCAGCGATTCCCCATCTCAGCCCAGAAAGCAGGTAGAACAACTTTTGTGGTGTCTTTCAGATGCCTACCGGAGCAATGTAAAAACTACCAGGAGAACTCCTGTCTGGCACCTTCCCCGGTGGAGTTTTGCATGGGGTGTGTTTGGAACATTTTGTCACCGGCCGAGTCCAAAATTCAGCGATTCCCCATCTCAGCCCAGAAAGCAGGTAGAACAACTTTTGTGGTGTCTTTCAGCTGCCTACCAAGGTAGTGTAAAAACTACCAGGAGAACTCCTGTCTGGCACCTTCCCCGGTGGAGTTGTGCATGGGGTGTGTTTGGAACATTTTGTCACCGGCCGAGTCCAAAATTCAGCGGTTCCCCATCTCAGCCCAGAAAGCAGGTAGAACAACTTTTGTCGTGTCTTTCAGATGCCTACCAAGGTAGTGTAAAAACTACCAGGAGAACTCCTGTCTGGCACCTTCCCCGGTGGAGTTGTGCATGGGGTGTGTTTGGAACATTTTGTCACCAGCCGACTCCAAAATTCAGCGGTTCCCCATCTCAGCCCACAAAGCAGGTAGAACAACTTTTGTGGTGCCTTTCACCTGCCTACCAAGGTAGTGTAAAAACTACCAGGAGAACTCCTGTCTGGCACCTTCCCCGGTGGAGTTTTGCATGGGGTGTGTTTGGAACATTTTGTCACCGGCCGACTCCAAAATTCAGCGATTCCCCATCTCAGCCCAGAAAGCAGGTAGAACAACTTTTGTGGTGTCTTTCAGATGCCTACCGGAGCAATGTAAAAACTACCAGGAGAACTCCTGTCTGGCACCTTCCCCGGTGGAGTTGTGCATGGGGTGTGTTTGGAACATTTTGTCACCGGCCGACTCCAAAATTCAGCGGTTCCCCATCTCAGCCCAGAAAGCAGGAAGAACAACTTTTGTGGTGCCTTTCAGCTGCCTACCAAGGTAGTGTAAAAACTACCAGGAGAACTCCTGTCTGGCATCTTCCCCGGTGGAGTTGTGCATGGGGTGTGTTTGGAACATTTTGTCACCGGCCGAGTCCAAAATTCAGCGATTCCCCATCTCAGCCCACAAAGCAGGTAGAACAACTTTTGTGGTGTCTTTCAGATGCCTACCGGAGCAATGTAAAAACTACCAGGAGAACTCCTGTCTGGCACCTTCCCCGGTGGAGTTTTGCATGGGGTGTGTTTGGAACATTTTGTCACCGGCCGACTCCAAAATTCAGCGATTCCCCATCTCAGCCCAGAAAGCAGGTAGAACAACTTTTGTGGTGTCTTTCAGATGCCTACCAAGGTAGTGTAAAAACTACCAGGAGAACTCCTGCCTGGCACCTTCCCCGGTGGAGTTGTGCATGGGGTGTGTTTGGAACATTTTGTCACCGGCCGACTCCAAAATTCAGCGATTCCCCATCTCAGCCCAGAAAGCAGGTAGAACAACTTTTGTGGTGTCTTTCAGATGCCTACCGGAGCATTGTAAAAACTACCAGGAGAACTCCTGTCTGGCACCTTCCCCGGTGGAGTTTTGCATGGGGTGTGTTTGGAACATTTTGTCACCGGCCGAGTCCAAAATTCAGCGATTCCCCATCTCAGCCCACAAAGCAGGTAGAACAACTTTTGTGGTGTCTTTCAGATGCCTACCAAGGTAGTGTAAAAACTACCAAGAGAACTCCTGTCTGGCACCTTCCCCGGTGGAGTTGTGCATGGGGTGTGTTTGGAACATTTTGTCACCGGCCGAGTCCAAAATTCAGCGGTTCCCCATCTCAGCCCAGAAAGCAGGTAGAACAACTTTTGTCGTGTCTTTCAGATGCCTACCAAGGTAGTGTAAAAACTACCAGGAGAACTCCTGTCTGGCACCTTCCCCGGTGGAGTTGTGCATGGGGTGTGTTTGGAACATTTTGTCACCAGCCGACTCCAAAATTCAGCGGTTCCCCATCTCAGCCCACAAAGCAGGTAGAACAACTTTTGTGGTGCCTTTCACCTGCCTACCAAGGTAGTGTAAAAACTACCAGGAGAACTCCTGTCTGGCACCTTCCCCGGTGGAGTTTTGCATGGGGTGTGTTTGGAACATTTTGTCACCGGCCGACTCCAAAATTCAGCGATTCCCCATCTCAGCCCAGAAAGCAGGTAGAACAACTTTTGTGGTGTCTTTCAGATGCCTACCGGAGCAATGTAAAAACTACCAGGAGAACTCCTGTCTGGCACCTTCCCCGGTGGAGTTGTGCATGGGGTGTGTTTGGAACATTTTGTCACCGGCCGACTCCAAAATTCAGCGGTTCCCCATCTCAGCCCAGAAAGCAGGAAGAACAACTTTTGTGGTGCCTTTCAGCTGCCTACCAAGGTAGTGTAAAAACTACCAGGAGAACTCCTGTCTGGCATCTTCCCCGGTGGAGTTGTGCATGGGGTGTGTTTGGAACATTTTGTCACCGGCCGAGTCCAAAATTCAGCGATTCCCCATCTCAGCCCACAAAGCAGGTAGAACAACTTTTGTGGTGTCTTTCAGATGCCTACCGGAGCAATGTAAAAACTACCAGGAGAACTCCTGTCTGGCACCTTCCCCGGTGGAGTTTTGCATGGGGTGTGTTTGGAACATTTTGTCACCGGCCGACTCCAAAATTCAGCGATTCCCCATCTCAGCCCAGAAAGCAGGTAGAACAACTTTTGTGGTGTCTTTCAGATGCCTACCAAGGTAGTGTAAAAACTACCAGGAGAACTCCTGCCTGGCACCTTCCCCGGTGGAGTTGTGCATGGGGTGTGTTTGGAACATTTTGTCACCGGCCGACTCCAAAATTCAGCGATTCCCCATCTCAGCCCAGAAAGCAGGTAGAACAACTTTTGTGGTGTCTTTCAGATGCCTACCGGAGCATTGTAAAAACTACCAGGAGAACTCCTGTCTGGCACCTTCCCCGGTGGAGTTTTGCATGGGGTGTGTTTGGAACATTTTGTCACCGGCCGAGTCCAAAATTCAGCGATTCCCCATCTCAGCCCACAAAGCAGGTAGAACAACTTTTGTGGTGTCTTTCAGATGCCTACCAAGGTAGTGTAAAAACTACCAAGAGAACTCCTGTCTGGCACCTTCCCCGGTGGAGTTGTGCATGGGGTGTGTTTGGAACATTTTGTCACCGGCCGACTCCAAAATTCAGCGGTTCCCCATCTCAGCCCAGAAAGCAGGTAGAACAACTTTTGTGGTGTCTTTCACCTGCCTACCAAGGTAGTGTAAAAACTACCAAGAGAACTCCTGTCTGGCACCTTCCCCGGTGGAGTTGTGCATGGGGTGTGTTTGGAACATTTTGTCACCGGCCGACTCCAAAATTCAGCGGTTCCCCATCTCAGCCCAGAAAGCAGGTAGAACAACTTTTGTGGTGTCTTTCACCTGCCTACCAAGGTAGTGTAAAAACTACCAAGAGAACTCCTGTCTGGCACCTTCCCCGGTGGAGTTGTGCATGGGGTGTGTTTGGAACATTTTGTCACCGGCCGACTCCAAAATTCAGCGATTCCCCATCTCAGCCCAGAAAGCAGGTAGAACAACTTTTGTGGTGTCTTTCAGATGCCTACCGGAGCAATGTAAAAACTACCAGGAGAACTCCTGTCTGGCACCTTCCCCGGTGGAGTTGTGCATGGGGTGTGTTTGGAACATTTTGTCACCGGCCGACTCCAAAATTCAGCGATTCCCCATCTCAGCCCACAAAGCAGGTAGAACAACTTTTGTGGTGTCTTTCAGATGCCTACCAAGGTAGTGTAAAAACTACCAAGAGAACTCCTGTCTGGCACCTTCCCCGGTGGAGTTGTGCATGGGGTGTGTTTGGAACATTTTGTCACCGGCCGAGTCCAAAATTCAGCGATTCCCCATCTCAGCCCAGAAAGCAGGTAGAACAACTTTTGTGGTGTCTTTCAGATGCCTACCAAGGTAGTGTAAAAACTACCAAGAGAACTCCTGTCTGGCACCTTCCCCGGTGGACTTGTGCATGGGGTGTGTTTGGAACATTTTGTCAACGGCCGACTCCAAAATTCAGCGGTTCCCCATCTCAGCCCAGAAAGCAGGTAGAACAACTTTTGTGGTGTCTTTCAGATGCCTACCAAGGTAGTGTAAAAACTACCAGGAGAACTTCTGTCTGGCACCTTCCCCGGTGGAGTTGTGCATGGGGTGTTTTTGGAACATTTTGTCAACGGCCGACTCCAAAATTCAGCGGTTCCCCATCTCAGCCCACAAAGCAGGTAGAACAACTTTTGTGGTGTCTTTCAGATGCCTACCGGAGCAATGTAAAAACTACCAGGAGAACTCCTGTCTGGCACCTTCCCCGGTGGAGTTGTGCATGGGGTGTGTTTGGAACATTTTGCCACCAGCCGACTCCAAAATTCAGCGGTTCCCCATCTCAGCCCAGAAAGCAGGTAGAACAACTTTTGTCGTGTCTTTCAGATGCCTACCAAGGTAGTGTAAAAACTACCAGGAGAACTCCTGTCTGGCACCTTCCCCGGTGGAGTTGTGCATGGGGTGTGTTTGGAACATTTTGTCACCAGCCGAGTCCAAAATTCAGCGGTTCCCCATCTCAGCCCACAAAGCAGGTAGAACAACTTTTGTGGTGTCTTTCAGATGCCTACCGGAGCAATGTAAAAACTACCAGGAGAACTCCTGTCTGGCACCTTCCCCGGTGGAGTTGTGCATGGGGTGTGTTTGGAACATTTTGTCACCGGCCGACTCCAAAATTCAGCGGTTCCCCATCTCAGCCCAGAAAGCAGGTAGAACAACTTTTGTGGTGTCTTTCAGATGCCTACCAAGGTAGTGTAAAAACTACCAAGAGAACTCCTGTCTGGCACCTTCCCCGGTGGAGTTGTGCATGGGGTGTGTTTGGAACATTTTGTCACCGGCCGACTCCAAAATTCAGCGATTCCCCATCTCAGCCCAGAAAGCAGGTAGAACAAGTTTTGTGGTGTCTTTCAGCTGCCTACCAAGGTAGTGTAAAAACTACCAGGAGAACTCCTGTCTGGCACCTTCCCCGGTGGAGTTGTGCATGGGGTGTGTTTGGAACATTTTGTCACCGGCCGAGTCCAAAATTCAGCGGTTCCCCATCTCAGCCCAGAAAGCAGGTAGAACAACTTTTGTCGTGTCTTTCAGCTGCCTACCAAGGTAGTGTAAAAACTACCAGGAGAACTCCTGTCTGGCACCTTCCCCGGTGGAGTTGTGCATGGGGTGTGTTTGGAACATTTTGTCACCGGCCGAGTCCAAAATTCAGCGATTCCCCATCTCAGCCCACAAAGCAGGTAGAACAACTTTTGTGGTGTCTTTCAGCTGCCTACCAAGGTAGTGTAAAAACTACCAGGAGAACTCCTGTCTGGCACCTTCCCCGGTGGAGTTGTGCATGGGGTGTGTTTGGAACATTTTGTCACCGGCCGACTCCAAAATTCAGCGATTCCCCATCTCAGCCCAGAAAGCAGGTAGAACAACTTTTGTGGTGTCTTTCAGATGCCTACCGGAGCAATGTAAAAACTACCAGGAGAACTCCTGTCTGGCACCTTCCCCGGTGGAGTTTTGCATGGGGTGTGTTTGGAACATTTTGTCACCGGCCGACTCCAAAATTCAGCGATTCCCCATCTCAGCCCAGAAAGCAGGTAGAACAACTTTTGTGGTGTCTTTCAGCTGCCTACCAAGGTAGTGTAAAAACTACCAGGAGAACTCCTGTCTGGCACCTTCCCCGGTGGAGTTGTGCATGGGGTGTGTTTGGAACATTTTGTCACCGGCCGAGTCCAAAATTCAGCGGTTCCCCATCTCAGCCCAGAAAGCAGGTAGAACAACTTTTGTCGTGTCTTTCAGATGCCTACCAAGGTAGTGTAAAAACTACCAGGAGAACTCCTGTCTGGCACCTTCCCCGGTGGAGTTGTGCATGGGGTGTGTTTGGAACATTTTGTCACCGGCCGAGTCCAAAATTCAGCGGTTCCCCATCTCAGCCCAGAAAGCAGGTAGAACAACTTTTGTCGTGTCTTTCAGATGCCTACCAAGGTAGTGTAAAAACTAGCAGGAGAACTCCTGTCTGGCACCTTCCCCGGTGGAGTTGTGCATGGGGTGTGTTTGGAACATTTTGTCACCAGCCGAGTCCAAAATTCAGCGTTTCCCCATCTCAGCCCAGAAAGCAGGTAGAACAACTTTTGTGGTGCCTTTCAGCTGCCTACCAAGGTAGTGTAAAAACTACCAGGAGAACTCCTGTCTGGCACCTTCCCCGGTGGAGTTGTGCATGGGGTGTGTTTGGAACATTTTGTCACCGGCCGACTCCAAAATTCAGCGGTTCCCCATCTCAGCCCAGAAAGCAGGAAGAACAAGTTTTGTGGTGTCTTTCAGCTGCCTACCAAGGTAGTGTAAAAACTACCAGGAGAACTCCTGTCTGGCACCTTCCCCGGTGGAGTTGTGCATGGGGTGTGTTTGGAACATTTTGTCACCGGCCGAGTCCAAAATTCAGCGGTTCCCCATCTCAGCCCAGAAAGCAGGTAGAACAACTTTTGTCGTGTCTTTCAGCTGCCTACCAAGGTAGTGTAAAAACTACCAGGAGAACTCCTGTCTGGCACCTTCCCCGGTGGAGTTGTGCATGGGGTGTGTTTGGAACATTTTGTCACCGGCCGAGTCCAAAATTCAGCGATTCCCCATCTCAGCCCAGAAAGCAGGTAGAACAACTTTTGTGGTGTCTTTCAGATGCCTACCGGAGCAATGTAAAAACTACCAGGAGAACTCCTGTCTGGCACCTTCCCCGGTGGAGTTGTGCATGGGGTGTGTTTGGAACATTTTGTCACCGGCCGACTCCAAAATTCAGCGGTTCCCCATCTCAGCCCAGAAAGCAGGAAGAACAACTTTTGTGGTGCCTTTCAGCTGCCTACCAAGGTAGTGTAAAAACTACCAGGAGAACTCCTGTCTGGCATCTTCCCCGGTGGAGTTGTGCATGGGGTGTGTTTGGAACATTTTGTCACCGGCCGACTCCAAAATTCAGCGATTCCCCATCTCAGCCCACAAAGCAGGTAGAACAACTTTTGTGGTGTCTTTCAGATGCCTACCGGAGCAATGTAAAAACTACCAGGAGAACTCCTGTCTGGCACCTTCCGTGGTGGAGTTTTGCATGGGGTGTGTTTGGAACATTTTGTCACCGGCCGACTCCAAAATTCAGCGATTCCCCATCTCAGCCCAGAAAGCAGGTAGAACAACTTTTGTGGTGTCTTTCAGATGCCTACCAAGGTAGTGTAAAAACTACCAGGAGAACTCCTGCCTGGCACCTTCCCCGGTGGAGTTGTGCATGGGGTGTGTTTGGAACATTTTGTCACCGGCCGACTCCAAAATTCAGCGATTCCCCATCTCAGCCCAGAAAGCAGGTAGAACAACTTTTGTGGTGTCTTTCAGATGCCTACCGGAGCATTGTAAAAACTACCAGGAGAACTCCTGTCTGGCACCTTCCCCGGTGGAGTTTTGCATGGGGTGTGTTTGGAACATTTTGTCACCGGCCGAGTCCAAAATTCAGCGATTCCCCATCTCAGCCCAGAAAGCAGGTAGAACAACTTTGTGGTGTCTTTCAGATGCCTACCAAGGTAGTGTAAAAACTACCAAGAGAACTCCTGTCTGGCACCTTCCCCGGTGGAGTTGTGCATGGGGTGTGTTTGGAACATTTTGTCACCAGCCGAGTCCAAAATTCAGCGTTTCCCCATCTCAGCCCAGAAAGCAGGTAGAACAACTTTTGTGGTGCCTTTCAAATGCCTACCAAGGTAGTGTAAAAACTACCAAGAGAACTCCTGTCTGGCACCTTCCCCGGTGGAGTTGTGCATGGGGTGTGTTTGGAACATTTTGTCACCGGCCGAGTCCAAAATTCAGCGGTTCCCCATCTCAGCCCACAAAGCAGGTAGAACAACTTTTGTGGTGTCTTTCAGATGCCTACCAAGGTAGTGTAAAAACTACCAAGAGAACTCCTGTCTGGCACCTTCCCCGGTGGAGTTGTGCATGGGGTGTGTTTGGAACATTTTGTCACCGGCCGACTCCAAAATTCAGCGATTCCCCATCTCAGCCCAGAAAGCAGGTAGAACAACTTTTGTGGTGTCTTTCACCTGCCTACCAAGGTAGTGTAAAAACTACCAAGAGAACTCCTGTCTGGCACCTTCCCCGGTGGAGTTGTGCATGGGGTGTGTTTGGAACATTTTGTCACCGGCCGACTCCAAAATTCAGCGGTTCCCCATCTCAGCCCAGAAAGCAGGTAGAACAACTTTTGTGGTGTCTTTCACCTGCCTACCAAGGTAGTGTAAAAACTACCAAGAGAACTCCTGTCTGGCACCTTCCCCGGTGGAGTTGTGCATGGGGTGTGTTTGGAACATTTTGTCACCGGCCGACTCCAAAATTCAGCGATTCCCCATCTCAGCCCAGAAAGCAGGTAGAACAACTTTTGTGGTGTCTTTCAGATGCCTACCAAGGTAGTGTAAAAACTACCAAGAGAACTCCTGTCTGGCACCTTCCCCGGTGGAGTTGTGCATGGGGTGTGTTTGGAACATTTTGTCACCGGCCGAGTCCAAAATTCAGCGATTCCCCATCTCAGCCCAGAAAGCAGGTAGAACAACTTTTGTGGTGTCTTTCAGCTGCCTACCAAGGTAGTGTAAAAACTACCAGGAGAACTCCTGTCTGGCACCTTCCCCGGTGGAGTTGTGCATGGGGTGTGTTTGGAACATTTTGTCACCGGCCGACTCCAAAATTCAGCGGTTCCCCATCTCAGCCCAGAAAGCAGGTAGAACAACTTTTGTGGTGTCTTTCAGATGCCTACCAAGGTAGTGTAAAAACTACCAGGAGAACTCCTGTCTGGCACCTTCCCCGGTGGAGTTGTGCATGGGGTGTGTTTGGAACATTTTGTCACCAGCCGACTCCAAAATTCAGCGGTTCCCCATCTCAGCCCAGAAAGCAGGTAGAACAACTTTTGTGGTGTCTTTCACCTGCCTACCAAGGTAGTGTAAAAACTACCAAGAGAACTCCTGTCTGGCACCTTCCCCGGTGGAGTTGTGCATGGGGTGTGTTTGGAACATTTTGTCACCGGCCGACTCCAAAATTCAGCGATTCCCCATCTCAGCCCAGAAAGCAGGTAGAACAACTTTTGTGGTGTCTTTCAGATGCCTACCGGAGCAATGTAAAAACTACCAGGAGAACTCCTGTCTGGCACCTTCCCCGGTGGAGTTTTGCATGGGGTGTGTTTGGAACATTTTGTCACCGGCCGACTCCAAAATTCAGCGATTCCCCATCTCAGCCCACAAAGCAGGTAGAACAACTTTTGTGGTGTCTTTCAGATGCCTACCAAGGTAGTGTAAAAACTACCAAGAGAACTCCTGTCTGGCACCTTCCCCGGTGGACTTGTGCATGGGGTGTGTTTGGAACATTTTGTCAACGGCCGAGTCCAAAATTCAGCGATTCCCCATCTCAGCCCAGAAAGCAGGTAGAACAACTTTTGTGGTGTCTTTCAGATGCCTACCAAGGTAGTGTAAAAACTACCAAGAGAACTCCTGTCTGGCACCTTCCCCGGTGGAGTTGTGCATGGGGTGTGTTTGGAACATTTTGTCACCGGCCGAGTCCAAAATTCAGCGATTCCCCATCTCAGCCCAGAAAGCAGGTAGAACAACTTTTGTGGTGTCTTTCAGATGCCTACCAAGGTAGTGTAAAAACTACCAAGAGAACTCCTGTCTGGCACCTTCCCCGGTGGAGTTGTGCATGGGGTGTGTTTGGAACATTTTGTCAACGGCCGACTCCAAAATTCAGCGGTTCCCCATCTCAGCCCAGAAAGCAGGTAGAACAACTTTTGTGGTGTCTTTCAGATGCCTACCAAGGTAGTGTAAAAACTACCAGGAGAACTCCTGTCTGGCACCTTCCCCGGTGGAGTTGTGCATGGGGTGTGTTTGGAACATTTTGTCACCGGCCGAGTCCAAAATTCAGCGGTTCCCCATCTCAGCCCAGAAAGCAGGTAGAACAACTTCTGTGGTGTCTTTCAGATGCCTACCGGAGCAATGTAAAAACTACCAGGAGAACTCCTGTCTGGCACCTTCCCCGGTGGAGTTGTGCAGGGGGTGTGTTTGGAACATTTTGCCACCAGCCGACTCCAAAATTCAGCGGTTCCCCATCTCAGCCCAGAAAGCAGGTAGAACAACTTTTGTGGTGTCTTTCAGATGCCTACCAAGGTAGTGTAAAAACTACCAGGAGAACTCCTGCCTGGCACCTTCCCCGGTGGAGTTGTGCATGGGGTGTGTTTGGAACATTTTGTCACCAGCCGAGTCCAAAATTCAGCGGTTCCCCATCTCAGCCCAGAAAGCAGGTAGAACAAGTTTTGTGGTGCCTTTCAGCTGCCTACCGGGGTAGTGTAAAAACTACCAACAGAACTCGTTTCTGGCACCTTCCCCGGTGGAGTTGTGCATGGGGTGTGTTTGGAACATTTTGTCACCGGCCGACTCCAAAATTCAGCGGTTCCCCATCTCAGCCCAGAAAGCAGGAAGAACAACTTTTGTGGTGCCTTTCAGCTGCCTACCAAGGTAGTGTAAAAACTACCAGGAGAACTCCTGTCTGGCATCTTCCCCGGTGGAGTTGTGCATGGGGTGTGTTTGGAACATTTTGTCACCGGCCGACTCCAAAATTCAGCGATTCCCCATCTCAGCCCACAAAGCAGGTAGAACAACTTTTGTGGTGTCTTTCAGATGCCTACCGGAGCAATGTAAAAACTACCAGGAGAACTCCTGTCTGGCACCTTCCGTGGTGGAGTTTTGCATGGGGTGTGTTTGGAACATTTTGTCACCGGCCGACTCCAAAATTCAGCGATTCCCCATCTCAGCCCAGAAAGCAGGTAGAACAACTTTTGTGGTGTCTTTCAGATGCCTACCAAGGTAGTGTAAAAACTACCAGGAGAACTCCTGCCTGGCACCTTCCCCGGTGGAGTTGTGCATGGGGTGTGTTTGGAACATTTTGTCACCGGCCGACTCCAAAATTCAGCGATTCCCCATCTCAGCCCAGAAAGCAGGTAGAACAACTTTTGTGGTGTCTTTCAGATGCCTACCGGAGCATTGTAAAAACTACCAGGAGAACTCCTGTCTGGCACCTTCCCCGGTGGAGTTTTGCATGGGGTGTGTTTGGAACATTTTGTCACCGGCCGAGTCCAAAATTCAGCGATTCCCCATCTCAGCCCAGAAAGCAGGTAGAACAACTTTGTGGTGTCTTTCAGATGCCTACCAAGGTAGTGTAAAAACTACCAAGAGAACTCCTGTCTGGCACCTTCCCCGGTGGAGTTGTGCATGGGGTGTGTTTGGAACATTTTGTCACCAGCCGAGTCCAAAATTCAGCGTTTCCCCATCTCAGCCCAGAAAGCAGGTAGAACAACTTTTGTGGTGCCTTTCAAATGCCTACCAAGGTAGTGTAAAAACTACCAAGAGAACTCCTGTCTGGCACCTTCCCCGGTGGAGTTGTGCATGGGGTGTGTTTGGAACATTTTGTCACCGGCCGAGTCCAAAATTCAGCGGTTCCCCATCTCAGCCCACAAAGCAGGTAGAACAACTTTTGTGGTGTCTTTCAGATGCCTACCAAGGTAGTGTAAAAACTACCAAGAGAACTCCTGTCTGGCACCTTCCCCGGTGGAGTTGTGCATGGGGTGTGTTTGGAACATTTTGTCACCGGCCGACTCCAAAATTCAGCGATTCCCCATCTCAGCCCAGAAAGCAGGTAGAACAACTTTTGTGGTGTCTTTCAGCTGCCTACCAAGGTAGTGTAAAAACTACCAGGAGAACTCCTGTCTGGCACCTTCCCCGGTGGAGTTGTGCATGGGGTGTGTTTGGAACATTTTGTCACCGGCCGACTCCAAAATTCAGCGGTTCCCCATCTCAGCCCAGAAAGCAGGTAGAACAACTTTTGTGGTGTCTTTCAGATGCCTACCAAGGTAGTGTAAAAACTACCAGGAGAACTCCTGTCTGGCACCTTCCCCGGTGGAGTTGTGCATGGGGTGTGTTTGGAACATTTTGTCACCAGCCGACTCCAAAATTCAGCGGTTCCCCATCTCAGCCCAGAAAGCAGGTAGAACAACTTTTGTGGTGTCTTTCACCTGCCTACCAAGGTAGTGTAAAAACTACCAAGAGAACTCCTGTCTGGCACCTTCCCCGGTGGAGTTGTGCATGGGGTGTGTTTGGAACATTTTGTCACCGGCCGACTCCAAAATTCAGCGATTCCCCATCTCAGCCCAGAAAGCAGGTAGAACAACTTTTGTGGTGTCTTTCAGATGCCTACCGGAGCAATGTAAAAACTACCAGGAGAACTCCTGTCTGGCACCTTCCCCGGTGGAGTTTTGCATGGGGTGTGTTTGGAACATTTTGTCACCGGCCGACTCCAAAATTCAGCGATTCCCCATCTCAGCCCACAAAGCAGGTAGAACAACTTTTGTGGTGTCTTTCAGATGCCTACCAAGGTAGTGTAAAAACTACCAAGAGAACTCCTGTCTGGCACCTTCCCCGGTGGAGTTTTGCATGGGGTGTGTTTGGAACATTTTGTCAACGGCCGAGTCCAAAATTCAGCGATTCCCCATCTCAGCCCAGAAAGCAGGTAGAACAACTTTTGTGGTGTCTTTCAGATGCCTACCAAGGTAGTGTAAAAACTACCAAGAGAACTCCTGTCTGGCACCTTCCCCGGTGGAGTTGTGCATGGGGTGTGTTTGGAACATTTTGTCACCGGCCGAGTCCAAAATTCAGCGATTCCCCATCTCAGCCCAGAAAGCAGGTAGAACAACTTTTGTGGTGTCTTTCAGATGCCTACCAAGGTAGTGTAAAAACTACCAAGAGAACTCCTGTCTGGCACCTTCCCCGGTGGAGTTGTGCATGGGGTGTGTTTGGAACATTTTGTCAACGGCCGACTCCAAAATTCAGCGGTTCCCCATCTCAGCCCAGAAAGCAGGTAGAACAACTTTTGTGGTGTCTTTCAGATGCCTACCAAGGTAGTGTAAAAACTACCAGGAGAACTCCTGTCTGGCACCTTCCCCGGTGGAGTTGTGCATGGGGTGTGTTTGGAACATTTTGTCACCGGCCGACTCCAAAATTCAGCGGTTCCCCATCTCAGCCCAGAAAGCAGGTAGAACAACTTCTGTGGTGTCTTTCAGATGCCTACCGGAGCAATGTAAAAACTACCAGGAGAACTCCTGTCTGGCACCTTCCCCGGTGGAGTTGTGCAGGGGGTGTGTTTGGAACATTTTGCCACCAGCCGACTCCAAAATTCAGCGGTTCCCCATCTCAGCCCAGAAAGCAGGTAGAACAACTTTTGTGGTGTCTTTCAGATGCCTACCAAGGTAGTGTAAAAACTACCAGGAGAACTCCTGCCTGGCACCTTCCCCGGTGGAGTTGTGCATGGGGTGTGTTTGGAACATTTTGTCACCAGCCGAGTCCAAAATTCAGCGGTTCCCCATCTCAGCCCAGAAAGCAGGTAGAACAACTTTTGTGGTGCCTTTCAAATGCCTACCAAGGTAGTGTAAAAACTACCAAGAGAACTCCTGTCTGGCACCTTCCCCGGTGGAGTTGTGCATGGGGTGTGTTTGGAACATTTTGTCACCGGCCGACTCCAAAATTCAGCGATTCCCCATCTCAGCCCAGAAAGCAGGTAGAACAACTTTTGTGGTGCCTTTCAGATGCCTACCAAGGTAGTGTAAAAACTACCAAGAGAACTCCTGTCTGGCACCTTCCCCGGTGGAGTTGTGCATGGGGTGTGTTTGGAACATTTTGTCACCGGCCGAGTCCAAAATTCAGCGATTCCCCATCTCAGCCCACAAAGCAGGTAGAACAACTTTTGTGGTGTCTTTCAGATGCCTACCAAGGTAGTGTAAAAACTACCAAGAGAACTCCTGTCTGGCACCTTCCCCGGTGGAGTTGTGCATGGGGTGTGTTTGGAACATTTTGTCACCGGCCGAGTCCAAAATTCAGCGGTTCCCCATCTCAGCCCAGAAAGCAGGTAGAACAACTTTTGTGGTGTCTTTCAGATGCCTACCAAGGTAGTGTAAAAACTACCAGGAGAACTCCTGTCTGGCACCTTCCCCGGTGGAGTTGTGCATGGGGTGTGTTTGGAACATTTTGTCACCGGCCGAGTCCAAAATTCAGCGGTTCCCCATCTCAGCCCAGAAAGCAGGTAGAACAACTTTTGTGGTGTCTTTCAGATGCCTACCGGAGCAATGTAAAAACTACCAGGAGAACTCCTGTCTGGCACCTTCCCCGGTGGAGTTGTGCATGGGGTGTGTTTGGAACATTTTGTCACCGGCCGACTCCAAAATTCAGCGGTTCCCCATCTCAGCCCAGAAAGCAGGAAGAACAACTTTTGTGGTGCCTTTCAGCTGCCTACCAAGGTAGTGTAAAAACTACCAGGAGAACTCCTGTCTGGCATCTTCCCCGGTGGAGTTGTGCATGGGGTGTGTTTGGAACATTTTGTCACCGGCCGAGTCCAAAATTCAGCGATTCCCCATCTCAGCCCACAAAGCAGGTAGAACAACTTTTGTGGTGTCTTTCAGATGCCTACCGGAGCAATGTAAAAACTACCAGGAGAACTCCTGTCTGGCACCTTCCCCGGTGGAGTTTTGCATGGGGTGTGTTTGGAACATTTTGTCACCGGCCGACTCCAAAATTCAGCGATTCCCCATCTCAGCCCACAAAGCAGGTAGAACAACTTTTGTGGTGTCTTTCAGATGCCTACCAAGGTAGTGTAAAAACTACCAGGAGAACTCCTGTCTGGCACCTTCCCCGGTGGAGTTGTGCATGGGGTGTGTTTGGAACATTTTGTCACCGGCCGACTCCAAAATTCAGCGATTCCCCATCTCAGCCCAGAAAGCAGGTAGAACAACTTTTGTGGTGTCTTTCAGATGCCTACCGGAGCATTGTAAAAACTACCAGGAGAACTCCTGTCTGGCACCTTCCCCGGTGGAGTTTTGCATGGGGTGTGTTTGGAACATTTTGTCACCGGCCGAGTCCAAAATTCAGCGATTCCCCATCTCAGCCCACAAAGCAGGTAGAACAACTTTTGTGGTGTCTTTCAGATGCCTACCAAGGTAGTGTAAAAACTACCAAGAGAACTCCTGTCTGGCACCTTCCCCGGTGGAGTTGTGCATGGGGTGTGTTTGGAACATTTTGTCACCAGCCGAGTCCAAAATTCAGCGTTTCCCCATCTCAGCCCAGAAAGCAGGTAGAACAACTTTTGTGGTGCCTTTCAGCTGCCTACCAAGGTAGTGTAAAAACTACCAAGAGAACTCCTGTCTGGCACCTTCCCCGGTGGAGTTGTGCATGGGGTGTGTTTGGAACATTTTGTCACCGGCCGAGTCCAAAATTCAGCGGTTCCCCATCTCAGCCCACAAAGCAGGTAGAACAACTTTTGTGGTGTCTTTCAGATGCCTACCAAGGTAGTGTAAAAACTACCAAGAGAACTCCTGTCTGGCACCTTCCCCGGTGGAGTTGTGCATGGGGTGTGTTTGGAACATTTTGTCACCGGCCGAGTCCAAAATTCAGCGATTCCCCATCTCAGCCCACAAAGCAGGTAGAACAACTTTTGTGGTGTCTTTCAGATGCCTACCAAGGTAGTGTAAAAACTACCAAGAGAACTCCTGTCTGGCACCTTCCCCGGTGGAGTTGTGCATGGGGTGTGTTTGGAACATTTTGTCAACGGCCGACTCCAAAATTCAGCGGTTCCCCATCTCAGCCCAGAAAGCAGGTAGAACAACTTTTGTCGTGTCTTTCAGATGCCTACCAAGGTAGTGTAAAAACTACCAGGAGAACTCCTGTCTGGCACCTTCCCCGGTGGAGTTGTGCATGGGGTGTGTTTGGAACATTTTGTCACCGGCCGAGTCCAAAATTCAGCGGTTCCCCATCTCAGCCCAGAAAGCAGGTAGAACAACTTTTGTGGTGTCTTTCAGATGCCTACCGGAGCAATGTAAAAACTACCAGGAGAACTCCTGTCTGGCACCTTCCCCGGTGGAGTTTTGCATGGGGTGTGTTTGGAACATTTTGTCACCGGCCGACTCCAAAATTCAGCGATTCCCCATCTCAGCCCACAAAGCAGGTAGAACAACTTTTGTGGTGTCTTTCAGATGCCTACCAAGGTAGTGTAAAAACTACCAGGAGAACTCCTGTCTGGCACCTTCCCCGGTGGAGTTGTGCATGGGGTGTGTTTGGAACATTTTGTCACCGGCCGACTCCAAAATTCAGCGATTCCCCATCTCAGCCCAGAAAGCAGGTAGAACAACTTTTGTGGTGTCTTTCAGATGCCTACCGGAGCATTGTAAAAACTACCAGGAGAACTCCTGTCTGGCACCTTCCCCGGTGGAGTTTTGCATGGGGTGTGTTTGGAACATTTTGTCACCGGCCGAGTCCAAAATTCAGCGATTCCCCATCTCAGCCCACAAAGCAGGTAGAACAACTTTTGTGGTGTCTTTCAGATGCCTACCAAGGTAGTGTAAAAACTACCAAGAGAACTCCTGTCTGGCACCTTCCCCGGTGGAGTTGTGCATGGGGTGTGTTTGGAACATTTTGTCACCAGCCGAGTCCAAAATTCAGCGTTTCCCCATCTCAGCCCAGAAAGCAGGTAGAACAACTTTTGTGGTGCCTTTCAAATGCCTACCAAGGTAGTGTAAAAACTACCAAGAGAACTCCTGTCTGGCACCTTCCCCGGTGGAGTTGTGCATGGGGTGTGTTTGGAACATTTTGTCACCGGCCGAGTCCAAAATTCAGCGGTTCCCCATCTCAGCCCACAAAGCAGGTAGAACAACTTTTGTGGTGTCTTTCAGATGCCTACCAAGGTAGTGTAAAAACTACCAAGAGAACTCCTGTCTGGCACCTTCCCCGGTGGAGTTGTGCATGGGGTGTGTTTGGAACATTTTGTCACCGGCCGAGTCCAAAATTCAGCGGTTCCCCATCTCAGCCCAGAAAGCAGGTAGAACAACTTTTGTGGTGTCTTTCAGCTGCCTACCAAGGTAGTGTAAAAACTACCAGGAGAACTCCTGTCTGGCACCTTCCCCGGTGGAGTTGTGCATGGGGTGTGTTTGGAACATTTTGTCACCGGCCGACTCCAAAATTCAGCGATTCCCCATCTCAGCCCACAAAGCAGGTAGAACAACTTTTGTGGTGTCTTTCAGATGCCTACCAAGGTAGTGTAAAAACTACCAGGAGAACTCCTGTCTGGCACCTTCCCCGGTGGAGTTGTGCATGGGGTGTGTTTGGAACATTTTGTCACCGGCCGACTCCAAAATTCAGCGATTCCCCATCTCAGCCCAGAAAGCAGGTAGAACAACTTTTGTGGTGTCTTTCAGATGCCTACCAAGGTAGTGTAAAAACTACCAGGAGAACTCCTGTCTGGCACCTTCCCCGGTGGAGTTGTGCATGGGGTGTGTTTGGAACATTTTGTCACCGGCCGACTCCAAAATTCAGCGATTCCCCATCTCAGCCCAGAAAGCAGGTAGAACAACTTTTGTGGTGTCTTTCAGATGCCTACCGGAGCATTGTAAAAACTACCAGGAGAACTCCTGTCTGGCACCTTCCCCGGTGGAGTTGTGCATGGGGTGTGTTTGGAACATTTTGTCACCAGCCGAGTCCAAAATTCAGCGTTTCCCCATCTCAGCCCAGAAAGCAGGTAGAACAACTTTTGTGGTGCCTTTCAAATGCCTACCAAGGTAGTGTAAAAACTACCAAGAGAACTCCTGTCTGGCACCTTCCCCGGTGGAGTTGTGCATGGGGTGTGTTTGGAACATTTTGTCACCGGCCGAGTCCAAAATTCAGCGGTTCCCCATCTCAGCCCACAAAGCAGGTAGAACAACTTTTGTGGTGTCTTTCAGATGCCTACCAAGGTAGTGTAAAAACTACCAAGAGAACTCCTGTCTGGCACCTTCCCCGGTGGAGTTGTGCATGGGGTGTGTTTGGAACATTTTGTCACCGGCCGACTCCAAAATTCAGCGATTCCCCATCTCCAGCCCAGAAAGCAGGTAGAACAACTTTTGTGGTGTCTTTCAGCTGCCTACCAAGGTAGTGTAAAAACTACCAAGAGAACTCCTGTCTGGCACCTTCCCCGGTGGAGTTGTGCATGGGGTGTGTTTGGAACATTTTGTCACCGGCCGAGTCCAAAATTCAGCGGTTCCCCATCTCAGCCCAGAAAGCAGGTAGAACAACTTTTGTGGTGTCTTTCAGATGCCTACCAAGGTAGTGTAAAAACTACCAGGAGAACTCCTGTCTGGCACCTTCCCCGGTGGAGTTGTGCATGGGGTGTGTTTGGAACATTTTGTCACCAGCCGACTCCAAAATTCAGCGGTTCCCCATCTCAGCCCAGAAAGCAGGTAGAACAACTTTTGTGGTGTCTTTCACCTGCCTACCAAGGTAGTGTAAAAACTACCAAGAGAACTCCTGTCTGGCACCTTCCCCGGTGGAGTTGTGCATGGGGTGTGTTTGGAACATTTTGTCACCGGCCGACTCCAAAATTCAGCGATTCCCCATCTCAGCCCAGAAAGCAGGTAGAACAACTTTTGTGGTGTCTTTCAGATGCCTACCAAGGTAGTGTAAAAACTACCAGGAGAACTCCTGTCTGGCACCTTCCCCGGTGGAGTTGTGCATGGGGTGTGTTTGGAACATTTTGTCACCGGCCGACTCCAAAATTCAGCGATTCCCCATCTCAGCCCAGAAAGCAGGTAGAACAACTTTTGTGGTGTCTTTCAGATGCCTACCGGAGCATTGTAAAAACTACCAGGAGAACTCCTGTCTGGCACCTTCCCCGGTGGAGTTGTGCATGGGGTGTGTTTGGAACATTTTGTCACCAGCCGAGTCCAAAATTCAGCGTTTCCCCATCTCAGCCCAGAAAGCAGGTAGAACAACTTTTGTGGTGCCTTTCAAATGCCTACCAAGGTAGTGTAAAAACTACCAAGAGAACTCCTGTCTGGCACCTTCCCCGGTGGAGTTGTGCATGGGGTGTGTTTGGAACATTTTGTCACCGGCCGAGTCCAAAATTCAGCGGTTCCCCATCTCAGCCCACAAAGCAGGTAGAACAACTTTTGTGGTGTCTTTCAGATGCCTACCAAGGTAGTGTAAAAACTACCAAGAGAACTCCTGTCTGGCACCTTCCCCGGTGGAGTTGTGCATGGGGTGTGTTTGGAACATTTTGTCACCGGCCGACTCCAAAATTCAGCGATTCCCCATCTCAGCCCAGAAAGCAGGTAGAACAACTTTTGTGGTGTCTTTCAGCTGCCTACCAAGGTAGTGTAAAAACTACCAAGAGAACTCCTGTCTGGCACCTTCCCCGGTGGAGTTGTGCATGGGGTGTGTTTGGAACATTTTGTCACCGGCCGAGTCCAAAATTCAGCGGTTCCCCATCTCAGCCCAGAAAGCAGGTAGAACAACTTTTGTGGTGTCTTTCAGATGCCTACCAAGGTAGTGTAAAAACTACCAGGAGAACTCCTGTCTGGCACCTTCCCCGGTGGAGTTGTGCATGGGGTGTGTTTGGAACATTTTGTCACCAGCCGACTCCAAAATTCAGCGGTTCCCCATCTCAGCCCAGAAAGCAGGTAGAACAACTTTTGTGGTGTCTTTCACCTGCCTACCAAGGTAGTGTAAAAACTACCAAGAGAACTCCTGTCTGGCACCTTCCCCGGTGGAGTTGTGCATGGGGTGTGTTTGGAACATTTTGTCACCGGCCGAGTCCAAAATTCAGCGATTCCCCATCTCAGCCCACAAAGCAGGTAGAACAACTTTTGTGGTGTCTTTCAGATGCCTACCAAGGTAGTGTAAAAACTACCAAGAGAACTCCTGTCTGGCACCTTCCCCGGTGGAGTTGTGCATGGGGTGTGTTTGGAACATTTTGTCAACGGCCGACTCCAAAATTCAGCGGTTCCCCATCTCAGCCCAGAAAGCAGGTAGAACAACTTTTGTGGTGTCTTTCAGATGCCTACCAAGGTAGTGTAAAAACTACCAGGAGAACTCCTGTCTGGCACCTTCCCCGGTGGAGTTGTGCATGGGGTGTGTTTGGAACATTTTGTCACCGGCCGAGTCCAAAATTCAGCGGTTCCCCATCTCAGCCCAGAAAGCAGGTAGAACAACTTTTGTGGTGTCTTTCAGATGCCTACCGGAGCAATGTAAAAACTACCAGGAGAACTCCTGTCTGGCACCTTCCCCGGTGGAGTTGTGCAGGGGGTGTGTTTGGAACATTTTGCCACCAGCCGACTCCAAAATTCAGCGGTTCCCCATCTCAGCCCAGAAAGCAGGTAGAACAACTTTTGTGGTGTCTTTCAGATGCCTACCAAGGTAGTGTAAAAACTACCAGGAGAACTCCTGTCTGGCACCTTCCCCGGTGGAGTTGTGCATGGGGTGTGTTTGGAACATTTTGTCACCGGCCGAGTCCAAAATTCAGCGATTCCCCATCTCAGCCCAGAAAGCAGGTAGAACAACTTTTGTGGTGTCTTTCAGATGCCTACCAAGGTAGTGTAAAAACTACCAAGAGAACTCCTGTCTGGCACCTTCCCCGGTGGAGTTGTGCATGGGGTGTGTTTGGAACATTTTGTCAACGGCCGAGTCCAAAATTCAGCGGTTCCCCATCTCAGCCCAGAAAGCAGGTAGAACAACTTTTGTGGTGTCTTTCAGATGCCTACCGGAGCAATGTAAAAACTACCAGGAGAACTCCTGTCTGGCACCTTCCCCGGTGGAGTTGTGCAGGGGGTGTGTTTGGAACATTTTGCCACCAGCCGACTCCAAAATTCAGCGGTTCCCCATCTCAGCCCAGAAAGCAGGTAGAACAACTTTTGTGGTGTCTTTCAGATGCCTACCAAGGTAGTGTAAAAACTACCAGGAGAACTCCTGCCTGGCACCTTCCCCGGTGGAGTTGTGCATGGGGTGTGTTTGGAACATTTTGTCACCAGCCGAGTCCAAAATTCAGCGGTTCCCCATCTCAGCCCAGAAAGCAGGTAGAACAACTTTTGTGGTGCCTTTCAAATGCCTACCAAGGTAGTGTAAAAACTACCAAGAGAACTCCTGTCTGGCACCTTCCCCGGTGGAGTTGTGCATGGGGTGTGTTTGGAACATTTTGTCACCGGCCGACTCCAAAATTCAGCGATTCCCCATCTCAGCCCAGAAAGCAGGTAGAACAACTTTTGTGGTGCCTTTCAGATGCCTACCAAGGTAGTGTAAAAACTACCAAGAGAACTCCTGTCTGGCACCTTCCCCGGTGGAGTTTTTGCATGGGGTGTGTTTGGAACATTTTGTCACCGGCCGAGTCCAAAATTCAGCGATTCCCCATCTCAGCCCACAAAGCAGGTAGAACAACTTTTGTGGTGTCTTTCAGATGCCTACCAAGGTAGTGTAAAAACTACCAAGAGAACTCCTGTCTGGCACCTTCCCCGGTGGAGTTGTGCATGGGGTGTGTTTGGAACATTTTGTCAACGGCCGACTCCAAAATTCAGCGGTTCCCCATCTCAGCCCACAAAGCAGGTAGAACAACTTTTGTGGTGTCTTTCAGATGCCTACCAAGGTAGTGTAAAAACTACCAGGAGAACTCCTGTCTGGCACCTTCCCCGGTGGAGTTGTGCATGGGGTGTCTGTGGAACATTTTGTCACCGGCCGACTCCAAAATTCAGCGGTTCCCCATCTCAGCCCAGAAAGCAGGAAGAACAACTTTTGTGGTGCCTTTCAAATGCCTACCAAGGTAGTGTAAAAACTACCAGGAGAACTCCTGTCTGGCACCTTCCCCGGTGGAGTTTTGCATGGGGTGTGTTTGGAACATTTTGTCACCGGCCGAGTCCAAAATTCAGCGGTTCCCCATCTCAGCCCAGAAAGCAGGAAGAACAACTTTTGTGGTGCCTTTCAAATGCCTACCAAGGTAGTGTAAAAACTACCACGAGAACTCCTGTCTGGCACCTTCCCCGGTGGAGTTGTGCATGGGGTGTGTTTGGAACATTTTGTCACCGGCCGACTCCAAAATTCAGCGATTCCCCATCTCAGCCCAGAAAGCAGGTAGAACAACTTTTGTGGTGCCTTTCAGCTGCCTACCAAGGTAGTGTAAAAACTACCAAGAGAACTCCTGTCTGGCACCTTCCCCGGTGGAGTTGTGCATGGGGTGTGTTTGGAACATTTTGCCACCAGCCGACTCCAAAATTCAGCGGTTCCCCATCTCAGCCCAGAAAGCAGGTAGAACAACTTTTGTGGTGTCTTTCAGATGCCTACCAAGGTAGTGTAAAAACTACCAGGAGAACTCCTGTCTGGCACCTTCCCCGGTGGAGTTGTGCATGGGGTGTGTTTGGAACATTTTGTCACCGGCCGAGTCCAAAATTCAGCGATTCCCCATCTCAGCCCAGAAAGCAGGTAGAACAACTTTTGTGGTGTCTTTCAGATGCCTACCAAGGTAGTGTAAAAACTACCAAGAGAACTCCTGTCTGGCACCTTCCCCGGTGGAGTTGTGCATGGGGTGTGTTTGGAACATTTTGTCAACGGCCGAGTCCAAAATTCAGCGGTTCCCCATCTCAGCCCAGAAAGCAGGTAGAACAACTTTTGTGGTGTCTTTCAGATGCCTACCAAGGTAGTGTAAAAACTACCAGGAGAACTCCTGTCTGGCACCTTCCCCGGTGGAGTTGTGCATGGGGTGTGTTTGGAACATTTTGTCACCGGCCGAGTCCAAAATTCAGCGGTTCCCCATCTCAGCCCAGAAAGCAGGTAGAACAACTTTTGTGGTGTCTTTCAGATGCCTACCGGAGCAATGTAAAAACTACCAGGAGAACTCCTGTCTGGCACCTTCCCCGGTGGAGTTGTGCAGGGGGTGTGTTTGGAACATTTTGCCACCAGCCGACTCCAAAATTCAGCGGTTCCCCATCTCAGCCCAGAAAGCAGGTAGAACAACTTTTGTGGTGTCTTTCAGATGCCTACCAAGGTAGTGTAAAAACTACCAGGAGAACTCCTGCCTGGCACCTTCCCCGGTGGAGTTGTGCATGGGGTGTGTTTGGAACATTTTGTCACCAGCCGAGTCCAAAATTCAGCGGTTCCCCATCTCAGCCCAGAAAGCAGGTAGAACAACTTTTGTGGTGCCTTTCAAATGCCTACCAAGGTAGTGTAAAAACTACCAAGAGAACTCCTGTCTGGCACCTTCCCCGGTGGAGTTGTGCATGGGGTGTGTTTGGAACATTTTGTCACCGGCCGACTCCAAAATTCAGCGATTCCCCATCTCAGCCCAGAAAGCAGGTAGAACAACTTTTGTGGTGCCTTTCAGATGCCTACCAAGGTAGTGTAAAAACTACCAAGAGAACTCCTGTCTGGCACCTTCCCCGGTGGAGTTTTGCATGGGGTGTGTTTGGAACATTTTGTCACCGGCCGAGTCCAAAATTCAGCGATTCCCCATCTCAGCCCACAAAGCAGGTAGAACAACTTTTGTGGTGTCTTTCAGATGCCTACCAAGGTAGTGTAAAAACTACCAAGAGAACTCCTGTCTGGCACCTTCCCCGGTGGAGTTGTGCATGGGGTGTGTTTGGAACATTTTGTCAACGGCCGACTCCAAAATTCAGCGGTTCCCCATCTCAGCCCACAAAGCAGGTAGAACAACTTTTGTGGTGTCTTTCAGATGCCTACCAAGGTAGTGTAAAAACTACCAGGAGAACTCCTGTCTGGCACCTTCCCCGGTGGAGTTGTGCATGGGGTGTGTTTGGAACATTTTGTCACCGGCCGAGTCCAAAATTCAGCGGTTCCCCATCTCAGCCCAGAAAGCAGGTAGAACAACTTTTGTGGTGTCTTTCAGATGCCTACCGGAGCAATGTAAAAACTACCAGGAGAACTCCTGTCTGGCACCTTCCCCGGTGGAGTTGTGCAGGGGGTGTGTTTGGAACATTTTGCCACCAGCCGACTCCAAAATTCAGCGGTTCCCCATCTCAGCCCAGAAAGCAGGTAGAACAACTTTTGTCGTGTCTTTCAGATGCCTACCAAGGTAGTGTAAAAACTAGCAGGAGAACTCCTGTCTGGCACCTTCCCCGGTGGAGTTGTGCATGGGGTGTGTTTGGAACATTTTGTCACCAGCCGAGTCCAAAATTCAGCGTTTCCCCATCTCAGCCCACAAAGCAGGTAGAACAACTTTTGTGGTGCCTTTCAGCTGCCTACCAAGGTAGTGTAAAAACTACCAGGAGAACTCCTGTCTGGCACCTTCCCCGGTGGAGTTGTGCATGGGGTGTGTTTGGAACATTTTGTCACCGGCCGACTCCAAAATTCAGCGGTTCCCCATCTCAGCCCAGAAAGCAGGAAGAACAAGTTTTGTGGTGTCTTTCAGCTGCCTACCAAGGTAGTGTAAAAACTACCAGGAGAACTCCTGTCTGGCACCTTCCCCGGTGGAGTTGTGCATGGGGTGTGTTTGGAACATTTTGTCACCGGCCGAGTCCAAAATTCAGCGGTTCCCCATCTCAGCCCAGAAAGCAGGTAGAACAACTTTTGTCGTGTCTTTCAGCTGCCTACCAAGGTAGTGTAAAAACTACCAGGAGAACTCCTGTCTGGCACCTTCCCCGGTGGAGTTGTGCATGGGGTGTGTTTGGAACATTTTGTCACCGGCCGAGTCCAAAATTCAGCGATTCCCCATCTCAGCCCACAAAGCAGGTAGAACAACTTTTGTGGTGTCTTTCAGATGCCTACCAAGGTAGTGTAAAAACTACCAGGAGAACTCCTGTCTGGCACCTTCCCCGGTGGAGTTGTGCATGGGGTGTGTTTGGAACATTTTGTCACCGGCCGACTCCAAAATTCAGCGATTCCCCATCTCAGCCCACAAAGCAGGTAGAACAACTTTTGTGGTGTCTTTCAGATGCCTACCGGAGCAATGTAAAAACTACCAGGAGAACTCCTGTCTGGCACCTTCCCCGGTGGAGTTTTGCATGGGGTGTGTTTGGAACATTTTGTCACCGGCCGACTCCAAAATTCAGCGATTCCCCATCTCAGCCCAGAAAGCAGGTAGAACAACTTTTGTGGTGTCTTTCAGCTGCCTACCAAGGTAGTGTAAAAACTACCAGGAGAACTCCTGTCTGGCACCTTCCCCGGTGGAGTTGTGCATGGGGTGTGTTTGGAACATTTTGTCACCGGCCGAGTCCAAAATTCAGCGGTTCCCCATCTCAGCCCAGAAAGCAGGTAGAACAACTTTTGTCGTGTCTTTCAGATGCCTACCAAGGTAGTGTAAAAACTACCAGGAGAACTCCTGTCTGGCACCTTCCCCGGTGGAGTTTTGCATGGGGTGTGTTTGGAACATTTTGTCACCAGCCGACTCCAAAATTCAGCGGTTCCCCATCTCAGCCCACAAAGCAGGTAGAACAACTTTTGTGGTGCCTTTCACCTGCCTACCAAGGTAGTGTAAAAACTACCAGGAGAACTCCTGTCTGGCACCTTCCCCGGTGGAGTTTTGCATGGGGTGTGTTTGGAACATTTTGTCACCGGCCGAGTCCAAAATTCAGCGATTCCCCATCTCAGCCCACAAAGCAGGTAGAACAACTTTTGTGGTGTCTTTCAGATGCCTACCGGAGCAATGTAAAAACTACCAGGAGAACTCCTGTCTGGCACCTTCCCCGGTGGAGTTTTGCATGGGGTGTGTTTGGAACATTTTGTCACCGGCCGACTCCAAAATTCAGCGATTCCCCATCTCAGCCCAGAAAGCAGGTAGAACAACTTTTGTGGTGTCTTTCAGATGCCTACCAAGGTAGTGTAAAAACTACCAGGAGAACTCCTGTCTGGCACCTTCCCCGGTGGAGTTGTGCATGGGGTGTGTTTGGAACATTTTGTCACCGGCCGACTCCAAAATTCAGCGATTCCCCATCTCAGCCCAGAAAGCAGGTAGAACAACTTTTGTGGTGTCTTTCAGATGCCTACCGGAGCATTGTAAAAACTACCAGGAGAACTCCTGTCTGGCACCTTCCCCGGTGGAGTTTTGCATGGGGTGTGTTTGGAACATTTTGTCACCGGCCGAGTCCAAAATTCAGCGATTCCCCATCTCAGCCCACAAAGCAGGTAGAACAACTTTTGTGGTGTCTTTCAGATGCCTACCAAGGTAGTGTAAAAACTACCAAGAGAACTCCTGTCTGGCACCTTCCCCGGTGGAGTTGTGCATGGGGTGTGTTTGGAACATTTTGTCACCAGCCGAGTCCAAAATTCAGCGTTTCCCCATCTCAGCCCAGAAAGCAGGTAGAACAACTTTTGTGGTGCCTTTCAAATGCCTACCAAGGTAGTGTAAAAACTACCAAGAGAACTCCTGTCTGGCACCTTCCCCGGTGGAGTTGTGCATGGGGTGTGTTTGGAACATTTTGTCACCGGCCGAGTCCAAAATTCAGCGGTTCCCCATCTCAGCCCACAAAGCAGGTAGAACAACTTTTGTGGTGTCTTTCAGATGCCTACCAAGGTAGTGTAAAAACTACCAAGAGAACTCCTGTCTGGCACCTTCCCCGGTGGAGTTGTGCATGGGGTGTGTTTGGAACATTTTGTCACCGGCCGACTCCAAAATTCAGCGATTCCCCATCTCAGCCCAGAAAGCAGGTAGAACAACTTTTGTGGTGTCTTTCAGCTGCCTACCAAGGTAGTGTAAAAACTACCAGGAGAACTCCTGTCTGGCACCTTCCCCGGTGGAGTTGTGCATGGGGTGTGTTTGGAACATTTTGTCACCGGCCGACTCCAAAATTCAGCGGTTCCCCATCTCAGCCCAGAAAGCAGGTAGAACAACTTTTGTCGTGTCTTTCAGATGCCTACCAAGGTAGTGTAAAAACTACCAGGAGAACTCCTGTCTGGCACCTTCCCCGGTGAAGTTGTGCATGGGGTGTGTTTGGAACATTTTGTCACCAGCCGACTCCAAAATTCAGCGGTTCCCCATCTCAGCCCAGAAAGCAGGTAGAACAACTTTTGTGGTGTCTTTCAGATGCCTACCAAGGTAGTGTAAAAACTACCAAGAGAACTCCTGTCTGGCACCTTCCCCGGTGGAGTTGTGCATGGGGTGTGTTTGGAACATTTTGTCACCGGCCGACTCCAAAATTCAGCGATTCCCCATCTCAGCCCAGAAAGCAGGTAGAACAACTTTTGTGGTGTCTTTCAGATGCCTACCGGAGCAATGTAAAAACTACCAGGAGAACTCCTGTCTGGCACCTTCCCCGGTGGAGTTTTGCATGGGGTGTGTTTGGAACATTTTGTCACCGGCCGACTCCAAAATTCAGCGATTCCCCATCTCAGCCCACAAAGCAGGTAGAACAACTTTTGTGGTGTCTTTCAGATGCCTACCAAGGTAGTGTAAAAACTACCAAGAGAACTCCTGTCTGGCACCTTCCCCGGTGGAGTTGTGCATGGGGTGTGTTTGGAACATTTTGTCACCGGCCGAGTCCAAAATTCAGCGATTCCCCATCTCAGCCCAGAAAGCAGGTAGAACAACTTTTGTGGTGTCTTTCAGATGCCTACCAAGGTAGTGTAAAAACTACCAAGAGAACTCCTGTCTGGCACCTTCCCCGGTGGAGTTGTGCATGGGGTGTGTTTGGAACATTTTGTCACCGGCCGACTCCAAAATTCAGCGGTTCCCCATCTCAGCCCAGAAAGCAGGTAGAACAACTTTTGTGGTGTCTTTCAGATGCCTACCAAGGTAGTGTAAAAACTACCAGGAGAACTCCTGTCTGGCACCTTCCCCGGTGGAGTTGTGCATGGGGTGTGTTTGGAACATTTTGTCACCGGCCGAGTCCAAAATTCAGCGGTTCCCCATCTCAGCCCAGAAAGCAGGTAGAACAACTTTTGTGGTGTCTTTCAGATGCCTACCGGAGCAATGTAAAAACTACCAGGAGAACTCCTGTCTGGCACCTTCCCCGGTGGAGTTGTGCATGGGGTGTGTTTGGAACATTTTGTCACCGGCCGAGTCCAAAATTCAGCGATTCCCCATCTCAGCCCAGAAAGCAGGTACAACAACTTTTGTGGTGTCTTTCAGCTGCCTACCAAGGTAGTGTAAAAACTACCAGGAGAACTCCTGTCTGGCACCTTCCCCGGTGGAGTTGTGCATGGGGTGTGTTTGGAACATTTTGTCACCGGCCGACTCCAAAATTCAGCGGTTCCCCATCTCAGCCCAGAAAGCAGGTAGAACAACTTTTGTGGTGTCTTTCAGATGCCTACCAAGGTAGTGTAAAAACTACCAGGAGAACTCCTGTCTGGCACCTTCCCCGGTGGAGTTGTGCATGGGGTGTGTTTGGAACATTTTGTCACCAGCCGAGTCCAAAATTCAGCGGTTCCCCATCTCAGCCCAGAAAGCAGGTAGAACAACTTTTGTGGTGTCTTTCAGATGCCTACCGGAGCAATGTAAAAACTACCAGGAGAACTCCTGTCTGGCACCTTCCCCGGTGGAGTTGTGCATGGGGTGTGTTTGGAACATTTTGTCACCGGCCGACTCCAAAATTCAGCGGTTCCCCATCTCAGCCCAGAAAGCAGGAAGAACAACTTTTGTGGTGCCTTTCAGCTGCCTACCAAGGTAGTGTAAAAACTACCAGGAGAACTCCTGTCTGGCATCTTCCCCGGTGGAGTTGTGCATGGGGTGTGTTTGGAACATTTTGTCACCGGCCGAGTCCAAAATTCAGCGATTCCCCATCTCAGCCCAGAAAGCAGGTAGAACAACTTTTGTGGTGTCTTTCAGATGCCTACCAAGGTAGTGTAAAAACTACCAAGAGAACTCCTGTCTGGCACCTTCCCCGGTGGAGTTGTGCATGGGGTGTGTTTGGAACATTTTGTCACCGGCCGAGTCCAAAATTCAGCGGTTCCCCATCTCAGCCCAGAAAGCAGGTAGAACAACTTTTGTGGTGTCTTTCAGATGCCTACCAAGGTAGTGTAAAAACTACCAAGAGAACTCCTGTCTGGCACCTTCCCCGGTGGAGTTGTGCATGGGGTGTGTTTGGAACATTTTGTCACCGGCCGACTCCAAAATTCAGCGATTCCCCATCTCAGCCCAGAAAGCAGGTAGAACAACTTTTGTGGTGTCTTTCAGCTGCCTACCAAGGTAGTGTAAAAACTACCAGGAGAACTCCTGTCTGGCACCTTCCCCGGTGGAGTTGTGCATGGGGTGTGTTTGGAACATTTTGTCACCGGCCGACTCCAAAATTCAGCGGTTCCCCATCTCAGCCCAGAAAGCAGGTAGAACAACTTTTGTGGTGTCTTTCAGATGCCTACCAAGGTAGTGTAAAAACTACCAGGAGAACTCCTGTCTGGCACCTTCCCCGGTGGAGTTGTGCATGGGGTGTGTTTGGAACATTTTGTCACCAGCCGACTCCAAAATTCAGCGGTTCCCCATCTCAGCCCAGAAAGCAGGTAGAACAACTTTTGTGGTGTCTTTCACCTGCCTACCAAGGTAGTGTAAAAACTACCAAGAGAACTCCTGTCTGGCACCTTCCCCGGTGGAGTTGTGCATGGGGTGTGTTTGGAACATTTTGTCACCGGCCGACTCCAAAATTCAGCGATTCCCCATCTCAGCCCAGAAAGCAGGTAGAACAACTTTTGTGGTGTCTTTCAGATGCCTACCGGAGCAATGTAAAAACTACCAGGAGAACTCCTGTCTGGCACCTTCCCCGGTGGAGTTTTGCATGGGGTGTGTTTGGAACATTTTGTCACCGGCCGACTCCAAAATTCAGCGATTCCCCATCTCAGCCCAGAAAGCAGGTAGAACAACTTTTGTGGTGTCTTTCAGATGCCTACCAAGGTAGTGTAAAAACTACCAAGAGAACTCCTGTCTGGCACCTTCCCCGGTGGAGTTGTGCATGGGGTGTGTTTGGAACATTTTGTCACCGGCCGAGTCCAAAATTCAGCGATTCCCCATCTCAGCCCAGAAAGCAGGTAGAACAACTTTTGTGGTGTCTTTCAGATGCCTACCAAGGTAGTGTAAAAACTACCAAGAGAACTCCTGTCTGGCACCTTCCCCGGTGGAGTTGTGCATGGGGTGTGTTTGGAACATTTTGTCACCGGCCGAGTCCAAAATTCAGCGGTTCCCCATCTCAGCCCAGAAAGCAGGTAGAACAACTTTTGTGGTGTCTTTCAGATGCCTACCGGAGCAATGTAAAAACTACCAGGAGAACTCCTGTCTGGCACCTTCCCCGGTGGAGTTGTGCAGGGGGTGTGTTTGGAACATTTTGCCACCAGCCGACTCCAAAATTCAGCGGTTCCCCATCTCAGCCCAGAAAGCAGGTAGAACAACTTTTGTGGTGTCTTTCAGATGCCTACCAAGGTAGTGTAAAAACTACCAGGAGAACTCCTGCCTGGCACCTTCCCCGGTGGAGTTGTGCATGGGGTGTGTTTGGAACATTTTGTCACCAGCCGAGTCCAAAATTCAGCGGTTCCCCATCTCAGCCCAGAAAGCAGGTAGAACAACTTTTGTGGTGCCTTTCAAATGCCTACCAAGGTAGTGTAAAAACTACCAAGAGAACTCCTGTCTGGCACCTTCCCCGGTGGAGTTGTGCATGGGGTGTGTTTGGAACATTTTGTCACCGGCCGACTCCAAAATTCAGCGATTCCCCATCTCAGCCCAGAAAGCAGGTAGAACAACTTTTGTGGTGCCTTTCAGATGCCTACCAAGGTAGTGTAAAAACTACCAAGAGAACTCCTGTCTGGCACCTTCCCCGGTGGAGTTTTGCATGGGGTGTGTTTGGAACATTTTGTCACCGGCCGAGTCCAAAATTCAGCGATTCCCCATCTCAGCCCACAAAGCAGGTAGAACAACTTTTGTGGTGTCTTTCAGATGCCTACCAAGGTAGTGTAAAAACTACCAAGAGAACTCCTGTCTGGCACCTTCCCCGGTGGAGTTGTGCATGGGGTGTGTTTGGAACATTTTGTCAACGGCCGACTCCAAAATTCAGCGGTTCCCCATCTCAGCCCAGAAAGCAGGTAGAACAACTTTTGTGGTGTCTTTCAGATGCCTACCAAGGTAGTGTAAAAACTACCAGGAGAACTCCTGTCTGGCACCTTCCCCGGTGGAGTTGTGCATGGGGTGTGTTTGGAACATTTTGTCACCGGCCGACTCCAAAATTCAGCGGTTCCCCATCTCAGCCCAGAAAGCAGGTAGAACAACTTTTGTGGTGTCTTTCAGATGCCTACCGGAGCAATGTAAAAACTACCAGGAGAACTCCTGTCTGGCACCTTCCCCGGTGGAGTTGTGCAGGGGGTGTGTTTGGAACATTTTGCCACCAGCCGACTCCAAAATTCAGCGGTTCCCCATCTCAGCCCAGAAAGCAGGTAGAACAACTTTTGTGGTGTCTTTCAGATGCCTACCAAGGTAGTGTAAAAACTACCAGGAGAACTCCTGCCTGGCACCTTCCCCGGTGGAGTTGTGCATGGGGTGTGTTTGGAACATTTTGTCACCAGCCGAGTCCAAAATTCAGCGGTTCCCCATCTCAGCCCAGAAAGCAGGTAGAACAACTTTTGTGGTGCCTTTCAAATGCCTACCAAGGTAGTGTAAAAACTACCAAGAGAACTCCTGTCTGGCACCTTCCGTGGTGGAGTTGTGCATGGGGTGTGTTTGGAACATTTTGTCACCGGCCGACTCCAAAATTCAGCGATTCCCCATCTCAGCCCAGAAAGCAGGTAGAACAACTTTTGTGGTGTCTTTCAGCTGCCTACCAAGGTAGTGTAAAAACTACCAGGAGAACTCCTGTCTGGCACCTTCCCCGGTGGAGTTGTGCATGGGGTGTGTTTGGAACATTTTGTCACCGGCCGACTCCAAAATTCAGCGGTTCCCCATCTCAGCCCAGAAAGCAGGTAGAACAACTTTTGTCGTGTCTTTCAGATGCCTACCAAGGTAGTGTAAAAACTAGCAGGAGAACTCCTGTCTGGCACCTTCCCCGGTGGAGTTGTGCATGGGGTGTGTTTGGAACATTTTGTCACCAGCCGAGTCCAAAATTCAGCGTTTCCCCATCTCAGCCCAGAAAGCAGGTAGAACAACTTTTGTGGTGCCTTTCAGCTGCCTACCAAGGTAGTGTAAAAACTACCAGGAGAACTCCTGTCTGGCACCTTCCCCGGTGGAGTTGTGCATGGGGTGTGTTTGGAACATTTTGTCACCGGCCGACTCCAAAATTCAGCGGTTCCCCATCTCAGCCCAGAAAGCAGGAAGAACAACTTTTGTAGTGCCTTTCAGCTGCCTACCAAGGTAGTGTAAAAACTACCAGGAGAACTCCTGTCTGGCACCTTCCCCGGTGGAGTTGTGCATGGGGTGTGTTTGGAACATTTTGTCACCGGCCGACTCCAAAATTCAGCGATTCCCCATCTCAGCCCAGAAAGCAGGTAGAACAACTTTTGTGGTGTCTTTCAGATGCCTACCGGAGCAATGTAAAAACTACCAGGAGAACTCCTGTCTGGCACCTTCCCCGGTGGAGTTTTGCATGGGGTGTGTTTGGAACATTTTGTCACCGGCCGAGTCCAAAATTCAGCGATTCCCCATCTCAGCCCACAAAGCAGGTAGAACAACTTTTGTGGTGTCTTTCAGATGCCTACCAAGGTAGTGTAAAAACTACCAAGAGAACTCCTGTCTGGCACCTTCCCCGGTGGAGTTGTGCATGGGGTGTGTTTGGAACATTTTGTCACCGGCCGACTCCAAAATTCAGCGATTCCCCATCTCAGCCCACAAAGCAGGTAGAACAACTTTTGTGGTGTCTTTCAGATGCCTACCAAGGTAGTGTAAAAACTACCAAGAGAACTCCTGTCTGGCACCTTCCCCGGTGGAGTTGTGCATGGGGTGTGTTTGGAACATTTTGTCAACGGCCGACTCCAAAATTCAGCGGTTCCCCATCTCAGCCCAGAAAGCAGGTAGAACAACTTTTGTGGTGTCTTTCAGATGCCTACCAAGGTAGTGTAAAAACTACCAGGAGAACTCCTGTCTGGCACCTTCCCCGGTGGAGTTGTGCATGGGGTGTGTTTGGAACATTTTGTCACCGGCCGAGTCCAAAATTCAGCGGTTCCCCATCTCAGCCCAGAAAGCAGGAAGAACAACTTTTGTGGTGCCTTTCAGATGCCTACCAAGGTAGTGTAAAAACTACCAAGAGAACTCCTGTCTGGCACCTTCCCCGGTGGAGTTGTGCATGGGGTGTGTTTGGAACATTTTGTCAACGGCCGACTCCAAAATTCAGCGGTTCCCCATCTCAGCCCAGAAAGCAGGTAGAACAACTTTTGTGGTGTCTTTCAGATGCCTACCGGAGCAATGTAAAAACTACCAGGAGAACTCCTGTCTGGCACCTTCCCCGGTGGAGTTGTGCAGGGGGTGTGTTTGGAACATTTTGCCACCGGCCGACTCCAAAATTCAGCGGTTCCCCATCTCAGCCCAGAAAGCAGGTAGAACAACTTTTGTGGTGTCTTTCAGATGCCTACCAAGGTAGTGTAAAAACTACCAGGAGAACTCCTGCCTGGCACCTTCCCCGGTGGAGTTGTGCATGGGGTGTGTTTGGAACATTTTGTCACCAGCCGAGTCCAAAATTCAGCGGTTCCCCATCTCAGCCCAGAAAGCAGGTAGAACAACTTTTGTGGTGCCTTTCAAATGCCTACCAAGGTAGTGTAAAAACTACCAAGAGAACTCCTGTCTGGCACCTTCCGTGGTGGAGTTGTGCATGGGGTGTGTTTGGAACATTTTGTCACCGGCCGACTCCAAAATTCAGCGATTCCCCATCTCAGCCCAGAAAGCAGGTAGAACAACTTTTGTGGTGTCTTTCAGCTGCCTACCAAGGTAGTGTAAAAACTACCAGGAGAACTCCTGTCTGGCACCTTCCCCGGTGGAGTTGTGCATGGGGTGTGTTTGGAACATTTTGTCACCGGCCGAGTCCAAAATTCAGCGGTTCCCCATCTCAGCCCAGAAAGCAGGTAGAACAACTTTTGTCGTGTCTTTCAGATGCCTACCAAGGTAGTGTAAAAACTAGCAGGAGAACTCCTGTCTGGCACCTTCCCCGGTGGAGTTGTGCATGGGGTGTGTTTGGAACATTTTGTCACCAGCCGAGTCCAAAATTCAGCGTTTCCCCATCTCAGCCCAGAAAGCAGGTAGAACAACTTTTGTGGTGCCTTTCAAATGCCTACCAAGGTAGTGTAAAAACTACCAGGAGAACTCCTGTCTGGCACCTTCCCCGGTGGAGTTGTGCATGGGGTGTGTTTGGAACATTTTGTCACCGGCCGACTCCAAAATTCAGCGGTTCCCCATCTCAGCCCAGAAAGCAGGAAGAACAACTTTTGTAGTGCCTTTCAGCTGCCTACCAAGGTAGTGTAAAAACTACCAGGAGAACTCCTGTCTGGCACCTTCCCCGGTGGAGTTGTGCATGGGGTGTGTTTGGAACATTTTGTCACCGGCCGAGTCCAAAATTCAGCGGTTCCCCATCTCAGCCCAGAAAGCAGGTAGAACAACTTTTGTGGTGTCTTTCAGATGCCTACCGGAGCAATGTAAAAACTACCAGGAGAACTCCTGTCTGGCACCTTCCCCGGTGGAGTTTTGCATGGGGTGTGTTTGGAACATTTTGTCACCGGCCGAGTCCAAAATTCAGCGATTCCCCATCTCAGCCCACAAAGCAGGTAGAACAACTTTTGTGGTGTCTTTCAGATGCCTACCAAGGTAGTGTAAAAACTACCAGGAGAACTCCTGTCTGGCACCTTCCCCGGTGGAGTTGTGCATGGGGTGTGTTTGGAACATTTTGTCACCGGCCGACTCCAAAATTCAGCGATTCCCCATCTCAGCCCACAAAGCAGGTAGAACAACTTTTGTGGTGTCTTTCAGATGCCTACCAAGGTAGTGTAAAAACTACCAAGAGAACTCCTGTCTGGCACCTTCCCCGGTGGAGTTGTGCATGGGGTGTGTTTGGAACATTTTGTCAACGGCCGACTCCAAAATTCAGCGGTTCCCCATCTCAGCCCAGAAAGCAGGTAGAACAACTTTTGTGGTGTCTTTCAGATGCCTACCAAGGTAGTGTAAAAACTACCAAGAGAACTCCTGCCTGGCACCTTCCCCGGTGGAGTTGTGCATGGGGTGTGTTTGGAACATTTTGTCACCAGCCGAGTCCAAAATTCAGCGGTTCCCCATCTCAGCCCAGAAAGCAGGTAGAACAACTTTTGTGGTGCCTTTCAGATGCCTACCAAGGTAGTGTAAAAACTACCAAGAGAACTCCTGTCTGGCACCTTCCCCGGTGGAGTTGTGCATGGGGTGTGTTTGGAACATTTTGTCACCGGCCGAGTCCAAAATTCAGCGTTTCCCCATCTCAGCCCAGAAAGCAGGTAGAACAACTTTTGTGGTGCCTTTCAGCTGCCTACCAAGGTAGTGTAAAAACTACCAGGAGAACTCCTGTCTGGCACCTTCCCCGGTGGAGTTTTGCATGGGGTGTGTTTGGAACATTTTGTCACCGGCCGAGTCCAAAATTCAGCGGTTCCCCATCTCAGCCCAGAAAGCAGGTAGAACAACTTTTGTGGTGCCTTTCAGCTGCCTACCAAGGTAGTGTAAAAACTACCAGGAGAACTCCTGTCTGGCACCTTCCCCGGTGGAGTTGTGCATGGGGTGTGTTTGGAACATTTTGTCACCGGCCGAGTCCAAAATTCAGCTGTTCCCCATCTCAGCCCAGAAAGCAGGTAGAACAACTTTTGTGGTGTCTTTCAGATGCCTACCAAGGTAGTGTAAAAACTACCAGGAGAACTCCTGTCTGGCACCTTCCCCGGTGGAGTTGTGCATGGGGTGTGTTTGGAACATTTTGTCACCAGCCGACTCCAAAATTCAGCGGTTCCCCATCTCAGCCCAGAAAGCAGGTAGAACAACTTTTGTGGTGTCTTTCAGATGCCTACCGGAGCAATGTAAAAACTACCAGGAGAACTCCTGTCTGGCACCTTCCCCGGTGGAGTTGTGCAGGGGGTGTGTTTGGAACATTTTGCCACCAGCCGACTCCAAAATTCAGCGGTTCCCCATCTCAGCCCAGAAAGCAGGTAGAACAACTTTTGTGGTGTCTTTCAGATGCCTACCAAGGTAGTGTAAAAACTACCAAGAGAACTCCTGTCTGGCACCTTCCCCGGTGGAGTTGTGCATGGGGTGTGTTTGGAACATTTTGTCACCGGCCGACTCCAAAATTCAGCGATTCCCCATCTCAGCCCACAAAGCACGTAGAACAACTTTTGTGGTGTCTTTCAGATGCCTACCAAGGTAGTGTAAAAACTAGCAAGAGAACTCCTGTCTGGCACCTTCCCCGGTGGAGTTGTGCATGGGGTGTGTTTGGAACATTTTGTCAACGGCCGACTCCAAAATTCAGCGGTTCCCCATCTCAGCCCAGAAAGCAGGTAGAACAACTTTTGTGGTGTCTTTCAGATGCCTACCAAGGTAGTGTAAAAACTACCAGGAGAACTCCTGCCTGGCACCTTCCCCGGTGGAGTTGTGCATGGGGTGTGTTTGGAACATTTTGTCACCAGCCGACTCCAAAATTCAGCGGTTCCCCATCTCAGCCCAGAAAGCAGGTAGAACAACTTTTGTGGTGTCTTTCAGCTGCCTACCAAGGTAGTGTAAAAACTACCAAGAGAACTCCTGTCTGGCACCTTCCCCGGTGGAGTTGTGCATGGGGTGTGTTTGGAACATTTTGTCACCGGCCGACTCCAAAATTCAGCGGTTCCCCATCTCAGCCCAGAAAGCAGGTAGAACAACTTTTGTGGTGTCTTTCAGCTGCCTACCAAGGTAGTGTAAAAACTACCAGGAGAACTCCTGTCTGGCACCTTCCCCGGTGGAGTTGTGCATGGGGTGTGTTTGGAACATTTTGTCACCAGCCGAGTCCAAAATTCAGCGTTTCCCCATCTCAGCCCAGAAAGCAGGTAGAACAACTTTTGTGGTGTCTTTCAGATGCCTACCGGAGCAATGTAAAAACTACCAGGAGAACTCCTGTCTGGCACCTTCCCCGGTGGAGTTTTGCATGGGGTGTGTTTGGAACATTTTGTCACCGGCCGAGTCCAAAATTCAGCGATTCCCCATCTCAGCCCACAAAGCAGGTAGAACAACTTTTGTGGTGTCTTTCAGATGCCTACCAAGGTAGGTTAAAAACTACCAAGAGAACTCCTGTCTGGCACCTTCCCCGGTGGAGTTGTGCATGGGGTGTGTTTGGAACATTTTGTCACCGGCCGAGTCCAAAATTCAGCGATTCCCCATCTCAGCCCACAAAGCAGGTAGAACAACTTTTGTGGTGCCTTTCAGCTGCCTACCAAGGTAGTGTAAAAACTACCAGGAGAACTCCTGTCTGGCACCTTCCCCGGTGGAGTTTTGCATGGGGTGTGTTTGGAACATTTTGTCACCGGCCGAGTCCAAAATTCAGCGATTCCCCATCTCAGCCCACAAAGCAGGTAGAACAACTTTTGTGGTGTCTTTCAGATGCCTACCAAGGTAGTGTAAAAACTACCAAGAGAACTCCTGTCTGGCACCTTCCCCGGTGGAGTTGTGCATGGGGTGTGTTTGGAACATTTTGTCACCGGCCGAGTCCAAAATTCAGCGGTTCCCCATCTCAGCCCAGAAAGCAGGTAGAACAACTTTTGTGGTGCCTTTCAAATGCCTACCAAGGTAGTGTAAAAACTACCAAGAGAACTCCTGTCTGGCACCTTCCCCGGTGGAGTTGTGCATGGGGTGTGTTTGGAACATTTTGTCACCGGCCGACTCCAAAATTCAGCGGTTCCCCATCTCAGCCCAGAAAGCAGGTAGAACAACTTTTGTGGTGTCTTTCAGATGCCTACCAAGGTAGTGTAAAAACTACCAAGAGAACTCCTGTCTGGCACCTTCCCCGGTGGAGTTGTGCATGGGGTGTGTTTGGAACATTTTGTCACCGGCCGACTCCAAAATTCAGCGATTCCCCATCTCAGCCCAGAAAGCAGGTAGAACAACTTTTGTGGTGTCTTTCAGATGCCTACCAAGGTAGTGTAAAAACTACCAGGAGAACTCCTGTCTGGCACCTTCCCCGGTGGAGTTGTGCATGGGGTGTGTTTGGAACATTTTGTCACCGACCGAGTCCAAAATTCAGCGGTTCCCCATCTCAGCCCAGAAAGCAGGTAGAACAACTTTTGTGGTGTCTTTCAGATGCCTACCAAGGTAGTGTAAAAACTACCAGGAGAACTCCTGTCTGGCACCTTCCCTGGTGGAGTTGTGCATGGGGTGTGTTTGGAACATTTTGTCACCAGCCGACTCCAAAATTCAGCGGTTCCCCATCTCAGCCCACAAAGCAGGTAGAACAACTTTTGTGGTGTCTTTCAGATGCCTACCGGAGCAATGTAAAAACTACCAGGAGAACTCCTGTCTGGCACCTTCCCCGGTGGAGTTGTGCAGGGGGTGTGTTTGGAACATTTTGCCACCAGCCGACTCCAAAATTCAGCGGTTCCCCATCTCAGCCCAGAAAGCAGGTAGAACAACTTTTGTGGTGTCTTTCAGATGCCTACCAAGGTAGTGTAAAAACTACCAGGAGAACTCCTGCCTGGCACCTTCCCCGGTGGAGTTGTGCATGGGGTGTGTTTGGAACATTTTGTCACCGGCCGACTCCAAAATTCAGCGATTCCCCATCTCAGCCCAGAAAGCAGGTAGAACAACTTTTGTGGTGTCTTTCAGATGCCTACCAAGGTAGTGTAAAAACTAGCAAGAGAACTCCTGTCTGGCACCTTCCCCGGTGGAGTTGTGCATGGGGTGTGTTTGGAACAAGTTGTCACCGGCCGACTCCAAAATTCAGCGGTTCCCCATCTCAGCCCAGAAAGCAGGAAGAACAACTTTTGTAGTGCCTTTCAAATGCCTACCAAGGTAGTGTAAAAACTACCAGGAGAACTCCTGTCTGGCACCTTCCCCGGTGGAGTTGTGCATGGGGTGTGTTTGGAACATTTTGTCACCAGCCGACTCCAAAATTCAGCGGTTCCCCATCTCAGCCCAGAAAGCAGGTAGAACAACTTTTGTGATGTCTTTCAGATGCCTACCAAGGTAGTGTAAAAACTACCAGGAGAACTCCTGTCTGGCACCTTCCCCGGTGGAGTTGTGCATGGGGTGTGTTTGGAACATTTTGTCACCGGCCGAGTCTAAAATTCAGCGATTCCCCATCTCAGCCCAGAAAGCAGGTAGAACAACTTTTGTGGTGTCTTTCAGATGCCTACCAAGGTAGTGTAAAAACTACCAGGAGAACTCCTGTCTGGCACCTTCCGTGGTGGAGTTGTGCATGGGGTGTGTTTGGAACATTTTGTCACCGGCCGACTCCAAAATTCAGCTGTTCCCCATCTCAGCCCAGAAAGCAGGTAGAACTTCTTTTCTTGTGCCTTTCAGCTGCCTACCAAGGTAGTGTAAAAACTACCAACAGAATTCGTTCCTGGCACCTTCCCCGGTGGAGTTGTGCATGGGGTGTCTGTGGAACATTTTGCCACCGGCCGACTCCAAAATTCAGCGATTCCCCATCTCAGCCCAGAAAGCAGGTAGAACAACTTTTGTGGTGTCTTTCAGATATCTACCGGAGCAATGTAAAAACTACCAGGAGAACTCCTGTCTGGCACCTTCCCCGGTGGAGTTGTGCATGGGGTGTGTTTGGAACATTTTGTCACCAGCCGACTCCAAAATTCAGCGGTTCCCCATCTCAGCCCACAAAGCAGGTAGAACAACTTTTGTGGTGTCTTTCAGATGCCTACCAAGGTAGTGTAAAAACTACCAGGAGAACTCATGTCTGGCACCTTCCCCGGTGGAGTTGTGCATGGGGTGTGTTTGGAACATTTTGTCACCAGCCGACTCCAAAATTCATCTGTTCCCCATCTCAGCCCAGAAAGCAGGTAGAACAACTTTTGTGGTGTCTTTCAGATGTCTACCAAGGTAGTGTAAAAACTACTAAGAGAACTCCTGTCTGGCACCTTCCGTGGTGGAGTTGTGCATGGGGTGTGTTTGGAACATTTTGTCACCGGCCGAGTCCAAAATTCAGCGGTTCCCCATCTCAGCCCAGAAAGCAGGTACAACTTCTTTTCTTGTGCCTTTCAGCTGCCTACCAAGGTAGTGTAAAAACTACCAAGAGAACTCCTGTCTGGCACCTTCCCCGGTGGAGTTGTGCATGGGGTGTGTTTGGAACATTTTGTCACCGGCCGAGTCCAAAATTCAGCGATTCCCCATCTCAGCCCAGAAAGCAGGAAGAACAACTTTTGTGGTGCCTTTCAGCTGCCTACCAAGGTAGTGTAAAAACTAGCAAGAGAACTCCTGTCTGGCACCTTCCCCGGTGGAGTTGTGCATGGGGTGTGTTTGGAACATTTTGTCACCGGCCGACTCCAAAATTCAGCGGTTCCCCATCTCAGCCCAGAAAGCAGGAAGAACAACTTTTGTGGTGCCTTTCAAATGCCTACCAAGGTAGTGTAAAAACTACCAGGAGAACTCCTGTCTGGCACCTTCCCCGGTGGAGTTGTGCATGGGGTGTGTTTGGAACATTTTGTCACCGGCCGACTCCAAAATTCAGCGGTTCCCCATCTCAGCCCAGAAAGCAGGAAGAACAACTTTTGTGGTGCCTTTCAGCTGCCTACCAAGGTAGTGTAAAAACTACCAACAGAATTCGTTCCTGGCACCTTCCCCGGTGGAGTTGTGCATGGGGTGTGTTTGGAACATTTTGTCACCGGCCGACTCCAAAATTCAGCGGTTCCCCATCTCAGCCCAGAAAGCAGGTAGAACAACTTTTGTGGTGTCTTTCAGCTGCCTACCAAGGTAGTGTAAAAACTACTAGGAGAACTCCTGTCTGGCACCTTCCCCGGTGGAGTTGTGCATGGGGTGTGTTTGGAACATTTTGTCACCAGCCGACTCCAAAATTCAGCGGTTCCCCATCTCAGCCCAGAAAGCAGGTAGAACAACTTTTGTGGTATCTTTCAGATGCCTACCAAGGTAGTGTAAAAACTACCAGGAGAACTCCTGTCTGGCACCTTCCGTGGTGGAGTTGTGCATGGGGTGTGTTTGGAACATTTTGTCACCGGCCGAGTCCAAAATTCAGCGATTCCCCATCTCAGCCCAGAAAGCAGGTAGAACAACTTTTGTGGTGTCTTTCAGCTGCCTACCAAGGTAGTGTAAAAACTACCAAGAGAACTCCTGTCTGGCACCTTCCCCGGTGGAGTTGTGCAGGGGGTGTGTTTGGAACATTTTGCCACCAGCCGACTCCAAAATTCAGCGTTTCCCCATCTCAGCCCACAAAGCAGGTAGAACAACTTTTGTGGTGCCTTTCAGCTGCCTACCAAGGTAGTGTAAAAACTACCAACAGAATTCGTTCCTGGCACCTTCCCCGGTGGAGTTGTGCATGGGGTGTGTTTGGAACATTTTGTCACCGGCCGAGTCCAAAATTCAGCGGTTCCCCATCTCAGCCCAGAAAGCAGGTAGAACAACTTTTGTGCTGTCTTTCAAATGCCTACCAAGGTAGTGTAAAAACTACCAGGAGAACTCCTGTCTGGCACCTTCCCCGGTGGAGTTTTGCATGGGGTGTGTTTGGAACATTTTGTCACCGGCCGAGTCCAAAATTCAGCGGTTCCCCATCTCAGCCCAGAAAGCAGGAAGAACAACTTTTGTGGTGCCTTTCAAATGCCTACCAAGGTAGTGTAAAAACTACCACGAGAACTCCTGTCTGGCACCTTCCCCGGTGGAGTTGTGCATGGGGTGTGTTTGGAACATTTTGTCACCAGCCGACTCCAAAATTCAGCGTTTCCCCATCTCAGCCCAGAAAGCAGGTAGAACAACTTTTGTGCTGTCTTTCAGATGCCTACCAAGGTAGTGTAAAAACTACCAAGAGAACTCCTGTCTGGCACCTTCCCCGGTGGAGTTGTGCATGGGGTGTGTTTGGAACATTTTGTCACCGGCCGACTCCAAAATTCAGCGATTCCCCATCTCAGCCCAGAAAGCAGGTAGAACAACTTTTGTGGTGCCTTTCAGCTGCCTACCAAGGTAGTGTAAAAACTACCAAGAGAACTCCTGTCTGGCACCTTCCCCGGTGGAGTTGTGCATGGGGTGTGTTTGGAACATTTTGTCACCGGCCGACTCCAAAATTCAGCGGTTCCCCATCTCAGCCCAGAAAGCAGGTAGAACAACTTTTGTGGTGTCTTTCAGATGCCTACCGGAGCAATGTAAAAACTACCAGGAGAACTCCTGTCTGGCACCTTCCCCGGTGGAGTTGTGCAGGGGGTGTGTTTGGAACATTTTGCCACCAGCCGACTCCAAAATTCAGTGGTTCCCCATCTCAGCCCAGAAAGCAGGTAGAACAACTTTTGTGGTGCCTTTCAAATGCCTACCAAGGTAGTGTAAAAACTACCAGGAGAACTCCTGTCTGGCACCTTCCCCGGTGGAGTTGTGCATGGGGTGTGTTTGGAACATTTTGTCACCGGCCGACTCCAAAATTCAGCGATTCCCCATCTCAGCCCAGAAAGCAGGTAGAACAACTTTTGTGGTGTCTTTCAGATGCCTACCGGAGCAATGTAAAAACTACCAGGAGAACTCCTGTCTGGCACCTTCCCCGGTGGAGTTGTGCATGGGGTGTGTTTGGAACATTTTGTCACCGGCCGACTCCAAAATTCAGCGGTTCCCCATCTCAGCCCAGAAAGCAGGTAGAACAACTTTTGTGGTGTCTTTCAGATGCCTACCAAGGTAGTGTAAAAACTACCAGGAGAACTCCTGTCTGGCACCTTCCCCGGTGGAGTTGTGCAGGGGGTGTGTTTGGAACATTTTGTCACCAGCCGAGTCCAAAATTCAGCGGTTCCCCATCTCAGCCCAGAAAGCAGGTAGAACAACTTTTGTGGTGCCTTTCAGATGCCTACCAAGGTAGTGTAAAAACTACCAAGAGAACTCCTGTCTGGCACCTTCCCCGGTGGAGTTGTGCATGGGGTGTGTTTGGAACATTTTGTCACCGGCCGACTCCAAAATTCAGCGATTCCCCATCTCAGCCCAGAAAGCAGGTAGAACAACTTTTGTGGTGTCTTTCAGATGCCTACCAAGGTAGTGTAAAAACTACCAGGAGAACTCCTGTCTGGCACCTTCCCCGGTGGAGTTGTGCAGGGGGTGTGTTTGGAACATTTTGTCACCGGCCGAGTCCAAAATTCAGCGGTTCCCCATCTCAGCCCAGAAAGCAGGTAGAACAACTTTTGTGGTGTCTTTCAGATGCCTACCAAGGTAGTGTAAAAACTACCAGGAGAACTCCTGTCTGGCACCTTCCCCGGTGGAGTTGTGCATGGGGTGTGTTTGGAACATTTTGTCACCAGCCGAGTCCAAAATTCAGCGTTTCCCCATCTCAGCCCAGAAAGCAGGTAGAACAACTTTTGTGGTGCCTTTCAGCTGCCTACCAAGGTAGTGTAAAAACTACCAGGAGAACTCCTGTCTGGCACCTTCCCCGGTGGAGTTGTGCATGGGGTGTGTTTGGAACATTTTGTCACCGGCCGACTCCAAAATTCAGCGGTTCCCCATCTCAGCCCAGAAAGCAGGAAGAACAACTTTTGTGGTGCCTTTCAGCTGCCTACCAAGGTAGTGTAAAAACTACCAAGAGAACTCCTGTCTGGCACCTTCCCCGGTGGAGTTGTGCATGGGGTGTGTTTGGAACATTTTGTCACCGGCCGAGTCCAAAATTCAGCGATTCCCCATCTCAGCCCAGAAAGCAGGTAGAACAACTTTTGTGGTGTCTTTCAGATGCCTACCGGAGCAATGTAAAAACTACCAGGAGAACTCCTGTCTGGCACCTTCCCCGGTGGAGTTGTGCATGGGGTGTGTTTGGAACATTTTGTCACCGGCCGAGTCCAAAATTCAGCGGTTCCCCATCTCAGCCCAGAAAGCAGGTAGAACAACTTTTGTGGTGTCTTTCAGATGCCTACCAAGGTAGTGTAAAAACTACCAAGAGAACTCCTGTCTGGCACCTTCCCCGGTGGAGTTGTGCATGGGGTGTGTTTGGAACAATTTGTCACCGGCCGACTCCAAAATTCAGCGGTTCCCCATCTCAGCCCAGAAAGCAGGAAGAACAACTTTTGTGGTGCCTTTCAGCTGCCTACCAAGGTATTGTAAAAACTACCAGGAGAACTCCTGTCTGGCACCTTCCCCGGTGGAGTTGTGCATGGGGTGTGTTTGGAACATTTTGTCACCAGCCGACTCCAAAATTCAGCGTTTCCCCATCTCAGCCCAGAAAGCAGGTAGAACAACTTTTGTGATGTCTTTCAGATGCCTACCAAGGTAGTGTAAAAACTACCAGGAGAACTCCTGTCTGGCACCTTCCCCGGTGGAGTTGTGCATGGGGTGTGTTTGGAACATTTTGTCACCGGCCGAGTCCAAAATTCAGCGATTCCCCATCTCAGCCCAGAAAGCAGGTAGAACAACTTTTGTGGTGTCTTTCAGATGCCTACCAAGGTAGTGTAAAAACTACCAGGAGAACTCCTGTCTGGCACCTTCCGTGGTGGAGTTGTGCATGGGGTGTGTTTGGAACATTTTGTCACCGGCCGACTCCAAAATTCAGCTGTTCCCCATCTCAGCCCACAAAGCAGGTACAACTTCTTTTCTTGTGCCTTTCAGCTGCCTACCAAGGTAGTGTAAAAACTACCAACAGAATTCGTTCCTGGCACCTTCCCCGGTGGAGTTGTGCATGGGGTGTCTGTGGAACATTTTGCCACCGGCCGACTCCAAAATTCAGCGATTCCCCATCTCAGCCCAGAAAGCAGGTAGAACAACTTTTGTGGTGTCTTTCAGATGCCTACCAAGGTAGTGTAAAAACTACCAGGAGAACTCATGTCTGGCACCTTCCCCGGTGGAGTTGTGCATGGGGTGTGTTTGGAACATTTTGTCACCAGCCGACTCCAAAATTCATCTGTTCCCCATCTCAGCCCAGAAAGCAGGTAGAACAACTTTTGTGGTGTCTTTCAGATGTCTACCAAGGTAGTGTAAAAACTACTAAGAGAACTCCTGTCTGGCACCTTCCGTGGTGGAGTTGTGCATGGGGTGTGTTTGAAACATTTTGTCACCGGCCGAGTCCAAAATTCAGCGGTTCCCCATCTCAGCCCAGAAAGCAGGTACAACTTCTTTTCTTGTGCCTTTCAGCTGCCTACCAAGGTAGTGTAAAAACTACCAACAGAATTCGTTCCTGGCACCTTCCCCGGTGGAGTTGTGCATGGGGTGTCTGTGGAACATTTTGTCAGCAGCCGACTCCAAAATTCAGCGATTCCCCATCTCAGCCCAGAAAGCAGGTAGAACAACTTTGTGGTGTCTTTCAGATGCCTACCGGAGCAATGTAAAAACTACCAGGAGAACTCGTTTCTGGCACCTTCCCTGGTGGAGTTGTGCATGGGGTGTGTTTGGAACATTTTGTCACCAGCCGACTCCAAAATTCAGCGGTTCCCCATCTCAGCCCACAAAGCAGGTAGAACAACTTTTGTGGTGCCTTTCAGATGCCTACCAAGGTAGTGTAAAAACTACCAAGAGAACTCCTGTCTGGCACCTTCCCCGGTGGAGTTGTGCATGGGGTGTGTTTGGAACATTTTGTCACCAGCCGACTCCAAAATTCAGCGTTTCCCCATCTCAGCCCAGAAAGCAGGTAGAACAACTTTTGTGGTGTCTTTTAGATGCCTACCAAGGTAGTGTAAAAACTACCAAGAGAACTCCTGTCTGGCACCTTCCCCGGTGGAGTTGTGCATGGGGTGTGTTTGGAACATTTTGTCACCGGCCGAGTCCAAAATTCAGCGATTCCCCATCTCAGCCCAGAAAGCAGGTAGAACAACTTTTGTGGTGCCTTTCAGCTGCCTACCAAGGTAGTGTAAAAACTACCAAGAGAACTCCTGTCTGGCACCTTCCCCGGTGGAGTTGTGCATGGGGTGTGTTTGGAACATTTTGTCACCGGCCGAGTCCAAAATTCAGCGATTCCCCATCTCAGCCCAGAAAGCAGGAAGAACAACTTTTGTGGTGCCTTTCAAATGCCTACCAAGGTAGTGTAAAAACTACCAGGAGAACTCCTGTCTGGCACCTTCCCCGGTGGAGTTGTGCATGGGGTGTGTTTGGAACATTTTGTCACCGGCCGAGTCCAAAATTCAGCGTTTCCCCATCTCAGCCCAGAAAGCAGGTAGAACAACTTTTGTGGTGCCTTTCAGCTGCCTACCAAGGTAGTGTAAAAACTACCAACAGAATTCGTTCCTGGCACCTTCCCCGGTGGAGTTGTGCATGGGGTGTGTTTGGAACATTTTGTCACCGGCCGAGTCCAAAATTCAGCGGTTCCCCATCTCAGCCCAGAAAGCAGGTAGAACAACTTTTGTGGTGTCTTTCAGATGCCTACCAAGGTAGTGTAAAAACTACTAGGAGAACTCCTGTCTGGCACCTTCCCCGGTGGAGTTGTGCATGGGGTGTGTTTGGAACATTTTGTCACCAGCCGACTCCAAAATTCAGCTGTTCCCCATCTCAGCCCAGAAAGCAGGTAGAACAACTTTTGTGGTATCTTTCAGATGCCTACCAAGGTAGTGTAACAACTACCAGGAGAACTCCTGTCTGGCACCTTCCCCGGTGGAGTTGTGCATGGGGTGTGTTTGGAACATTTTGTCACCGGCCGAGTCCAAAATTCAGCGATTCCCCATCTCAGCCCACAAAGCAGGTAGAACAACTTTTGTGGTGTCTTTCAGATGCCTACCAAGGTAGTGTAAAAACTACCAAGAGAACTCCTGTCTGGCACCTTCCCCGGTGGAGTTGTGCAGGGGGTGTGTTTGGAACATTTTGCCACCAGCCGACTCCAAAATTCAGCGGTTCCCCATCTCAGCCCACAAAGCAGGTAGAACAACTTTTGTGGTGCCTTTCAGCTGCCTACCAAGGTAGTGTAAAAACTACCAACAGAATTCGTTCCTGGCACCTTCCCCGGTGGAGTTGTGCATGGGGTGTGTTTGGAACATTTTGTCACCGGCCGAGTCCAAAATTCAGCGGTTCCCCATCTCAGCCCAGAAAGCAGGTAGAACAACTTTTGTGCTGTCTTTCAAATGCCTACCAAGGTAGTGTAAAAACTACCAGGAGAACTCCTGTCTGGCACCTTCCCCGGTGGAGTTTTGCATGGGGTGTGTTTGGAACATTTTGTCACCGGCCGACTCCAAAATTCAGCGGTTACCCATCTCAGCCCAGAAAGCAGGAAGAACAACTTTTGTGGTGCCTTTCAAATGCCTACCAAGGTAGTGTAAAAACTACCACGAGAACTCCTGTCTGGCACCTTCCCCGGTGGAGTTGTGCATGGGGTGTGTTTGGAACATTTTGTCACCAGCCGACTCCAAAATTCAGCGTTTCCCCATCTCAGCCCAGAAAGCAGGTAGAACAACTTTTGTGCTGTCTTTCAGATGCCTACCAAGGTAGTGTAAAAACTACCAAGAGAACTCCTGTCTGGCACCTTCCCCGGTGGAGTTGTGCATGGGGTGTGTTTGGAACATTTTGTCACCGGCCGACTCCAAAATTCAGCGATTCCCCATCTCAGCCCAGAAAGCAGGTAGAACAACTTTTGTGGTGCCTTTCAGATGCCTACCAAGGTAGTGTAAAAACTACCAAGAGAACTCCTGTCTGGCACCTTCCCCGGTGGAGTTGTGCATGGGGTGTGTTTGGAACATTTTGTCACCGGCCGACTCCAAAATTCAGCGTTTCCCCATCTCAGCCCAGAAAGCAGGTAGAACAACTTTTGTGGTGTCTTTCAGATGCCTACCGGAGCAATGTAAAAACTACCAGGAGAACTCCTGTCTGGCACCTTCCCCGGTGGAGTTGTGCAGGGGGTGTGTTTGGAACATTTTGCCACCAGCCGACTCCAAAATTCAGCGGTTCCCCATCTCAGCCCAGAAAGCAGGTAGAACAACTTTTGTGGTGCCTTTCAAATGCCTACCAAGGTAGTGTAAAAACTACCAAGAGAACTCCTGTCTGGCACCTTCCCCGGTGGAGTTGTGCATGGGGTGTGTTTGGAACATTTTGTCACCGGCCGACTCCAAAATTCAGCGATTCCCCATCTCAGCCCAGAAAGCAGGTAGAACAACATTTGTGGTGTCTTTCAGATGCCTACCAAGGTAGTGTAAAAACTACCAGGAGAACTCCTGTCTGGCACCTTCCCCGGTGGAGTTGTGCATGGGGTGTGTTTGGAACATTTTGTCACCGGCCGACTCCAAAATTCAGCGATTCCCCATCTCAGCCCAGAAAGCAGGTAGAACAACTTTTGTGGTGTCTTTCAGATGCCTACCGGAGCAATGTAAAAACTACCAGGAGAACTCCTGTCTGGCACCTTCCCCGGTGGAGTTGTGCATGGGGTGTGTTTGGAACATTTTGTCACCGGCCGACTCCAAAATTCAGCGGTTCCCCATCTCAGCCCAGAAAGCAGGTAGAACAACTTTTGTCGTGTCTTTCAGATGCCTACCAAGGTAGTGTAAAAACTACCAGGAGAACTCCTGTCTGGCACCTTCCCCGGTGGAGTTGTGCATGGGGTGTGTTTGGAACATTTTGTCACCAGCCGAGTCCAAAATTCAGCTGTTCCCCATCTCAGCCCACAAAGCAGGTAGAACAACTTTTGTGGTGCCTTTCAGATGCCTACCAAGGTAGTGTAAAAACTACCAAGAGAACTCCTGTCTGGCACCTTCCCCGGTGGAGTTGTGCATGGGGTGTGTTTGGAACATTTTGTCACCGGCCGACTCCAAAATTCAGCGTTTCCCCATCTCAGCCCAGAAAGCAGGTAGAACAACTTTTGTGGTGTCTTTTAGATGCCTACCAAGGTAGTGTAAAAACTACCAGGAGAACTCCTGTCTGGCACCTTCCCCGGTGGAGTTGTGCATGGGGTGTGTTTGGAACATTTTGTCACCGGCCGAGTCCAAAATTCAGCTCTTCCCCATCTCAGCCCACAAAGCAGGTAGAACAACTTTTGTGGTGCCTTTCAGCTGCCTACCAAGGTAGTGTAAAAACTACCAAGAGAACTCCTGTCTGGCACCTTCCCCGGTGGAGTTGTGCATGGGGTGTGTTTGGAACATTTTGTCACCGGCCGACTCCAAAATTCAGCGGTTCCCCATCTCAGCCCAGAAAGCAGGTAGAACAACTTTTGTGGTGTCTTTCAGATGCCTACCGGAGCAATGTAAAAACTACCAGGAGAACTCCTGTCTGGCACCTTCCCCGGTGGAGTTTTGCATGGGGTGTGTTTGGAACATTTTGTCACCGGCCGACTCCAAAATTCAGCGATTCCCCATCTCAGCCCAGAAAGCAGGTAGAACAACTTTTGTGGTGTCTTTCAGATGCCTACCAAGGTAGTGTAAAAACTACCAAGAGAACTCCTGTCTGGCACCTTCCCCGGTGGAGTTGTGCATGGGGTGTGTTTGGAACATTTTGTCACCGGCCGAGTCCAAAATTCAGCGGTTCCCCATCTCAGCCCAGAAAGCAGGAAGAACAACTTTTGTGGTGCCTTTCAGCTGCCTACCAAGGTAGTGTAAAAACTACCAAGAGAACTCCTGTCTGGCACCTTCCCCGGTGGAGTTGTGCATGGGGTGTGTTTGGAACATTTTGTCACCGGCCGACTCCAAAATTCAGCGGTTCCCCATCTCAGCCCAGAAAGCAGGTAGAACAACTTTTGTGGTGCCTTACAGCTGCCTACCAAGGTAGTGTAAAAACTACCAGGAGAACTCCTGTCTGGCACCTTCCCCGGTGGAGTTGTGCATGGGGTGTGTTTGGAACATTTTGTCACCAGCCGACTCCAAAATTCAGCGATTCCCCATCTCAGCCCACAAAGCAGGTAGAACAACTTTTGTGGTGTCTTTCAGATGCCTACCGGAGCAATGTAAAAACTACCAGGAGAACTCCTGTCTGGCACCTTCCCCGGTGGAGTTTTGCATGGGGTGTGTTTGGAACATTTTGTCACCGGCCGAGTCCAAAATTCAGCGGTTCCCCATCTCAGCCCAGAAAGCAGGAAGAACAACTTTTGTGGTGCCTTTCAGCTGCCTACCAAGGTAGTGTAAAAACTACCAAGAGAACTCCTGTCTGGCACCTTCCCCGGTGGAGTTGTGCATGGGGTGTGTTTGGAACATTTTGTCACCGGCCGACTCCAAAATTCAGCGGTTCCCCATCTCAGCCCAGAAAGCAGGAAGAACAACTTTTGTGGTGCCTTTCAGCTGCCTACCAAGGTAGTGTAAAAACTACCAGGAGAACTCCTGTCTGGCACCTTCCCCGGTGGAGTTGTGCATGGGGTGTGTTTGGAACATTTTGTCACCAGCCGAGTCCAAAATTCAGCGGTTCCCCATCTCAGCCCAGAAAGCAGGTAGAACAACTTTTGTGGTCCCTTTCAGCTGCCTACCAAGGTAGTGTAAAAAACTACCAGGAGAACTCCTGTCTGGCACCTTCCCCGGTGGAGTTGTGCATGGGGTGTGTTTGGAACATTTTGTCACCGGCCGACTCCAAAATTCAGCGGTTCCCCATCTCAGCCCAGAAAGCAGGTAGAACAACTTTTGTGGTGTCTTTCAGATGCCTACCAAGGTAGTGTAAAAACTACCAGGAGAACTCCTGTCTGGCACCTTCCCCGGTGGAGTTGTGCATGGGGTGTGTTTGGAACATTTTGCCACCAGCCGACTCCAAAATTCAGCGGTTCCCCATCTCAGCCCACAAAGCAGGTAGAACAACTTTTGTGGTGCCTTTCAGCTGCCTACCAAGGTAGTGTAAAAACTACCAACAGAATTCGTTCCTGGCACCTTCCCCGGTGGAGTTGTGCATGGGGTGTGTTTGGAACATTTTGTCACCGGCCGAGTCCAAAATTCAGCGGATCCCCATCTCAGCCCAGAAAGCAGGTAGAACAACTTTTGTGGTGTCTTTCAGCTGCCTACCAAGGTAGTGTAAAAACTACTAGGAGAACTCCTGTCTGGCACCTTCCCCGGTGGAGTTGTGCATGGGGTGTGTTTGGAACATTTTTTCACCAGCCGAGTCCAAAATTCAGCGGTTCCCCATCTCAGCCCAGAAAGCAGGTAGAACAACTTTTGTGGTGTCTTTCAGCTGCCTACCAAGGTAGTGTAAAAACTACTAGGAGAACTCCTGTCTGGCACCTTCCGTGGTGGAGTTGTGCATGGGGTGTGTTTGGAACATTTTTTCACCAGCCGAGTCCAAAATTCAGCTGTTCCCCATCTCAGCCCAGAAAGCAGGTAGAACAACTTTTGTGGTATCTTTCAGATGCCTACCAAGGTAGTGTAAAAACTACCAGGAGAACTCCTGTCTGGCACCTTCCCCGGTGGAGTTGTGCATGGGGTGTGTTTGGAACATTTTGTCACCGGCCGAGTCCAAAATTCAGCGATTCCCCATCTCAGCCCAGAAAGCAGGTAGAACAACTTTTGTGGTGTCTTTCAGATGCCTACCGGAGCAATGTAAAAACTACCAGGAGAACTCCTGTCTGGCACCTTCCGTGGTGGAGTTGTGCAGGGGGTGTGTTTGGAACATTTTGCCACCAGCCGACTCCAAAATTCAGCGGTTCCCCATCTCAGCCCAGAAAGCAGGTAGAACAACTTTTGTGGTGTCTTTCAGATGCCTACCAAGGTAGTGTAAAAACTACCAAGAGAACTCCTGTCTGGCACCTTCCCCGGTGGAGTTGTGCATGGGGTGTGTTTGGAACATTTTGTCAACGGCCGACTCCAAAATTCAGCGGTTACCCATCTCAGCCCAGAAAGCAGGTAGAACAACTTTTGTGGTGTCTTTCAGATGCCTACCGGAGCAATGTAAAAACTACCAGGAGAACTCCTGTCTGGCACCTTCCCCGGTGGAGTTTTGCATGGGGTGTGTTTGGAACATTTTGTCACCGGCCGAGTCCAAAATTCAGCGGTTCCCCATCTCAGCCCAGAAAGCAGGTAGAACAACTTTTGTGGTGTCTTTCAGATGCCTACCAAGGTAGTGTAAAAACTACCAAGAGAACTCCTGTCTGGCACCTTCCCCGGTGGAGTTGTGCATGGGGTGTGTTTGGAACATTTTGTCACCGGCCGACTCCAAAATTCAGCGGTTCCCCATCTCAGCCCAGAAAGCAGGAAGAACAACTTTTGTGGTGCCTTTCAGCTGCCTACCAAGGTAGTGTAAAAACTACCAACAGAATTCGTTCCTGGCACCTTCCCCGGTGGAGTTGTGCATGGGGTGTGTTTGGAACATTTTGTCACCGGCCGACTCCAAAATTCAGCGGTTCCCCATCTCAGCCCAGAAAGCAGGTAGAACAACTTTTGTGCTGTCTTTCAAATGCCTACCAAGGTAGTGTAAAAACTACCAGGAGAACTCCTGTCTGGCACCTTCCCCGGTGGAGTTTTGCATGGGGTGTGTTTGGAACATTTTGTCACCGGCCGAGTCCAAAATTCAGCGTTTCCCCATCTCAGCCCAGAAAGCAGGAAGAACAACTTTTGTGGTGCCTTTCAAATGCCTACCAAGGTAGTGTAAAAACTACCACGAGAACTCCTGTCTGGCACCTTCCCCGGTGGAGTTGTGCATGGGGTGTGTTTGGAACATTTTGTCACCAGCCGACTCCAAAATTCAGCGTTTCCCCATCTCAGCCCAGAAAGCAGGTAGAACAACTTTTGTGCTGTCTTTCAGATGCCTACCAAGGTAGTGTAAAAACTACCAAGAGAACTCCTGTCTGGCACCTTCCCCGGTGGAGTTGTGCATGGGGTGTGTTTGGAACATTTTGTCACCGGCCGACTCCAAAATTCAGCGATTCCCCATCTCAGCCCAGAAAGCAGGTAGAACAACTTTTGTGGTGCCTTTCAGATGCCTACCAAGGTAGTGTAAAAACTACCAAGAGAACTCCTGTCTGGCACCTTCCCCGGTGGAGTTGTGCAGGGGGTGTGTTTGGAACATTTTGCCACCAGCCGACTCCAAAATTCAGCGGTTCCCCATCTCAGCCCAGAAAGCAGGTAGAACAACTTTTGTGGTGCCTTTCAAATGCCTACCAAGGTAGTGTAAAAACTACCAAGAGAACTCCTGTCTGGCACCTTCCCCGGTGGAGTTGTGCATGGGGTGTGTTTGGAACATTTTGTCACCGGCCGACTCCAAAATTCAGCGATTCCCCATCTCAGCCCAGAAAGCAGGTAGAACAACATTTGTGGTGTCTTTCAGATGCCTACCAAGGTAGTGTAAAAACTACCAAGAGAACTCCTGTCTGGCACCTTCCCCGGTGGAGTTGTGCATGGGGTGTGTTTGGAACATTTTGTCACCGGCCGACTCCAAAATTCAGCGATTCCCCATCTCAGCCCAGAAAGCAGGTAGAACAACTTTTGTGGTGTCTTTCAGATGCCTACCGGAGCAATGTAAAAACTACCAGGAGAACTCCTGTCTGGCACCTTCCCCGGTGGAGTTGTGCATGGGGTGTGTTTGGAACATTTTGTCACCGGCCGACTCCAAAATTCAGCGGTTCCCCATCTCAGCCCAGAAAGCAGGTAGAACAACTTTTGTCGTGTCTTTCAGATGCCTACCAAGGTAGTGTAAAAACTACCAAGAGAACTCCTGTCTGGCACCTTCCCCGGTGGAGTTGTGCATGGGGTGTGTTTGGAACATTTTGTCACCAGCCGAGTCCAAAATTCAGCTGTTCCCCATCTCAGCCCACAAAGCAGGTAGAACAACTTTTGTGGTGCCTTTCAGATGCCTACCAAGGTAGTGTAAAAACTACCAAGAGAACTCCTGTCTGGCACCTTCCCCGGTGGAGTTGTGCATGGGGTGTGTTTGGAACATTTTGTCACCGGCCGACTCCAAAATTCAGCGTTTCCCCATCTCAGCCCAGAAAGCAGGTAGAACAACTTTTGTGGTGTCTTTTAGATGCCTACCAAGGTAGTGTAAAAACTACCAGGAGAACTCCTGTCTGGCACCTTCCCCGGTGGAGTTGTGCATGGGGTGTGTTTGGAACATTTTGTCACCGGCCGAGTCCAAAATTCAGCTCTTCCCCATCTCAGCCCACAAAGCAGGTAGAACAACTTTTGTGGTGCCTTTCAGCTGCCTACCAAGGTAGTGTAAAAACTACCAAGAGAACTCCTGTCTGGCACCTTCCCCGGTGGAGTTGTGCATGGGGTGTGTTTGGAACATTTTGTCACCGGCCGACTCCAAAATTCAGCGGTTCCCCATCTCAGCCCAGAAAGCAGGTAGAACAACTTTTGTGGTGTCTTTCAGATGCCTACCGGAGCAATGTAAAAACTACCAGGAGAACTCCTGTCTGGCACCTTCCCCGGTGGAGTTGTGCATGGGGTGTGTTTGGAACATTTTGTCACCGGCCGACTCCAAAATTCAGCGATTCCCCATCTCAGCCCAGAAAGCAGGTAGAACAACTTTTGTGGTGTCTTTCAGATGCCTACCAAGGTAGTGTAAAAACTACCAAGAGAACTCCTGTCTGGCACCTTCCCCGGTGGAGTTGTGCATGGGGTGTGTTTGGAACATTTTGTCACCGGCCGAGTCCAAAATTCAGCGGTTCCCCATCTCAGCCCAGAAAGCAGGAAGAACAACTTTTGTGGTGCCTTTCAGCTGCCTACCAAGGTAGTGTAAAAACTACCAAGAGAACTCCTGTCTGGCACCTTCCCCGGTGGAGTTGTGCATGGGGTGTGTTTGGAACATTTTGTCACCGGCCGACTCCAAAATTCAGCGGTTCCCCATCTCAGCCCAGAAAGCAGGAAGAACAACTTTTGTGGTGCCTTTCAGCTGCCTACCAAGGTAGTGTAAAAACTACCAGGAGAACTCCTGTCTGGCACCTTCCCCGGTGGAGTTGTGCATGGGGTGTGTTTGGAACATTTTGTCACCAGCCGAGTCCAAAATTCAGCGTTTCCCCATCTCAGCCCAGAAAGCAGGTAGAACAACTTTTGTGGTGTCTTTCAGCTGCCTACCAAGGTAGTGTAAAAACTACCAGGAGAACTCCTGTCTGGCACCTTCCCCGGTGGAGTTGTGCATGGGGTGTGTTTGGAACATTTTGTCACCAGCCGACTCCAAAATTCAGCGATTCCCCATCTCAGCCCACAAAGCAGGTAGAACAACTTTTGTGGTGTCTTTCAGATGCCTACCGGAGCAATGTAAAAACTACCAGGAGAACTCCTGTCTGGCACCTTCCCCGGTGGAGTTTTGCATGGGGTGTGTTTGGAACATTTTGTCACCGGCCGAGTCCAAAATTCAGCGGTTCCCCATCTCAGCCCAGAAAGCAGGAAGAACAACTTTTGTGGTGCCTTTCAGCTGCCTACCAAGGTAGTGTAAAAACTACCAAGAGAACTCCTGTCTGGCACCTTCCCCGGTGGAGTTGTGCATGGGGTGTGTTTGGAACATTTTGTCACCGGCCGACTCCAAAATTCAGCGGTTCCCCATCTCAGCCCAGAAAGCAGGAAGAACAACTTTTGTGGTGCCTTTCAGCTGCCTACCAAGGTAGTGTAAAAACTACCAGGAGAACTCCTGTCTGGCACCTTCCCCGGTGGAGTTGTGCATGGGGTGTGTTTGGAACATTTTGTCACCAGCCGAGTCCAAAATTCAGCGGTTCCCCATCTCAGCCCAGAAAGCAGGTAGAACAACTTTTGTGGTCCCTTTCAGCTGCCTACCAAGGTAGTGTAAAAACTACCAGGAGAACTCCTGTCTGGCACCTTCCCCGGTGGAGTTGTGCATGGGGTGTGTTTGGAACATTTTGTCACCGGCCGACTCCAAAATTCAGCGATTCCCCATCTCAGCCCACAAAGCAGGTAGAACAACTTTTGTGGTGTCTTTCAGATGCCTACCGGAGCAATGTAAAAACTACCAGGAGAACTCCTGTCTGGCACCTTCCCCGGTGGAGTTTTGCATGGGGTGTGTTTGGAACATTTTGTCACCGGCCGAGTCCAAAATTCAGCGGTTCCCCATCTCAGCCCAGAAAGCAGGAAGAACAACTTTTGTGGTGCCTTTCAGCTGCCTACCAAGGTAGTGTAAAAACTACCAAGAGAACTCCTGTCTGGCACCTTCCCCGGTGGAGTTGTGCATGGGGTGTGTTTGGAACATTTTGTCACCGGCCGACTCCAAAATTCAGCGGTTCCCCATCTCAGCCCAGAAAGCAGGAAGAACAACTTTTGTGGTGCCTTTCAAATGCCTACCAAGGTAGTGTAAAAACTACCAGGAGAACTCCTGTCTGGCACCTTCCCCGGTGGAGTTTTGCATGGGGTGTGTTTGGAACATTTTGTCACCGGCCGAGTCCAAAATTCAGCGGTTCCCCATCTCAGCCCAGAAAGCAGGAAGAACAACTTTTGTGGTGCCTTTCAGCTGCCTACCAAGGTAGTGTAAAAACTACCAGGAGAACTCCTGTCTGGCACCTTCCCCGGTGGAGTTGTGCATGGGGTGTGTTTGGAACATTTTGTCACCAGCCGACTCCAAAATTCAGCGTTTCCCCATCTCAGCCCAGAAAGCAGGTAGAACAACTTTTGTGGTGTCTTTCAGATGCCTACCAAGGTAGTGTAAAAACTACCAAGAGAACTCCTGTCTGGCACCTTCCCCGGTGGAGTTGTGCATGGGGTGTGTTTGGAACATTTTGTCACCGGCCGACTCCAAAATTCAGCGGTTCCCCATCTCAGCCCAGAAAGCAGGAAGAACAACTTTTGTGGTGCCTTTCAGCTGCCTACCAAGGTAGTGTAAAAACTACCAGGAGAACTCCTGTCTGGCACCTTCCCCGGTGGAGTTGTGCATGGGGTGTGTTTGGAACATTTTGTCACCAGCCGAGTCCAAAATTCAGCGGTTCCCCATCTCAGCCCAGAAAGCAGGTAGAACAACTTTTGTGGTCCCTTTCAGCTGCCTACCAAGGTAGTGTAAAAACTACCAAGAGAACTCCTGTCTGGCACCTTCCCCGGTGGAGTTGTGCATGGGGTGTGTTTGGAACATTTTGTCACCAGCCGACTCCAAAATTCAGCGATTCCCCATCTCAGCCCACAAAGCAGGTAGAACAACTTTTGTGGTGTCTTTCAGATGCCTACCGGAGCAATGTAAAAACTACCAGGAGAACTCCTGTCTGGCACCTTCCCCGGTGGAGTTTTGCATGGGGTGTGTTTGGAACATTTTGTCACCGGCCGAGTCCAAAATTCAGCGGTTCCCCATCTCAGCCCAGAAAGCAGGAAGAACAACTTTTGTGGTGCCTTTCAGCTGCCTACCAAGGTAGTGTAAAAACTACCAAGAGAACTCCTGTCTGGCACCTTCCCCGGTGGAGTTGTGCATGGGGTGTGTTTGGAACATTTTGTCACCGGCCGACTCCAAAATTCAGCGGTTCCCCATCTCAGCCCAGAAAGCAGGAAGAACAACTTTTGTGGTGCCTTTCAGCTGCCTACCAAGGTAGTGTAAAAACTACCAGGAGAACTCCTGTCTGGCACCTTCCCCGGTGGAGTTGTGCATGGGGTGTGTTTGGAACATTTTGTCACCAGCCGAGTCCAAAATTCAGCGGTTCCCCATCTCAGCCCATAAAGCAGGTAGAACAACTTTTGTGGTCCCTTTCAGCTGCCTACCAAGGTAGTGTAAAAACTACCAGGAGAACTCCTGTCTGGCACCTTCCCCGGTGGAGTTGTGCATGGGGTGTGTTTGGAACATTTTGTCACCAGCCGACTCCAAAATTCAGCGTTTCCCCATCTCAGCCCAGAAAGCAGGTAGAACAACTTTTGTGATGTCTTTCAGCTGCCTACCAAGGTAGTGTAAAAACTACTAAGACAACTCCTGTCTGGCACCTTCCCCGGTGGAGTTGTGCATGGGGTGTTTGGAACATTTTGTCACCGGCCGAGTCCAAAATTCAGCGATTCCCCATCTCAGCCCAGAAAGCAGGTAGAACAACTTTTGTGGTGTCTTTCAGCTGCCTACCAAGGTAGTGTAAAAACTACCAGGAGAACTCCTGTCTGGCACCTTCCCCGGTGGAGTTGTGCATGGGGTGTGTTTGGAACATTTTGTCACCGGCCGAGTCCAAAATTCAGCGGTTCCCCATCTCAGCCCAGAAAGCAGGTAGAACAACTTTTGTCGTGTCTTTCAGATGCCTACCAAGGTAGTGTAAAAACTACCAGGAGAACTCCTGTCTGGCACCTTCCCCGGTGGAGTTGTGCATGGGGTGTGTTTGGAACATTTTGTCACCAGCCGAGTCCAAAATTCAGCGTTTCCCCATCTCAGCCCAGAAAGCAGGTAGAACAACTTTTGTGGTGCCTTTCAGCTGCCTACCAAGGTAGTGTAAAAACTACCAAGAGAACTCCTGTCTGGCACCTTCCCCGGTGGAATTGTGCATGGGGTGTGTTTGGAACATTTTGTCACCGGCCGAGTCCAAAATTCAGCGGTTCCCCATCTCAGCCCAGAAAGCAGGAAGAACAACTTTTGTGGTGCCTTTCAGCTGCCTACCAAGGTAGTGTAAAAACTACCAGGAGAACTCCTGTCTGGCACCTTCCCCGGTGGAGTTGTGCATGGGGTGTGTTTGGAACATTTTGTCACCGGCCGACTCCAAAATTCAGCGTTTCCCCATCTCAGCCCAGAAAGCAGGTAGAACAACTTTTGTGGTGTCTTTCAGATGCCTACCAAGGTAGTGTAAAAACTACCAAGAGAACTCCTGTCTGGCACCTTCCCCGGTGGAGTTGTGCATGGGGTGTGTTTGGAACATTTTGTCAACGGCCGACTCCAAAATTCAGCGGTTACCCATCTCAGCCCAGAAAGCAGGTAGAACAACTTTTGTGGTGTCTTTCAGATGCCTACCGGAGCAATGTAAAAACTACCAGGAGAACTCCTGTCTGGCACCTTCCCCGGTGGAGTTGTGCATGGGGTGTGTTTGGAACATTTTGTCACCGGCCGAGTCCAAAATTCAGCAATTCCCCATCTCAGCCCACAAAGCAGGTAGAACAACTTTTGTGGTGTCTTTCAGATGCCTACCAAGGTAGTGTAAAAACTACCAAGAGAACTCCTGTCTGGCACCTTCCCCGGTGGAGTTGTGCATGGGGTGTGTTTGGAACATTTTGTCACCGGCCGACTCCAAAATTCAGCGGTTCCCCATCTCAGCCCAGAAAGCAGGAAGAACAACTTTTGTGGTGCCTTTCAGCTGCCTACCAAGGTAGTGTAAAAACTACCAGGAGAACTCCTGTCTGGCACCTTCCCCGGTGGAGTTGTGCATGGGGTGTGTTTGGAACATTTTGTCACCGGCCGAGTCCAAAATTCAGCGGTTCCCCATCTCAGCCCAGAAAGCAGGTAGAACAACTTTTGTGGTGTCTTTCAGCTGCCTACCAAGGTAGTGTAAAAACTACTAGGAGAACTCCTGTCTGGCACCTTCCCCGGTGGAGTTGTGCATGGGGTGTGTTTGGAACATTTTTTCACCAGCCGACTCCAAAATTCAGCTGTTCCCCATCTCAGCCCAGAAAGCAGGTAGAACAACTTTTGTGGTATCTTTCAGATGCCTACCAAGGTAGTGTAAAAACTACCAGGAGAACTCCTGTCTGGCACCTTCCGTGGTGGAGTTGTGCATGGGGTGTGTTTGGAACATTTTGTCACCGGCCGAGTCCAAAATTCAGCGATTCCCCATCTCAGCCCAGAAAGCAGGTAGAACAACTTTTGTGGTGTCTTTCAGATGCCTACCAAGGTAGTGTAAAAACTACCAAGAGAACTCCTGTCTGGCACCTTCCCCGGTGGAGTTGTGCAGGGGGTGTGTTTGGAACATTTTGCCACCAGCCGACTCCAAAATTCAGCGGTTCCCCATCTCAGCCCAGAAAGCAGGTAGAACAACTTTTGTGGTGTCTTTCAGATGCCTACCAAGGTAGTGTAAAAACTACCAAGAGAACTCCTGTCTGGCACCTTCCCCGGTGGAGTTGTGCATGGGGTGTGTTTGGAACATTTTGTCAACGGCCGACTCCAAAATTCAGCGGTTACCCATCTCAGCCCAGAAAGCAGGTAGAACAACTTTTGTGGTGTCTTTCAGATGCCTACCGGAGCAATGTAAAAACTACCAAGAGAACTCCTGTCTGGCACCTTCCCCGGTGGAGTTTTGCATGGGGTGTGTTTGGAACATTTTGTCACCGGCCGAGTCCAAAATTCAGCAATTCCCCATCTCAGCCCACAAAGCAGGTAGAACAACTTTTGTGGTGTCTTTCAGATGCCTACCAAGGTAGTGTAAAAACTACCAAGAGAACTCCTGTCTGGCACCTTCCCCGGTGGAGTTGTGCATGGGGTGTGTTTGGAACATTTTGTCACCGGCCGACTCCAAAATTCAGCGGTTCCCCATCTCAGCCCAGAAAGCAGGAAGAACAACTTTTGTGGTGCCTTTCAGCTGCCTACCAAGGTAGTGTAAAAACTACCAGGAGAACTCCTGTCTGGCACCTTCCCCGGTGGAGTTGTGCAGGGGGTGTGTTTGGAACATTTTGTCACCGGCCGAGTCCAAAATTCAGCGGTTCCCCATCTCAGCCCAGAAAGCAGGTAGAACAACTTTTGTGGTGTCTTTCAGCTGCCTACCAAGGTAGTGTAAAAACTACTAGGAGAACTCCTGTCTGGCACCTTCCCCGGTGGAGTTGTGCATGGGGTGTGTTTGGAACATTTTTTCACCAGCCGACTCCAAAATTCAGCTGTTCCCCATCTCAGCCCAGAAAGCAGGTAGAACAACTTTTGTGGTATCTTTCAGATGCCTACCAAGGTAGTGTAAAAACTACCAGGAGAACTCCTGTCTGGCACCTTCCGTGGTGGAGTTGTGCATGGGGTGTGTTTGGAACATTTTGTCACCGGCCGACTCCAAAATTCAGCGATTCCCCATCTCAGCCCAGAAAGCAGGTAGAACAACTTTTGTGGTGTCTTTCAGATGCCTACCAAGGTAGTGTAAAAACTACCAAGAGAACTCCTGTCTGGCACCTTCCCCGGTGGAGTTGTGCAGGGGGTGTGTTTGGAACATTTTGCCACCAGCCGACTCCAAAATTCAGCGGTTCCCCATCTCAGCCCAGAAAGCAGGTAGAACAACTTTTGTGGTGCCTTTCAGCTGCCTACCAAGGTAGTGTAAAAACTACCAACAGAATTCGTTCCTGGCACCTTCCCCGGTGGAGTTTTGCATGGGGTGTGTTTGGAACATTTTGTCACCGGCCGAGTCCAAAATTCAGCGGTTCCCCATCTCAGCCCAGAAAGCAGGAAGAACAACTTTTGTGGTGCCTTTCAGCTGCCTACCAAGGTAGTGTAAAAACTACCAACAGAATTCGTTCCTGGCACCTTCCCCGGTGGAGTTTTGCATGGGGTGTGTTTGGAACATTTTGTCACCGGCCGAGTCCAAAATTCAGCGGTTCCCCATCTCAGCCCAGAAAGCAGGAAGAACAACTTTTGTGGTGCCTTTCAAATGCCTACCAAGGTAGTGTAAAAACTACCACGAGAACTCCTGTCTGGCACCTTCCCCGGTGGAGTTGTGCATGGGGTGTGTTTGGAACATTTTGTCACCGGCCGACTCCAAAATTCAGCGGTTCCCCATCTCAGCCCAGAAAGCAGGAAGAACAACTTTTGTGGTGCCTTTCAGCTGCCTACCAAGGTAGTGTAAAAACTACCAGGAGAACTCCTGTCTGGCACCTTCCCCGGTGGAGTTGTGCAGGGGGTGTGTTTGGAACATTTTGTCACCGGCCGAGTCCAAAATTCAGCGGTTCCCCATCTCAGCCCAGAAAGCAGGTAGAACAACTTTTGTGGTGTCTTTCAGCTGCCTACCAAGGTAGTGTAAAAACTACTAGGAGAACTCCTGTCTGGCACCTTCCCCGGTGGAGTTGTGCATGGGGTGTGTTTGGAACATTTTTTCACCAGCCGACTCCAAAATTCAGCTGTTCCCCATCTCAGCCCAGAAAGCAGGTAGAACAACTTTTGTGGTATCTTTCAGATGCCTACCAAGGTAGTGTAAAAACTACCAGGAGAACTCCTGTCTGGCACCTTCCGTGGTGGAGTTGTGCATGGGGTGTGTTTGGAACATTTTGTCACCGGCCGACTCCAAAATTCAGCGATTCCCCATCTCAGCCCAGAAAGCAGGTAGAACAACTTTTGTGGTGTCTTTCAGATGCCTACCAAGGTAGTGTAAAAACTACCAAGAGAACTCCTGTCTGGCACCTTCCCCGGTGGAGTTGTGCAGGGGGTGTGTTTGGAACATTTTGCCACCAGCCGACTCCAAAATTCAGCGGTTCCCCATCTCAGCCCAGAAAGCAGGTAGAACAACTTTTGTGGTGCCTTTCAGCTGCCTACCAAGGTAGTGTAAAAACTACCAACAGAATTCGTTCCTGGCACCTTCCCCGGTGGAGTTTTGCATGGGGTGTGTTTGGAACATTTTGTCACCGGCCGAGTCCAAAATTCAGCGGTTCCCCATCTCAGCCCAGAAAGCAGGAAGAACAACTTTTGTGGTGCCTTTCAAATGCCTACCAAGGTAGTGTAAAAACTACCACGAGAACTCCTGTCTGGCACCTTCCCCGGTGGAGTTGTGCATGGGGTGTGTTTGGAACATTTTGTCACCAGCCGACTCCAAAATTCAGCGTTTCCCCATCTCAGCCCAGAAAGCAGGTAGAACAACTTTTGTGCTGTCTTTCAGATGCCTACCAAGGTAGTGTAAAAACTACCAAGAGAACTCCTGTCTGGCACCTTCCCCGGTGGAGTTGTGCATGGGGTGTGTTTGGAACATTTTGTCACCGGCCGACTCCAAAATTCAGCGATTCCCCATCTCAGCCCAGAAAGCAGGTAGAACAACTTTTGTGGTGCCTTTCAGATGCCTACCAAGGTAGTGTAAAAACTACCAAGAGAACTCCTGTCTGGCACCTTCCCCGGTGGAGTTGTGCATGGGGTGTGTTTGGAACATTTTGTCACCGGCCGACTCCAAAATTCAGCGGTTCCCCATCTCAGCCCAGAAAGCAGGTAGAACAACTTTTGTGGTGTCTTTCAGATGCCTACCGGAGCAATGTAAAAACTACCAGGAGAACTCCTGTCTGGCACCTTCCCCGGTGGAGTTGTGCATGGGGTGTGTTTGGAACATTTTGCCACCAGCCGACTCCAAAATTCAGCGGTTCCCCATCTCAGCCCAGAAAGCAGGTAGAACAACTTTTGTGGTGCCTTTCAAATGCCTACCAAGGTAGTGTAAAAACTACCAAGAGAACTCCTGTCTGGCACCTTCCCCGGTGGAGTTGTGCATGGGGTGTGTTTGGAACATTTTGTCACCGGCCGACTCCAAAATTCAGCGATTCCCCATCTCAGCCCAGAAAGCAGGTAGAACAACATTTGTGGTGTCTTTCAGATGCCTACCAAGGTAGTGTAAAAACTACCAAGAGAACTCCTGTCTGGCACCTTCCCCGGTGGAGTTGTGCATGGGGTGTGTTTGGAACATTTTGTCACCGGCCGACTCCAAAATTCAGCGATTCCCCATCTCAGCCCAGAAAGCAGGTAGAACAACTTTTGTGGTGTCTTTCAGATGCCTACCGGAGCAATGTAAAAACTACCAAGAGAACTCCTGTCTGGCACCTTCCCCGGTGGAGTTGTGCATGGGGTGTGTTTGGAACATTTTGTCACCGGCCGACTCCAAAATTCAGCGGTTCCCCATCTCAGCCCAGAAAGCAGGAAGAACAACTTTTGTGGTGCCTTTCAGCTGCCTACCAAGGTAGTGTAAAAACTACCAGGAGAACTCCTGTCTGGCACCTTCCCCGGTGGAGTTGTGCATGGGGTGTGTTTGGAACATTTTGTCACCGGCCGAGTCCAAAATTCAGCGGTTCCCCATCTCAGCCCAGAAAGCAGGTAGAACAACTTTTGTGGTGCCTTTCAGCTGCCTACCAAGGTAGTGTAAAAACTACCAAGAGAACTCCTGTCTGTCACCTTCCCCGGTGGAGTTGTGCATGGGGTGTGTTTGGAACATTTTGTCACCGGCCGAGTCCAAAATTCAGCGATTCCCCATCTCAGCCCACAAAGCAGGTAGAACAACTTTTGTGGTGTCTTTCAGATGCCTACCAAGGTAGTGTAAAAACTACCAAGAGAACTCCTGTCTGGCACCTTCCCCGGTGGAGTTGTGCATGGGGTGTGTTTGGAACATTTTGTCAACGGCCGACTCCAAAATTCAGCGGTTCCCCATCTCAGCCCAGAAAGCAGGTAGAACAACTTTTGTGGTGTCTTTCAGATGCCTACCAAGGTAGTGTAAAAACTACCAAGAGAACTCCTGTCTGGCACCTTCCCCGGTGGAGTTGTGCATGGGGTGTGTTTGGAACATTTTGTCACCGGCCGACTCCAAAATTCAGCGGTTCCCCATCTCAGCCCAGAAAGCAGGAAGAACAACTTTTGTGGTGCCTTTCAGCTGCCTACCAAGGTAGTGTAAAAACTACCAGGAGAACTCCTGTCTGGCACCTTCCCCGGTGGAGTTGTGCATGGGGTGTGTTTGGAACATTTTGTCACCAGCCGAGTCCAAAATTCAGCGGTTCCCCATCTCAGCCCAGAAAGCAGGTAGAACAACTTTTGTGGTGCCTTTCAGCTGCCTACCAAGGTAGTGTAAAAACTACCAAGAGAACTCCTGTCTGGCACCTTCCCCGGTGGAGTTGTGCATGGGGTGTGTTTGGAACATTTTGTCACCGGCCGAGTCCAAAATTCAGCGATTCCCCATCTCAGCCCACAAAGCAGGTAGAACAACTTTTGTGGTGTCTTTCAGATGCCTACCAAGGTAGTGTAAAAACTACCAAGAGAACTCCTGTCTGGCACCTTCCCCGGTGGAGTTGTGCATGGGGTGTGTTTGGAACATTTTGTCAACGGCCGACTCCAAAATTCAGCGGTTCCCCATCTCAGCCCAGAAAGCAGGTAGAACAACTTTTGTGGTGTCTTTCAGATGCCTACCAAGGTAGTGTAAAAACTACCAGGAGAACTCCTGTCTGGCACCTTCCCCGGTGGAGTTGTGCATGGGGTGTGTTTGGAACATTTTGTCACCGGCCGACTCCAAAATTCAGCGGTTCCCCATCTCAGCCCACAAAGCAGGTAGAACAACTTTTGTGGTGTCTTTCAGATGCCTACCGGAGCAATGTAAAAACTACCAGGAGAACTCCTGTCTGGCACCTTCCCCGGTGGAGTTGTGCATGGGGTGTGTTTGGAACATTTTGTCACCAGCCGAGTCCAAAATTCAGCGGTTCCCCATCTCAGCCCAGAAAGCAGGTAGAACAACTTTTCTGGTGCCTTTCAAATGCCTACCAAGGTAGTGTAAAAACTACCAAGAGAACTCCTGTCTGGCACCTTCCCCGGTGGAGTTGTGCATGGGGTGTGTTTGGAACATTTTGTCACCGGCCGACTCCAAAATTCAGCGATTCCCCATCTCAGCCCAGAAAGCAGGTAGAACAACTTTTGTGGTGTCTTTCAGCTGCCTACCAAGGTAGTGTAAAAACTACCAGGAGAACTCCTGTCTGGCACCTTCCCCGGTGGAGTTGTGCATGGGGTGTGTTTGGAACATTTTGTCACCGGCCGACTCCAAAATTCAGCGGTTCCCCATCTCAGCCCAGAAAGCAGGTAGAACAACTTTTGTGGTGTCTTTCAGCTGCCTACCAAGGTAGTGTAAAAACTACTAGGAGAACTCCTGTCTGGCACCTTCCCCGGTGGAGTTGTGCATGGGGTGTGTTTGGAACATTTTTTCACCAGCCGACTCCAAAATTCAGCTGTTCCCCATCTCAGCCCAGAAAGCAGGTAGAACAACTTTTGTGGTATCTTTCAGATGCCTACCAAGGTAGTGTAAAAACTACCAGGAGAACTCCTGTCTGGCACCTTCCGTGGTGGAGTTGTGCATGGGGTGTGTTTGGAACATTTTGTCACCGGCCGAGTCCAAAATTCAGCGATTCCCCATCTCAGCCCAGAAAGCAGGTAGAACAACTTTTGTGGTGTCTTTCAGATGCCTACCAAGGTAGTGTAAAAACTACCAAGAGAACTCCTGTCTGGCACCTTCCCCGGTGGAGTTGTGCAGGGGGTGTGTTTGGAACATTTTGCCACCAGCCGACTCCAAAATTCAGCGGTTCCCCATCTCAGCCCAGAAAGCAGGTAGAACAACTTTTGTGGTGTCTTTCAGATGCCTACCAAGGTAGTGTAAAAACTACCAAGAGAACTCCTGTCTGGCACCTTCCCCGGTGGAGTTGTGCATGGGGTGTGTTTGGAACATTTTGTCAACGGCCGACTCCAAAATTCAGCGGTTCCCCATCTCAGCCCAGAAAGCAGGTAGAACAACTTTTGTGGTGTCTTTCAGATGCCTACCAAGGTAGTGTAAAAACTACCAGGAGAACTCCTGTCTGGCACCTTCCCCGGTGGAGTTGTGCATGGGGTGTGTTTGGAACATTTTGTCACCGGCCGACTCCAAAATTCAGCGGTTCCCCATCTCAGCCCACAAAGCAGGTAGAACAACTTTTGTGGTGCCTTTCAGATGCCTACCAAGGTAGTGTAAAAACTACCAGGAGAACTCCTGTCTGGCACCTTCCCCGGTGGAGTTGTGCATGGGGTGTGTTTGGAACATTTTGTCACCAGCCGAGTCCAAAATTCAGCGGTTCCCCATCTCAGCCCAGAAAGCAGGTAGAACAACTTTTCTGGTGCCTTTCAAATGCCTACCAAGGTAGTGTAAAAACTACCAAGAGAACTCCTGTCTGGCACCTTCCCCGGTGGAGTTGTGCATGGGGTGTGTTTGGAACATTTTGTCACCGGCCGACTCCAAAATTCAGCGATTCCCCATCTCAGCCCAGAAAGCAGGTAGAACAACTTTTGTGGTGTCTTTCAGCTGCCTACCAAGGTAGTGTAAAAACTACCAGGAGAACTCCTGTCTGGCACCTTCCCCGGTGGAGTTGTGCATGGGGTGTGTTTGGAACATTTTGTCACCGGCCGACTCCAAAATTCAGCGGTTCCCCATCTCAGCCCAGAAAGCAGGTAGAACAACTTTTGTGGTGTCTTTCAGCTGCCTACCAAGGTAGTGTAAAAACTACTAGGAGAACTCCTGTCTGGCACCTTCCCCGGTGGAGTTGTGCATGGGGTGTGTTTGGAACATTTTTTCACCAGCCGACTCCAAAATTCAGCTGTTCCCCATCTCAGCCCAGAAAGCAGGTAGAACAACTTTTGTGGTATCTTTCAGATGCCTACCAAGGTAGTGTAAAAACTACCAGGAGAACTCCTGTCTGGCACCTTCCGTGGTGGAGTTGTGCATGGGGTGTGTTTGGAACATTTTGTCACCGGCCGAGTCCAAAATTCAGCGATTCCCCATCTCAGCCCAGAAAGCAGGTAGAACAACTTTTGTGGTGTCTTTCAGATGCCTACCAAGGTAGTGTAAAAACTACCAAGAGAACTCCTGTCTGGCACCTTCCCCGGTGGAGTTGTGCAGGGGGTGTGTTTGGAACATTTTGCCACCAGCCGACTCCAAAATTCAGCGGTTCCCCATCTCAGCCCAGAAAGCAGGTAGAACAACTTTTGTGGTGTCTTTCAGATGCCTACCAAGGTAGTGTAAAAACTACCAAGAGAACTCCTGTCTGGCACCTTCCCCGGTGGAGTTGTGCATGGGGTGTGTTTGGAACATTTTGTCAACGGCCGACTCCAAAATTCAGCGGTTACCCATCTCAGCCCAGAAAGCAGGTAGAACAACTTTTGTGGTGTCTTTCAGATGCCTACCGGAGCAATGTAAAAACTACCAAGAGAACTCCTGTCTGGCACCTTCCCCGGTGGAGTTTTGCATGGGGTGTGTTTGGAACATTTTGTCACCGGCCGAGTCCAAAATTCAGCAATTCCCCATCTCAGCCCACAAAGCAGGTAGAACAACTTTTGTGGTGTCTTTCAGATGCCTACCAAGGTAGTGTAAAAACTACCAAGAGAACTCCTGTCTGGCACCTTCCCCGGTGGAGTTGTGCATGGGGTGTGTTTGGAACATTTTGTCACCGGCCGACTCCAAAATTCAGCGGTTCCCCATCTCAGCCCAGAAAGCAGGAAGAACAACTTTTGTGGTGCCTTTCAGCTGCCTACCAAGGTAGTGTAAAAACTACCAGGAGAACTCCTGTCTGGCACCTTCCCCGGTGGAGTTGTGCAGGGGGTGTGTTTGGAACATTTTGTCACCGGCCGAGTCCAAAATTCAGCGGTTCCCCATCTCAGCCCAGAAAGCAGGTAGAACAACTTTTGTGGTGTCTTTCAGCTGCCTACCAAGGTAGTGTAAAAACTACTAGGAGAACTCCTGTCTGGCACCTTCCCCGGTGGAGTTGTGCATGGGGTGTGTTTGGAACATTTTTTCACCAGCCGACTCCAAAATTCAGCTGTTCCCCATCTCAGCCCAGAAAGCAGGTAGAACAACTTTTGTGGTATCTTTCAGATGCCTACCAAGGTAGTGTAAAAACTACCAGGAGAACTCCTGTCTGGCACCTTCCGTGGTGGAGTTGTGCATGGGGTGTGTTTGGAACATTTTGTCACCGGCCGACTCCAAAATTCAGCGATTCCCCATCTCAGCCCAGAAAGCAGGTAGAACAACTTTTGTGGTGTCTTTCAGATGCCTACCAAGGTAGTGTAAAAACTACCAAGAGAACTCCTGTCTGGCACCTTCCCCGGTGGAGTTGTGCAGGGGGTGTGTTTGGAACATTTTGCCACCAGCCGACTCCAAAATTCAGCGGTTCCCCATCTCAGCCCAGAAAGCAGGTAGAACAACTTTTGTGGTGCCTTTCAGCTGCCTACCAAGGTAGTGTAAAAACTACCAACAGAATTCGTTCCTGGCACCTTCCCCGGTGGAGTTTTGCATGGGGTGTGTTTGGAACATTTTGTCACCGGCCGAGTCCAAAATTCAGCGGTTCCCCATCTCAGCCCAGAAAGCAGGAAGAACAACTTTTGTGGTGCCTTTCAAATGCCTACCAAGGTAGTGTAAAAACTACCACGAGAACTCCTGTCTGGCACCTTCCCCGGTGGAGTTGTGCATGGGGTGTGTTTGGAACATTTTGTCACCAGCCGACTCCAAAATTCAGCGTTTCCCCATCTCAGCCCAGAAAGCAGGTAGAACAACTTTTGTGCTGTCTTTCAGATGCCTACCAAGGTAGTGTAAAAACTACCAAGAGAACTCCTGTCTGGCACCTTCCCCGGTGGAGTTGTGCATGGGGTGTGTTTGGAACATTTTGTCACCGGCCGACTCCAAAATTCAGCGATTCCCCATCTCAGCCCAGAAAGCAGGTAGAACAACTTTTGTGGTGCCTTTCAGATGCCTACCAAGGTAGTGTAAAAACTACCAAGAGAACTCCTGTCTGGCACCTTCCCCGGTGGAGTTGTGCATGGGGTGTGTTTGGAACATTTTGTCACCGGCCGACTCCAAAATTCAGCGGTTCCCCATCTCAGCCCAGAAAGCAGGTAGAACAACTTTTGTGGTGTCTTTCAGATGCCTACCGGAGCAATGTAAAAACTACCAGGAGAACTCCTGTCTGGCACCTTCCCCGGTGGAGTTGTGCATGGGGTGTGTTTGGAACATTTTGCCACCAGCCGACTCCAAAATTCAGCGGTTCCCCATCTCAGCCCAGAAAGCAGGTAGAACAACTTTTGTGGTGCCTTTCAAATGCCTACCAAGGTAGTGTAAAAACTACCAAGAGAACTCCTGTCTGGCACCTTCCCCGGTGGAGTTGTGCATGGGGTGTGTTTGGAACATTTTGTCACCGGCCGACTCCAAAATTCAGCGATTCCCCATCTCAGCCCAGAAAGCAGGTAGAACAACATTTGTGGTGTCTTTCAGATGCCTACCAAGGTAGTGTAAAAACTACCAAGAGAACTCCTGTCTGGCACCTTCCCCGGTGGAGTTGTGCATGGGGTGTGTTTGGAACATTTTGTCACCGGCCGACTCCAAAATTCAGCGATTCCCCATCTCAGCCCAGAAAGCAGGTAGAACAACTTTTGTGGTGTCTTTCAGATGCCTACCGGAGCAATGTAAAAACTACCAAGAGAACTCCTGTCTGGCACCTTCCCCGGTGGAGTTGTGCATGGGGTGTGTTTGGAACATTTTGTCACCGGCCGACTCCAAAATTCAGCGGTTCCCCATCTCAGCCCAGAAAGCAGGAAGAACAACTTTTGTGGTGCCTTTCAGCTGCCTACCAAGGTAGTGTAAAAACTACCAGGAGAACTCCTGTCTGGCACCTTCCCCGGTGGAGTTGTGCATGGGGTGTGTTTGGAACATTTTGTCACCGGCCGAGTCCAAAATTCAGCGGTTCCCCATCTCAGCCCAGAAAGCAGGTAGAACAACTTTTGTGGTGCCTTTCAGCTGCCTACCAAGGTAGTGTAAAAACTACCAAGAGAACTCCTGTCTGTCACCTTCCCCGGTGGAGTTGTGCATGGGGTGTGTTTGGAACATTTTGTCACCGGCCGAGTCCAAAATTCAGCGATTCCCCATCTCAGCCCACAAAGCAGGTAGAACAACTTTTGTGGTGTCTTTCAGATGCCTACCAAGGTAGTGTAAAAACTACCAAGAGAACTCCTGTCTGGCACCTTCCCCGGTGGAGTTGTGCATGGGGTGTGTTTGGAACATTTTGTCAACGGCCGACTCCAAAATTCAGCGGTTCCCCATCTCAGCCCAGAAAGCAGGTAGAACAACTTTTGTGGTGTCTTTCAGATGCCTACCAAGGTAGTGTAAAAACTACCAAGAGAACTCCTGTCTGGCACCTTCCCCGGTGGAGTTGTGCATGGGGTGTGTTTGGAACATTTTGTCACCGGCCGACTCCAAAATTCAGCGGTTCCCCATCTCAGCCCAGAAAGCAGGAAGAACAACTTTTGTGGTGCCTTTCAGCTGCCTACCAAGGTAGTGTAAAAACTACCAGGAGAACTCCTGTCTGGCACCTTCCCCGGTGGAGTTGTGCATGGGGTGTGTTTGGAACATTTTGTCACCAGCCGAGTCCAAAATTCAGCGGTTCCCCATCTCAGCCCAGAAAGCAGGTAGAACAACTTTTGTGGTGCCTTTCAGCTGCCTACCAAGGTAGTGTAAAAACTACCAAGAGAACTCCTGTCTGGCACCTTCCCCGGTGGAGTTGTGCATGGGGTGTGTTTGGAACATTTTGTCACCGGCCGAGTCCAAAATTCAGCGATTCCCCATCTCAGCCCACAAAGCAGGTAGAACAACTTTTGTGGTGTCTTTCAGATGCCTACCAAGGTAGTGTAAAAACTACCAAGAGAACTCCTGTCTGGCACCTTCCCCGGTGGAGTTGTGCATGGGGTGTGTTTGGAACATTTTGTCAACGGCCGACTCCAAAATTCAGCGGTTCCCCATCTCAGCCCAGAAAGCAGGTAGAACAACTTTTGTGGTGTCTTTCAGATGCCTACCAAGGTAGTGTAAAAACTACCAGGAGAACTCCTGTCTGGCACCTTCCCCGGTGGAGTTGTGCATGGGGTGTGTTTGGAACATTTTGTCAACGGCCGACTCCAAAATTCAGCGGTTCCCCATCTCAGCCCACAAAGCAGGTAGAACAACTTTTGTGGTGTCTTTCAGATGCCTACCGGAGCAATGTAAAAACTACCAGGAGAACTCCTGTCTGGCACCTTCCCCGGTGGAGTTGTGCATGGGGTGTGTTTGGAACATTTTGTCACCAGCCGAGTCCAAAATTCAGCGGTTCCCCATCTCAGCCCAGAAAGCAGGTAGAACAACTTTTGTGGTGCCTTTCAAATGCCTACCAAGGTAGTGTAAAAACTACCAAGAGAACTCCTGTCTGGCACCTTCCCCGGTGGAGTTGTGCATGGGGTGTGTTTGGAACATTTTGTCACCGGCCGACTCCAAAATTCAGCGATTCCCCATCTCAGCCCAGAAAGCAGGTAGAACAACTTTTGTGGTGTCTTTCAGCTGCCTACCAAGGTAGTGTAAAAACTACCAGGAGAACTCCTGTCTGGCACCTTCCCCGGTGGAGTTGTGCATGGGGTGTGTTTGGAACATTTTGTCACCGGCCGACTCCAAAATTCAGCGGTTCCCCATCTCAGCCCAGAAAGCAGGTAGAACAACTTTTGTCGTGTCTTTCAGATGCCTACCAAGGTAGTGTAAAAACTACCAAGAGAACTCCTGTCTGGCACCTTCCCCGGTGGAGTTGTGCATGGGGTGTGTTTGGAACATTTTGTCACCGGCCGAGTCCAAAATTCAGCGGTTCCCCATCTCAGCCCAGAAAGCAGGAAGAACAACTTTTGTGGTGCCTTTCAAATGCCTACCAAGATAGTGTAAAAACTACCAGGAGAACTCCTGTCTGGCACCTTCCCCGGTGGAGTTGTGCATGGGGTGTGTTTGGAACATTTTGTCACCGGCCGACTCCAAAATTCAGCGATTCCCCATCTCAGCCCAGAAAGCAGGTAGAACAACTTTTGTGGTGTCTTTCAGATGCCTACCGGAGCAATGTAAAAACTACCAGGAGAACTCCTGTCTGGCACCTTCCCCGGTGGAGTTGTGCATGGGGTGTGTTTGGAACATTTTGTCACCGGCCGAGTCCAAAATTCAGCGGTTCCCCATCTCAGCCCAGAAAGCAGGAAGAACAACTTTTGTGGTGCCTTTCAGCTGCCTACCAAGGTAGTGTAAAAACTACCAGGAGAACTCCTGTCTGGCACCTTCCCCGGTGGAGTTGTGCAGGGGGTGTGTTTGGAACATTTTGTCAACGGCCGACTCCAAAATTCAGCGTTTCCCCATCTCAGCCCAGAAAGCAGGTAGAACAACTTTTGTGGTCCCTTTCAGCTGCCTACCAAGGTAGTGTAAAAACTACCAGGAGAACTCCTGTCTGGCACCTTCCCCGGTGGAGTTGTGCATGGGGTGTGTTTGGAACATTTTGTCACCGGCCGAGTCCAAAATTCAGCGATTCCCCATCTCAGCCCAGAAAGCAGGTAGAACAACTTTTGTGGTGTCTTTCAGATGCCTACCAAGGTAGTGTAAAAACTACCAGGAGAACTCCTGTCTGGCACCTTCCGTGGTGGAGTTGTGCATGGGGTGTGTTTGGAACATTTTGTCACCAGCCGAGTCCAAAATTCAGCGGTTCCCCATCTCAGCCCAGAAAGCAGGTAGAACAACTTTTGTGGTGCCTTTCAGCTGCCTACCAAGGTAGTGTAAAAACTACCAAGAGAACTCCTGTCTGGCACCTTCCCCGGTGGAGTTGTGCATGGGGTGTGTTTGGAACATTTTGTCACCGGCCGAGTCCAAAATTCAGCGATTCCCCATCTCAGCCCAGAAAGCAGGTAGAACAACTTTTGTGGTGTCTTTCAGATGCCTACCAAGGTAGTGTAAAAACTACCAAGAGAACTCCTGTCTGGCACCTTCCCCGGTGGAGTTGTGCATGGGGTGTGTTTGGAACATTTTGTCAACGGCCGACTCCAAAATTCAGCGGTTCCCCATCTCAGCCCAGAAAGCAGGTAGAACAACTTTTGTGGTGTCTTTCAGATGCCTACCAAGGTAGTGTAAAAACTAACAGGAGAACTCCTGTCTGGCACCTTCCCCGGTGGAGTTGTGCATGGGGTGTGTTTGGAACATTTTGTCAACGGCCGACTCCAAAATTCAGCTCTTCCCCATCTCAGCCCACAAAGCAGGTAGAACAACTTTTGTGGTGTCTTTCAGATGCCTACCGGAGCAATGTAAAAACTACCAGGAGAACTCCTGTCTGGCACCTTCCCCGGTGGAGTTGTGCAGGGGGTGTGTTTGGAACATTTTGCCACCAGCCGACTCCAAAATTCAGCGGTTCCCCATCTCAGCCCAGAAAGCAGGTAGAACAACTTTTGTGGTGTCTTTCAGATGCCTACCAAGGTAGTGTAAAAACTACCAGGAGAACTCCTGTCTGGCACCTTCCCCGGTGGAGTTGTGCATGGGGTGTGTTTGGAACATTTTGTCACCAGCCGAGTCCAAAATTCAGCGGTTCCCCATCTCAGCCCAGAAAGCAGGTAGAACAACTTTTGTGGTGCCTTTCAAATGCCTACCAAGGTAGTGTAAAAACTACCAAGAGAACTCCTGTCTGGCACCTTCCCCGGTGGAGTTGTGCATGGGGTGTGTTTGGAACATTTTGTCACCGGCCGACTCCAAAATTCAGCGGTTCCCCATCTCAGCCCAGAAAGCAGGTAGAACAACTTTTGTGGTGTCTTTCAGATGCCTACCAAGGTAGTGTAAAAACTACCAAGAGAACTCCTGTCTGGCACCTTCCCCGGTGGAGTTGTGCATGGGGTGTGTTTGGAACATTTTGTCACCGGCCGACTCCAAAATTCAGCGATTCCCCATCTCAGCCCAGAAAGCAGGTAGAACAACTTTTGTGGTGTCTTTCAGCTGCCTACCAAGGTAGTGTAAAAACTACCAGGAGAACTCCTGTCTGGCACCTTCCCCGGTGGAGTTGTGCATGGGGTGTGTTTGGAACATTTTGTCACCGGCCGAGTCCAAAATTCAGCGGTTCCCCATCTCAGCCCAGAAAGCAGGTAGAACAACTTTTGTCGTGTCTTTCAGATGCCTACCAAGGTAGTGTAAAAACTACCAGGAGAACTCCTGTCTGGCACCTTCCCCGGTGGAGTTGTGCATGGGGTGTGTTTGGAACATATTGTCACCAGCCGACTCCAAAATTCAGCGGTTCCCCATCTCAGCCCAGAAAGCAGGAAGAACAACTTTTGTGGTGCCTTTCAAATGCCTACCAAGGTAGTGTAAAAACTACCAGGAGAACTCCTGTCTGGCACCTTCCCCGGTGGAGTTGTGCATGGGGTGTGTTTGGAACATTTTGTCACCGGCCGACTCCAAAATTCAGCGATTCCCCATCTCAGCCCAGAAAGCAGGTAGAACAACTTTTGTGGTGTCTTTCAGATGCCTACCGGAGCAATGTAAAAACTACCAGGAGAACTCCTGTCTGGCACCTTCCCCGGTGGAGTTTTGCATGGGGTGTGTTTGGAACATTTTGTCACCGGCCGAGTCCAAAATTCAGCGATTCCCCATCTCAGCCCACAAAGCAGGTAGAACAACTTTTGTGGTGTCTTTCAGATGCCTACCAAGGTAGTGTAAAAACTACCAAGAGAACTCCTGTCTGGCACCTTCCCCGGTGGAGTTGTGCATGGGGTGTGTTTGGAACATTTTGTCACCAGCCGACTCCAAAATTCAGCGGTTCCCCATCTCAGCCCAGAAAGCAGGTAGAACAACTTTTGTGGTGCCTTTCAAATGCCTACCAAGGTAGTGTAAAAACTACCAAGAGAACTCCTGTCTGGCACCTTCCCCGGTGGAGTTGTGCATGGGGTGTGTTTGGAACATTTTGTCACCGGCCGACTCCAAAATTCAGCGGTTCCCCATCTCAGCCCAGAAAGCAGGTAGAACAACTTTTGTGGTGCCTTTCAGCTGCCTACCAAGGTAGTGTAAAAACTACCAAGAGAACTCCTGTCTGGCACCTTCCCCGGTGGAGTTGTGCATGGGGTGTGTTTGGAACATTTTGTCACCGGCCGACTCCAAAATTCAGCGATTCCCCATCTCAGCCCAGAAAGCAGGTAGAACAACTTTTGTGGTGTCTTTCAGATGCCTACCGGAGCAATGTAAAAACTACCAGGAGAACTCCTGTCTGGCACCTTCCCCGGTGGAGTTGTGCATGGGGTGTGTTTGGAACATTTTGTCACCGGCCGACTCCAAAATTCAGCGGTTCCCCATCTCAGCCCAGAAAGCAGGTAGAACAACTTTTGTCGTGTCTTTCAGATGCCTACCAAGGTAGTGTAAAAACTACCAGGAGAACTCCTGTCTGGCACCTTCCCCGGTGGAGTTGTGCATGGGGTGTGTTTGGAACATTTTGTCACCGGCCGAGTCCAAAATTCAGCGGTTCCCCATCTCAGCCCACAAAGCAGGTAGAACAACTTTTGTGGTGCCTTTCAAATGCCTACCAAGGTAGTGTAAAAACTACCAAGAGAACTCCTGTCTGGCACCTTCCCCGGTGGAGTTGTGCATGGGGTGTGTTTGGAACATTTTGTCACCGGCCGACTCCAAAATTCAGCGATTCCCCATCTCAGCCCAGAAAGCAGGTAGAACAACTTTTGTGGTGTCTTTCAGATGCCTACCGGAGCAATGTAAAAACTACCAGGAGAACTCCTGTCTGGCACCTTCCCCGGTGGAGTTGTGCAGGGGGTGTGTTTGGAACATTTTGTCACCGGCCGACTCCAAAATTCAGCGATTCCCCATCTCAGCCCACAAAGCAGGTAGAACAACTTTTGTGGTGTCTTTCAGATGCCTACCAAGGTAGTGTAAAAACTACCAAGAGAACTCCTGTCTGGCACCTTCCCCGGTGGAGTTGTGCATGGGGTGTGTTTGGAACATTTTGTCACCGGCCGAGTCCAAAATTCAGCGATTCCCCATCTCAGCCCACAAAGCAGGTAGAACAACTTTTGTGGTGCCTTTCAGCTGCCTACCGGGGTAGTGTAAAAACTACCAACAGAACTCGTTTCTGGCACCTTCCCCGGTGGAGTTGTGCAGGGGGTGTGTTTGGAACATTTTGCCACCAGCCGACTCCAAAATTCAGCGGTTCCCCATCTCAGCCCAGAAAGCAGGTAGAACAACTTTTGTGGTGTCTTTCAGATGCCTACCAAGGTAGTGTAAAAACTACCAGGAGAACTCCTGCCTGGCACCTTCCCCGGTGGAGTTGTGCATGGGGTGTGTTTGGAACATTTTGTCACCAGCCGAGTCCAAAATTCAGCGGTTCCCCATCTCAGCCCAGAAAGCAGGTAGAACAACTTTTGTGGTGCCTTTCAAATGCCTACCAAGGTAGTGTAAAAACTACCAAGAGAACTCCTGTCTGGCACCTTCCCCGGTGGAGTTGTGCATGGGGTGTGTTTGGAACATTTTGTCACCGGCCGAGTCCAAAATTCAGCGATTCCCCATCTCAGCCCACAAAGCAGGTAGAACAACTTTTGTGGTGTCTTTCAGATGCCTACCAAGGTAGTGTAAAAACTACCAAGAGAACTCCTGTCTGGCACCTTCCCCGGTGGAGTTGTGCAGGGGGTGTGTTTGGAACATTTTGCCACCAGCCGACTCCAAAATTCAGCTGTTCCCCATCTCAGCCCAGAAAGCAGGTAGAACAACTTTTGTGGTGTCTTTCAGATGCCTACCAAGGTAGTGTAAAAACTACCAGGAGAACTCCTGTCTGGCACCTTCCCCGGTGGAGTTGTGCATGGGGTGTGTTTGGAACATTTTGTCACCAGCCGAGTCCAAAATTCAGCGGTTCCCCATCTCAGCCCAGAAAGCAGGTAGAACAACTTTTGTGGTGCCTTTCAAATGCCTACCAAGGTAGTGTAAAAACTACCAAGAGAACTCCTGTCTGGCACCTTCCCCGGTGGAGTTGTGCATGGGGTGTGTTTGGAACATTTTGTCACCGGCCGAGTCCAAAATTCAGCGGTTCCCCATCTCAGCCCAGAAAGCAGGAAGAACAACTTTTGTGGTGCCTTTCAAATGCCTACCAAGGTAGTGTAAAAACTACCAGGAGAACTCCTGTCTGGCACCTTCCCCGGTGGAGTTGTGCATGGGGTGTGTTTGGAACATTTTGTCACCGGCCGACTCCAAAATTCAGCGATTCCCCATCTCAGCCCAGAAAGCAGGTAGAACAACTTTTGTGGTGTCTTTCAGATGCCTACCGGAGCAATGTAAAAACTACCAGGAGAACTCCTGTCTGGCACCTTCCCCGGTGGAGTTGTGCATGGGGTGTGTTTGGAACATTTTGTCACCGGCCGAGTCCAAAATTCAGCGGTTCCCCATCTCAGCCCAGAAAGCAGGTAGAACAACTTTTGTCGTGTCTTTCAGATGCCTACCAAGGTAGTGTAAAAACTACCACGAGAACTCCTGTCTGGCACCTTCCGTGGTGGAGTTGTGCATGGGGTGTGTTTGGAACATTTTGTCACCGGCCGAGTCCAAAATTCAGCGGTTCCCCATCTCAGCCCAGAAAGCAGGTAGAACAACTTTTGTCGTGTCTTTCAGATGCCTACCAAGGTAGTGTAAAAACTACCAGGAGAACTCCTGTCTGGCACCTTCCCCGGTGGAGTTGTGCATGGGGTGTGTTTGGAACATTTTGTCACCGGCCGAGTCCAAAATTCAGCGGTTCCCCATCTCAGCCCAGAAAGCAGGTAGAACAACTTTTGTGGTGTCTTTCAGCTGCCTACCAAGGTAGTGTAAAAACTACTAGGAGAACTCCTGTCTGGCACCTTCCCCGGTGGAGTTGTGCATGGGGTGTGTTTGGAACATTTTGTCACCGGCCGAGTCCAAAATTCAGCGGTTCCCCATCTCAGCCCAGAAAGCAGGTAGAACAACTTTTGTGGTGCCTTTCAGCTGCCTACCAAGGTAGTGTAAAAACTACCAACAGAACTCCTGTCTGGCACCTTCCCCGGTGGAGTTGTGCATGGGGTGTGTTTGGAACATTTTGTCACCAGCCGACTCCAAAATTCAGCGTTTCCCCATCTCAGCCCAGAAAGCAGGTAGAACAACTTTTGTGGTGTCTTTCAGATGCCTACCAAGGTAGTGTAAAAACTACCAAGAGAACTCCTGTCTGGCACCTTCCCCGGTGGAGTTTTGCATGGGGTGTGTTTGGAACATTTTGTCACCAGCCGACTCCAAAATTCAGCGATTCCCCATCTCAGCCCAGAAAGCAGGTAGAACAACTTTTGTGGTGTCTTTCAGATGCCTACCGGAGCAATGTAAAAACTACCAGGAGAACTCCTGTCTGGCACCTTCCCCGGTGGAGTTGTGCATGGGGTGTGTTTGGAACATTTTGTCACCGGCCGACTCCAAAATTCAGCGATTCCCCATCTCAGCCCACAAAGCAGGTAGAACAACTTTTGTGGTGTCTTTCAGATGCCTACCAAGGTAGTGTAAAAACTACCAGGAGAACTCCTGTCTGGCACCTTCCCCGGTGGAGTTGTGCATGGGGTGTGTTTGGAACATTTTGTCACCGGCCGAGTCCAAAATTCAGCGGTTCCCCATCTCAGCCCAGAAAGCAGGAAGAACAACTTTTGTGGTGCCTTTCAGCTGCCTACCAAGGTAGTGTAAAAACTACCAAGAGAACTCCTGTCTGGCACCTTCCCCGGTGGAGTTGTGCATGGGGTGTGTTTGGAACATTTTGTCACCGGCCGACTCCAAAATTCAGCGGTTCCCCATCTCAGCCCAGAAAGCAGGAAGAACAACTTTTGTGGTGCCTTTCAGCTGCCTACCAAGGTAGTGTAAAAACTACCAGGAGAACTCCTGTCTGGCACCTTCCCCGGTGGAGTTGTGCATGGGGTGTGTTTGGAACATTTTGTCACCAGCCGAGTCCAAAATTCAGCGGTTCCCCATCTCAGCCCAGAAAGCAGGTAGAACAACTTTTGTGGTCCCTTTCAGCTGCCTACCAAGGTAGTGTAAAAACTACCAGGAGAACTCCTGTCTGGCACCTTCCCCGGTGGAGTTGTGCATGGGGTGTGTTTGGAACATTTTGTCACCGGCCGACTCCAAAATTCAGCGATTCCCCATCTCAGCCCAGAAAGCAGGTAGAACAACTTTTGTGGTGTCTTTCAGATGCCTACCGGAGCAATGTAAAAACTACCAGGAGAACTCCTGTCTGGCACCTTCCCCGGTGGAGTTTTGCATGGGGTGTGTTTGGAACATTTTGTCACCGGCCGAGTCCAAAATTCAGCGGTTCCCCATCTCAGCCCAGAAAGCAGGAAGAACAACTTTTGTGGTGCCTTTCAGCTGCCTACCAAGGTAGTGTAAAAACTACCAAGAGAACTCCTGTCTGGCACCTTCCCCGGTGGAGTTGTGCATGGGGTGTGTTTGGAACATTTTGTCACCGGCCGACTCCAAAATTCAGCGGTTCCCCATCTCAGCCCAGAAAGCAGGAAGAACAACTTTTGTGGTGCCTTTCAGCTGCCTACCAAGGTAGTGTAAAAACTACCAGGAGAACTCCTGTCTGGCACCTTCCCCGGTGGAGTTGTGCATGGGGTGTGTTTGGAACATTTTGTCACCAGCCGAGTCCAAAATTCAGCGGTTCCCCATCTCAGCCCAGAAAGCAGGTAGAACAACTTTTGTGGTCCCTTTCAGCTGCCTACCAAGGTAGTGTAAAAACTACCAGGAGAACTCCTGTCTGGCACCTTCCCCGGTGGAGTTGTGCATGGGGTGTGTTTGGAACATTTTGTCACCGGCCGAGTCCAAAATTCAGCGGTTCCCCATCTCAGCCCAGAAAGCAGGAAGAACAACTTTTGTGGTGCCTTTCAAATGCCTACCAAGGTAGTGTAAAAACTACCACGAGAACTCCTGTCTGGCACCTTCCCCGGTGGAGTTGTGCATGGGGTGTGTTTGGAACATTTTGTCACCAGCCGACTCCAAAATTCAGCGTTTCCCCATCTCAGCCCAGAAAGCAGGTAGAACAACTTTTGTGGTGTCTTTCAGATGCCTACCAAGGTAGTGTAAAAACTACCAAGAGAACTCCTGTCTGGCACCTTCCCCGGTGGAGTTGTGCATGGGGTGTGTTTGGAACATTTTGTCACCAGCCGACTCCAAAATTCAGCGATTCCCCATCTCAGCTCAGAAAGCAGGTAGAACAACTTTTGTGGTGTCTTTCAGATGCCTACCGGAGCAATGTAAAAACTACCAAGAGAACTCCTGTCTGGCACCTTCCCCGGTGGACTTGTGCATGGGGTGTGTTTGGAACATTTTGTCACCGGCCGACTCCAAAATTCAGCGATTCCCCATCTCAGCCCAGAAAGCAGGTAGAACAACTTTTGTGGTGTCTTTCAGATGCCTACCAAGGTAGTGTAAAAACTACCAAGAGAACTCCTGTCTGGCACCTTCCCCGGTGGAGTTGTGCATGGGGTGTGTTTGGAACATTTTGTCACCGGCCGAGTCCAAAATTCAGCGGTTCCCCATCTCAGCCCAGAAAGCAGGAAGAACAACTTTTGTGGTGCCTTTCAGCTGCCTACCAAGGTAGTGTAAAAACTACCAAGAGAACTCCTGTCTGGCACCTTCCCCGGTGGAGTTGTGCATGGGGTGTGTTTGGAACATTTTGTCACCGGCCGACTCCAAAATTCAGCGGTTCCCCATCTCAGCCCAGAAAGCAGGAAGAACAACTTTTGTGGTGCCTTTCAGCTGCCTACCAAGGTAGTGTAAAAACTACCAGGAGAACTCCTGTCTGGCACCTTCCCCGGTGGAGTTGTGCATGGGGTGTGTTTGGAACATTTTGTCACCAGCCGAGTCCAAAATTCAGCGGTTCCCCATCTCAGCCCAGAAAGCAGGTAGAACAACTTTTGTGGTCCCTTTCAGCTGCCTACCAAGGTAGTGTAAAAACTACCAGGAGAACTCCTGTCTGGCACCTTCCCCGGTGGAGTTGTGCATCGGGTGTGTTTGGAACATTTTGTCACCAGCCGACTCCAAAATTCAGCGATTCCCCATCTCAGCCCACAAAGCAGGTAGAACAACTTTTGTGGTGTCTTTCAGATGCCTACCGGAGCAATGTAAAAACTACCAGGAGAACTCCTGTCTGGCACCTTCCCCGGTGGAGTTTTGCATGGGGTGTGTTTGGAACATTTTGTCACCGGCCGAGTCCAAAATTCAGCGGTTCCCCATCTCAGCCCAGAAAGCAGGTAGAACAACTTTTGTGGTCCCTTTCAGCTGCCTACCAAGGTAGTGTAAAAACTACCAAGAGAACTCCTGTCTGGCACCTTCCCCGGTGGAGTTGTGCATGGGGTGTGTTTGGAACATTTTGTCAACGGCCGACTCCAAAATTCAGCGGTTACCCATCTCAGCCCAGAAAGCAGGTAGAACAACTTTTGTGGTGTCTTTCAGATGCCTACCGGAGCAATGTAAACACTACCAGGAGAACTCCTGTCTGGCACCTTCCCCGGTGGAGTTTTGCATGGGGTGTGTTTGGAACATTTTGTCACCGGCCGAGTCCAAAATTCAGCGATTCCCCATCTCAGCCCACAAAGCAGGTAGAACAACTTTTGTGGTGTCTTTCAGATGCCTACCAAGGTAGTGTAAAAACTACCAAGAGAACTCCTGTCTGGCACCTTCCCCGGTGGAGTTGTGCATGGGGTGTGTTTGGAACATTTTGTCACCGGCCGACTCCAAAATTCAGCGGTTCCCCATCTCAGCCCAGAAAGCAGGAAGAACAACTTTTGTGGTGCCTTTCAGCTGCCTACCAAGGTAGTGTAAAAACTACCAGGAGAACTCCTGTCTGGCACCTTCCCCGGTGGAGTTGTGCATGGGGTGTGTTTGGAACATTTTGTCACCAGCCGAGTCCAAAATTCAGCGGTTCCCCATCTCAGCCCAGAAAGCAGGTAGAACAACTTTTGTGGTGCCTTTCAGCTGCCTACCAAGGTAGTGTAAAAACTACCAGGAGAACTCCTGTCTGGCACCTTCCCCGGTGGAGTTGTGCATGGGGTGTGTTTGGAACATTTTGTCACCAGCCGACTCCAAAATTCAGCGTTTCCCCATCTCAGCCCAGAAAGCAGGTAGAACAACTTTTGTGATGTCTTTCAGATGCCTACCAAGGTAGTGTAAAAACTACCAGGAGAACTCCTGTCTGGCACCTTCCCCGGTGGAGTTGTGCATGGGGTGTGTTTGGAACATTTTGTCACCAGCCGAGTCCAAAATTCAGCGTTTCCCCATCTCAGCCCAGAAAGCAGGTAGAACAACTTTTGTGGTGCCTTTCAGCTGCCTACCAAGGTAGTGTAAAAACTACCAAGAGAACTCCTGTCTGGCACCTTCCCCGGTGGAATTGTGCATGGGGTGTGTTTGGAACATTTTGTCACCGGCCGAGTCCAAAATTCAGCGGTTCCCCATCTCAGCCCAGAAAGCAGGAAGAACAACTTTTGTGGTGCCTTTCAAATGCCTACCAAGGTAGTGTAAAAACTACCAGGAGAACTCCTGTCTGGCACCTTCCCCGGTGGAGTTTTGCATGGGGTGTGTTTGGAACATTTTGTCACCGGCCGACTCCAAAATTCAGCGGTTCCCCATCTCAGCCCAGAAAGCAGGAAGAACAACTTTTGTGGTGCCTTTCAAATGCCTACCAAGGTAGTGTAAAAACTACCAGGAGAACTCCTGTCTGGCACCTTCCCCGGTGGAGTTGTGCATGGGGTGTGTTTGGAACATTTTGTCACCAGCCGACTCCAAAATTCAGCGTTTCCCCATCTCAGCCCAGAAAGCAGGTAGAACAACTTTTGTGGTGTCTTTCAGATGCCTACCAAGGTAGTGTAAAAACTACCAAGAGAACTCCTGTCTGGCACCTTCCCCGGTGGAGTTGTGCATGGGGTGTGTTTGGAACATTTTGTCAACGGCCGACTCCAAAATTCAGCGGTTACCCATCTCAGCCCAGAAAGCAGGTAGAACAACTTTTGTGGTGTCTTTCAGATGCCTACCGGAGCAATGTAAACACTACCAGGAGAACTCCTGTCTGGCACCTTCCCCGGTGGAGTTTTGCATGGGGTGTGTTTGGAACATTTTGTCACCGGCCGAGTCCAAAATTCAGCGATTCCCCATCTCAGCCCACAAAGCAGGTAGAACAACTTTTGTGGTGTCTTTCAGATGCCTACCAAGGTAGTGTAAAAACTACCAAGAGAACTCCTGTCTGGCACCTTCCCCGGTGGAGTTGTGCATGGGGTGTGTTTGGAACATTTTGTCACCGGCCGACTCCAAAATTCAGCGGTTCCCCATCTCAGCCCAGAAAGCAGGAAGAACAACTTTTGTGGTGCCTTTCAGCTGCCTACCGGGGTAGTGTAAAAACTACCAACAGAACTCGTTTCTGGCACCTTCCCCGGTGGAGTTGTGCATGGGGTGTGTTTGGAACATTTTGTCACCAGCCGACTCCAAAATTCAGCGTTTCCCCATCTTCAGCCCAGAAAGCAGGTAGAACAACTTTTGTGATGTCTTTCAGATGCCTACCAAGGTAGTGTAAAAACTACTAAGACAACTCCTGTCTGGCACCTTCCCCGGTGGAGTTGTGCATGGGGTGTTTGGAACATTTTGTCACCGGCCAAGTCCAAAATTCAGCGATTCCCCATCTCAGCCCAGAAAGCAGGTAGAACAACTTTTGTGGTGTCTTTCAGCTGCCTACCAAGGTAGTGTAAAAACTACCAGGAGAACTCCTGTCTGGCACCTTCCCCGGTGGAGTTGTGCATGGGGTGTGTTTGGAACATTTTGTCACCGGCCGAGTCCAAAATTCAGCGGTTCCCCATCTCAGCCCAGAAAGCAGGTAGAACAACTTTTGTCGTGTCTTTCAGATGCCTACCAAGGTAGTGTAAAAACTACCAGGAGAACTCCTGTCTGGCACCTTCCCCGGTGGAGTTGTGCATGGGGTGTGTTTGGAACATTTTGTCACCAGCCGAGTCCAAAATTCAGCGTTTCCCCATCTCAGCCCAGAAAGCAGGTAGAACAACTTTTGTGGTGCCTTTCAGCTGCCTACCAAGGTAGTGTAAAAACTACCAAGAGAACTCCTGTCTGGCACCTTCCCCGGTGGAATTGTGCATGGGGTGTGTTTGGAACATTTTGTCACCGGCCGACTCCAAAATTCAGCGGTTCCCCATCTCAGCCCAGAAAGCAGGAAGAACAACTTTTGTGGTGCCTTTCAAATGCCTACCAAGGTAGTGTAAAAACTACCAGGAGAACTCCTGTCTGGCACCTTCCCCGGTGGAGTTTTGCATGGGGTGTGTTTGGAACATTTTGTCACCGGCCGAGTCCACAATTCAGCGGTTCCCCATCTCAGCCCAGAAAGCAGGAAGAACAACTTTTGTGGTGCCTTTCAAATGCCTACCAAGGTAGTGTAAAAACTACCAGGAGAACTCCTGTCTGGCACCTTCCCCGGTGGAGTTGTGCATGGGGTGTGTTTGGAACATTTTGTCACCAGCCGACTCCAAAATTCAGCGTTTCCCCATCTCAGCCCAGAAAGCAGGTAGAACAACTTTTGTGGTGTCTTTCAGATGCCTACCAAGGTAGTGTAAAAACTACCAAGAGAACTCCTGTCTGGCACCTTCCCCGGTGGAGTTGTGCATGGGGTGTGTTTGGAACATTTTGTCAACGGCCGAGTCCAAAATTCAGCGGTTCCCCATCTCAGCCCAGAAAGCAGGTAGAACAACTTTTGTGGTGTCTTTCAGATGCCTACCGGAGCAATGTAAACACTACCAGGAGAACTCCTGTCTGGCACCTTCCCCGGTGGAGTTTTGCATGGGGTGTGTTTGGAACATTTTGTCACCGGCCGAGTCCAAAATTCAGCGATTCCCCATCTCAGCCCACAAAGCAGGTAGAACAACTTTTGTGGTGTCTTTCAGATGCCTACCAAGGTAGTGTAAAAACTACCAAGAGAACTCCTGTCTGGCACCTTCCCCGGTGGAGTTGTGCATGGGGTGTGTTTGGAACATTTTGTCACCGGCCGACTCCAAAATTCAGCGGTTCCCCATCTCAGCCCAGAAAGCAGGAAGAACAACTTTTGTGGTGCCTTTCAGCTGCCTACCAAGGTAGTGTAAAAACTACCAGGAGAACTCCTGTCTGGCACCTTCCCCGGTGGAGTTGTGCATGGGGTGTGTTTGGAACATTTTGTCACCAGCCGAGTCCAAAATTCAGCGGTTCCCCATCTCAGCCCAGAAAGCAGGTAGAACAACTTTTGTGGTGCCTTTCAGCTGCCTACCAAGGTAGTGTAAAAACTACCAGGAGAACTCCTGTCTGGCACCTTCCCCGGTGGAGTTGTGCATGGGGTGTGTTTGGAACATTTTGTCACCAGCCGACTCCAAAATTCAGCGTTTCCCCATCTCAGCCCAGAAAGCAGGTAGAACAACTTTTGTGATGTCTTTCAGATGCCTACCAAGGTAGTGTAAAAACTACTAAGACAACTCCTGTCTGGCACCTTCCCCGGTGGAGTTGTGCATGGGGTGTTTGGAACATTTTGTCACCGGCCGAGTCCAAAATTCAGCGATTCCCCATCTCAGCCCAGAAAGCAGGTAGAACAACTTTTGTGGTGTCTTTCAGATGCCTACCAAGGTAGTGTAAAAACTACCAGGAGAACTCCTGTCTGGCACCTTCCGTGGTGGAGTTGTGCATGGGGTGTGTTTGGAACATTTTGTCACCAGCCGACTCCAAAATTCAGCGGTTCCCCATCTCAGCCCAGAAAGCAGGTAGAACAACTTTTGTGGTGCCTTTCAGCTGCCTACCAAGGTAGTGTAAAAACTACCAAGAGAACTCCTGTCTGGCACCTTCCCCGGTGGAGTTGTGCATGGGGTGTGTTTGGAACATTTTGTCACCGGCCGAGTCCAAAATTCAGCGGTTCCCCATCTCAGCCCAGAAAGCAGGTAGAACAACTTTTGTGGTGTCTTTCAGATGCCTACCAAGGTAGTGTAAAAACTACCAGGAGAACTCCTGTCTGGCACCTTCCCCGGTGGAGTTGTGCATGGGGTGTGTTTGGAACATTTTGTCACCGGCCGACTCCAAAATTCAGCGGTTCCCCATCTCAGCCCACAAAGCAGGTAGAACAACTTTTGTGGTGTCTTTCAGATGCCTACCAAGGTAGTGTAAAAACTACCAGGAGAACTCGTTTCTGGCACCTTCCCCGGTGGAGTTTTGCATGGGGTGTGTTTGGAACATTTTGTCACCAGCCGACTCCAAAATTCAGCGATTCCCCATCTCAGCCCAGAAAGCAGGTAGAACAACTTTTGTGGTGTCTTTCAGATGCCTACCGGAGCAATGTAAAAACTACCAGGAGAACTCCTGTCTGGCACCTTCCCCGGTGGAGTTGTGCATGGGGTGTGTTTGGAACATTTTGTCACCGGCCGACTCCAAAATTCAGCGATTCCCCATCTCAGCCCACAAAGCAGGTAGAACAACTTTTGTGGTGTCTTTCAGATGCCTACCAAGGTAGTGTAAAAACTACCAGGAGAACTCCTGTCTGGCACCTTCCCCGGTGGAGTTGTGCATGGGGTGTGTTTGGAACATTTTGTCACCGGCCGAGTCCAAAATTCAGCGGTTCCCCATCTCAGCCCAGAAAGCAGGTAGAACAACTTTTGTCGTGCCTTTCAGCTGCCTACCAAGGTAGTGTAAAAACTACCAAGAGAACTCCTGTCTGGCACCTTCCCCGGTGGAGTTGTGCATGGGGTGTGTTTGGAACATTTTGTCACCGGCCGACTCCAAAATTCAGCGGTTCCCCATCTCAGCCCAGAAAGCAGGAAGAACAACTTTTGTGGTGCCTTTCAGCTGCCTACCAAGGTAGTGTAAAAACTACCAGGAGAACTCCTGTCTGGCACCTTCCCCGGTGGAGTTGTGCATGGGGTGTGTTTGGAACATTTTGTCACCAGCCGAGTCCAAAATTCAGCGGTTCCCCATCTCAGCCCAGAAAGCAGGTAGAACAACTTTTGTGGTCCCTTTCAGCTGCCTACCAAGGTAGTGTAAAAACTACCAGGAGAACTCCTGTCTGGCACCTTCCCCGGTGGAGTTGTGCATGGGGTGTGTTTGGAACATTTTGTCACCGGCCGACTCCAAAATTCAGCGATTCCCCATCTCAGCCCAGAAAGCAGGTAGAACAACTTTTGTGGTGTCTTTCAGATGCCTACCGGAGCAATGTAAAAACTACCAGGAGAACTCCTGTCTGGCACCTTCCCCGGTGGAGTTTTGCATGGGGTGTGTTTGGAACATTTTGTCACCGGCCGAGTCCAAAATTCAGCGGTTCCCCATCTCAGCCCAGAAAGCAGGAAGAACAACTTTTGTGGTGTCTTTCAGCTGCCTACCAAGGTAGTGTAAAAACTACCAGGAGAACTCCTGTCTGGCACCTTCCCCGGTGGAGTTGTGCATGGGGTGTGTTTGGAACATTTTGTCACCAGCCGAGTCCAAAATTCAGCGTTTCCCCATCTCAGCCCAGAAAGCAGGTAGAACAACTTTTGTGGTGTCTTTCAGATGCCTACCAAGGTAGTGTAAAAACTATTAAGAGAACTCCTGTCTGGCACCTTCCCCGGTGGAGTTGTGCATGGGGTGTGTTTGGAACATTTTGTCACCGGCCGAGTCCAAAATTCAGCGTTTCCCCATCTCAGCCCAGAAAGCAGGTAGAACAACTTTTGTGGTGTCTTTCAGATGCCTACCAAGGTAGTGTAAAAACTATCAAGAGAACTCTTGTCTGGCACCTTCCCCGGTGGAGTTGTGCATGGGGTGTGTTTGGAACATTTTGTCACCGGCCGACTCTAAAATTCAGCGGTTCCCCATCTCAGCCCAGAAAGAAGGTAGAACGAGTTTTGTGGTGTCTTTGAGGTGCCTACCAGAGCAATGTAAAATCTATCAAGAAAACTCCTGTCTGGCACCTTCCCCGGTGGAGTCGTGCATGGGGTGTGTTTGGAACATTTTGTCACCAGCCGCTCCATAATTCAGCTGTTCCTCATCTCAGCCCAGAAAGCAGGTAGAACAACTTTTGTGGTGCCTTTCAGATGCCTACCAAGGTAGTGTAAAATCTACCAAGAGAACTCCTGTCTGGCACCTTCCCCGGTGGAGTTGTGCATGGGGTGTGTTTGGAACATTTTGTCACCAGCCGAGTCCAAAATTCAGCGTTTCCCCATCTCAGCCCAGAAAGCAGGTAGAACAACTTTTGTGGTGCCTTTCAGCTGCCTACCAAGGTAGTGTAAAAACTACCAAGAGAACTCCTGTCTGGCACCTTCCGTGGTGGAGTTGTGCATGGGGTGTGTTTGGAACATTTTGTCACCGGCCGAGTCCAAAATTCAGCGATTCCCCATCTCAGCCCAGAAAGCAGGTAGAACAACTTTTGTGGTGTCTTTCAGATGCCTACCAAGGTAGTGTAAAAACTACCAAGAGAACTCCTGTCTGGCACCTTCCCCGGTGGAGTTGTGCATGGGGTGTGTTTGGAACATTTTGTCACCGGCCGACTCCAAAATTCAGCGGTTCCCCATCTCAGCCCAGAAAGCAGGTAGAACAACTTTTGTGGTCCCTTTCAGCTGCCTACCAAGGTAGTGTAAAAACTACCAGGAGAACTCCTGTCTGGCACCTTCCCCGGTGGAGTTGTGCATGGGGTGTGTTTGGAACATTTTGTCACCAGCCGAGTCCAAAATTCAGCGTTTCCCCATCTCAGCCCAGAAAGCAGGTAGAACAACTTTTGTGGTGTCTTTCAGATGCCTACCAAGGTAGTGTAAAAACTATTAAGAGAACTCCTGTCTGGCACCTTCCCCGGTGGAGTTGTGCATGGGGTGTGTTTGGAACATTTTGTCACCGGCCGAGTCCAAAATTCAGCGTTTCCCCATCTCAGCCCAGAAAGCAGGTAGAACAACTTCTGTGGTGTCTTTCAGATGCCTACCAAGGTAGTGTAAAAACTATCAAGAGAACTCTTGTCTGGCACCTTCCCCGGTGGAGTTGTGCATGGGGTGTGTTTGGAACATTTTGTCACCAGCCGACTCTAAAATTCAGCGGTTCCCCATCTCAGCCCAGAAAGCAGGTAGAACAACTTTTGTGGTGTCTTTGAGGTGCCTACCAGAGCAATGTAAAATCTATCAAGAAAACTCCTGTCTGGCACCTTCCCCGGTGGAGTTGTGCATGGGGTGTGTTTGGAACATTTTGTCACAAGCCAACTCCAAAATTCAGCGGTTCCCCATCTCAGCCCAGAAAGCAGGTAGAACAACTTTTGTGGTGCCTTTCAGCTGCCTACCGGAGCAATGTAAAACCTACCAACAGAATTCGTTCCTGGCACATTCGCTAGTGGAGTTGTGCATGGGGTGTATTTATTAAAATTTTGTACACCAGCCGAGTCCAAAATTCAGCTGTTCCCCATCTCAGCCCAGAAAGCAGGTAGAACAACTTTTGTGGTGTCTTTCAGATGCCTACCAAGGTAGTGTAAAAACTATTAAGAGAACTCCTGTCTGGCACCTTCCCCGGTGGAGTTGTGCATGGGGTGTCTTTGGAACATTTTGTCACCGGCCGACTCCAAAATTCAGCTGTTCCCCATCTCAGCCCAGAAAGCAGGTAGAACGAGTTTTGTGGTGTCTTTGAGGTGCCTACCAGAGCAATGTAAAATCTATCAAGAAAACTCCTGTCTGGCACCTTCCCCGGTGGAGTTGTGCATGGGGTGTCTGTGGAACATTTTGTCACCGGCCGACTCCAAAATTCAGCGGTTCCCCATCTCAGCCCAGAAAGCAGGTAGAACAAGTTTTCTGGTGCCTTTCAGATGCCTACCAAGGTAGTGTAAAAACTATCAAGACAACTCTTGTCTGTCACCTTCCCCGGTGGAGTTGTGCATAGGGTGTGTTTGGAACATTTTGTCACCAGCCGACTCCAAAATTCAGCGGTTCCCCATCTCAGCCCAGAAAGCAGGTAGAACAACTTTTGTGGTGCCTTTCAGGTGCCTACCAAGGTAGTGTAAAAACTATCAAGAGAACTCTTGTCTGGCACCTTCCCCGGTGGAGTTGTGCAGGGGGTGTGTTTGGAACATTTTGTCACCAGCGGAGTCCAAAATTCAGCGGTTCCCCATCTCAGCCCAGAAAGCAGGTAGAACAACTTTTGTGGTGTCTTTCAGATGCCTACCGGAGCAATGTAAAAACTACCATAACTCCTGTCTGGCACCTTCCGTGGTGGAGTTGTGCAGGGGGTGTGTTTGGAACATTTTGTCACCAGCCGAGTCCAAAATTCAGCTGTTCCCCATCTCAGCCCAGAAAGCAGGAGGAACAACTTTTGTGGTGTCTTTCAGATGCCTACCAAGGTAGTGTAAAAACTATTAAGAGAACTCCTGTCTGGCACCTTCCCCGGTGGAGTTGTGCATGGGGTGTCTGTGGAACATTTTGTCACCGGCCGACTCCAAAATTCAGCTGTTCCCCATCTCAGCCCAGAAAGCAGGTAGAACAACTTTTGTGGTGTCTTTCAGATGCCTACCGGAGCAATGTAAAAACTACCAGGAGAACTCCTGTCTGGCACCTTCCCCGGTGGAGTTGTGCATGGGGTGTGTTTGGAACATTTTGTCACCAGCCGACTCCAAAATTCATCTGTTCCCCATCTCAGCCCAGAAAGCAGGTAGAACAACTTTTGTGGTGTCTTTCAGATGTCTACCAAGGTAGTGTAAAAACTACTAAGAGAACTCCTGTCTGGCACCTTCCGTGGTGGAGTTGTGCATGGGGTGTGTTTGGAACATTTTGTCACCGGCCGACTCCAAAATTCAGCGATTCCCCATCTCAGCCCACAAAGCAGGTACAACTTCTTTTCTTGTGCCTTTCAGCTGCCTACCAAGGTAGTGTAAAAACTACCAACAGAATTCGTTCCTGGCACCTTCCCCGGTGGAGTTGTGCATGGGGTGTCTGTGGAACATTTTGTCAGCAGCCGACTCCAAAATTCAGCGATTCCCCATCTCAGCCCAGAAAGCAGGTAGAACAACTTTGTGGTGTCTTTCAGATGCCTACCGGAGCAATGTAAAAACTACCAGGAGAACTCCTGTCTGGCACCTTCCGTGGTGGAGTTGTGCAGGGGGTGTGTTTGGAACATTTTGTCACCAGCCGAGTCCAAAATTCAGCTGTTCCCCATCTCAGCCCAGAAAGCAGGAAGAACAACTTTTGTGGTGTCTTTCAGATGCCTACCAAGGTAGTGTAAAAACTATTAAGAGAACTCCTGTCTGGCACCTTCCCCGGTGGAGTTGTGCATGGGGTGTCTTTGGAACATTTTGTCACCGGCCGACTCCAAAATTCAGCTGTTCCCCATCTCAGCCCAGAAAGCAGGTAGAAGGAGTTTTGTGGTGTCTTTCAGCTGCCTACCAAGGTAGTGTAAAAACTACCAGGAGAACTCCTGTCTGGCACCTTCCCCGGTGGAGTTGTGCATGGGGTGTGTTTGGAACATTTTGCCACCAGCCGACTCCAAAATTCAGCTGTTCCCCATCTCAGCCCAGAAAGCAGGTAGAACAACTTTTGTGGTGTCTTTCAGGTGCCTACCGGAGCAATGTAAAAACTACCAGGAGAACTCCTGTCTGGCACCTTCCCCGGTGGAGTTGTGCAGGGGGTGTGTTTGGAACATTTTGTCACCAGCCGACTCCAAAATTCAGCGGTTCCCCATCTCAGCCCAGAAAGCAGGTAGAACAACTTTTGTGGTGTCTTTCAGGTGCCTACCAAGGTAGTGTAAAAACTACCAACAGAATTCGTTCCTGGCACCTTCCCCGGTGGAGTTGTGCATGGGGTGTCTGTGGAACATTTTGTCACCGGCCGACTCCAAAATTCAGCAGTTCCCCATCTCAGCCCAGAAAGCAGGTAGAACAAGTTTTCTGGTGCCTTTCAGCTGCCTACCAAGGTAGTGTAAAAACTATCAAGAGAACTCTTGTCTGGCACCTTCCCCGGTGGAGTTGTGCATAGGGTGTGTTTGGAACATTTTGTCACCAGCCGAGTCCAAAATTCAGCGTTTCCCCATCTCAGCCCAGAAAGCAGGTAGAACAACTTTTGTGGTGTCTTTCAGATGCCTACCAAGGTAGTGTAAAAACTAGCAACAGAACTCCTTTCTGGCACCTTCCCCGGTGGAGTTGTGCATGGGGTGTCTTTGGAACATTTTGTCACCGGCCGACTCCAAAATTCAGCGGTTCCCCATCTCAGCCCAGAAAGCAGGTAGAACAACTTTTGTGGTGTCTTTCAGGTGCCTACCAAGGTAGTGTAAAAACTACTAAGAGAACTCCTGTCTGGCACCTTCCCCGGTGGAGTTGTGCATGGGGTGTGTTTGGAACATTTTGTCACCAGCCGACTCCAAAATTCAGGGGTTCCCCATCTCAGCCCACAAAGCAGGTAGAACAACTTTTGTGGTCCCTTTCAGCTGCCTACCAAGGTAGTGTAAAAACTACCAACAGAATTCGTTCCTGGCACCTTCCCCGGTGGAGTTGTGCATGGGGTGTCTGTGGAACATTTTGTCACCGGCCGACTCCAAAATTCAGCGGTTCCCCATCTCAGCCCAGAAAGCAGGAAGAACAACTTTTGTGGTGTCTTTCAGGTGCCTACCAAGGTAGTGTAAAAACTATCAAGAGAACTCCTGTCTGGCACCTTCCCCGGTGGAGTTGTGCAGGGGGTGTGTTTGGAACATTTTGTCACCAGCGGAGTCCAAAATTCAGCGTTTCCCCATCTCAGCCCAGAAAGCAGGTAGAACAACTTTTGTGGTGTCTTTCAATGCCTACCGGAGCAATGTAAAAACTACCAGGAGAACTCTTGTCTGGCACCTTCCCCGGTGGAGTTGTGCATAGGGTGTGTTTGGAACATTTTGTCACCAGCCGAGTCCAAAATTCAGCGGTTCCCCATCTCAGCCCAGAAAGCAGGTAGAACAACTTTTGTGGTGTCTTTCAGATGCCTACCAAGGTAGTGTAAAAACTAGCAACAGAACTCCTTTCTGGCACCTTCCCCGGTGGAGTTGTGCATGGGGTGTCTTTGGAACATTTTGTCACCGGCCGACTCCAAAATTCAGCGGTTCCCCATCTCAGCCCAGAAAGCAGGTAGAACAACTTTTGTGGTGTCTTTCAGGTGCCTACCAAGGTAGTGTAAAAACTACTAAGAGAACTCCTGTCTGGCACCTTCCCCGGTGGAGTTGTGCAGGGGGTGTGTTTGGAACATTTTGTCACCAGCCGACTCCAAAATTCAGGGGTTCCCCATCTCAGCCCAGAAAGCAGGTAGAACAACTTTTGTGGTCCCTTTCAGCTGCCTACCAAGGTAGTGTAAAAACTACCAACAGAATTCGTTCCTGGCACCTTCCCCGGTGGAGTTGTGCATGGGGTGTCTGTGGAACATTTTGTCACCGGCCGACTCCAAAATTCAGCGGTTCCCCATCTCAGCCCAGAAAGCAGGAAGAACAACTTTTGTGGTGTCTTTCAGGTGCCTACCAAGGTAGTGTAAAAACTATCAAGAGAACTCCTGTCTGGCACCTTCCCCGGTGGAGTTGTGCAGGGGGTGTGTTTGGAACATTTTGTCACCAGCGGAGTCCAAAATTCAGCGTTTCCCCATCTCAGCCCAGAAAGCAGGTAGAACAACTTTTGTGGTGTCTTTCAGATGCCTACCGGAGCAATGTAAAAACTACCAGGAGAACTCCTGTCTGGCACCTTCCGTGGTGGAGTTGTGCAGGGGGTGTGTTTGGAACATTTTGTCACCAGCCGAGTCCAAAATTCAGCGGTTCCCCATCTCAGCCCAGAAAGCAGGAAGAACAACTTTTGTGGTGTCTTTCAGATGCCTACTAAGGTAGTGTAAAAACTATTAAGAGAACTCCTGTCTGGCACCTTCCCCGGTGGAGTTTTGCATGGGGTGTGTTTGGAACATTTTGTCACCGGCCGACTCCAAAATTCAGCTGTTCCCCATCTCAGCCCAGAAAGCAGGTAGAACAAGTTTTGTGGTGTCTTTGAGGTGCCTACCAGAGCAATGTAAAATCTATCAAGAAAACTCCTGTCTGGCACCTTCCCCGGTGGAGTTGTGCATGGGGTGTGTTTGGAACATTTTGTCACCAGCCGAGTCCAAAATTCAGCGTTTCCCCATCTCAGCCCAGAAAGCAGGTAGAACAACTTTTGTGGTGCCTTTCAGATGCCTACCAAGGTAGTGTAAAAACTATTAAGAGAACTCCTGTCTGGCACCTTCCCCGGTGGAGTTGTGCATGGGGTGTGTTTGGAACATTTTGTCACCGGCCGAGTCCAAAATTCAGCGTTTCCCCATCTCAGCCCAGAAAGCAGGTAGAACAACTTCTGTGGTGTCTTTCAGATGCCTACCAAGGTAGTGTAAAAACTATCAAGAGAACTCTTGTCTGGCACCTTCCCCGGTGGAGTTGTGCATGGGGTGTGTTTGGAACATTTTGTCACCAGCCGACTCCAAAATTCAGCGGTTCCCCATCTCAGCCCAGAAAGCAGGTAGAACAAGTTTTCTGGTGCCTTTCAGCTGCCTACCAAGGTAGTGTAAAAACTACCAGGAGAACTCCTGCCTGGCACCTTCCCCGGTGGAGTTGTGCATAGGGTGTGTTTGGAACATTTTGTCACCAGCCGAGTCCAAAATTCAGCGGTTCCCCATCTCAGCCCAGAAAGCAGGTAGAACAACTTTTGTGGTGTCTTTCAGATGCCTACCAAGGTAGTGTAAAAACTAGCAACAGAACTCCTTTCTGGCACCTTCCCCGGTGGAGTTGTGCATGGGGTGTGTTTGGAACATTTTGTCACCGGCCGACTCCAAAATTCAGCGGTTCCCCATCTCAGCCCAGAAAGCAGGTAGAACAACTTTTGTGGTATCTTTCAGATGCCTACCGGAGCAATGTAAAAACTACCAGGAGAACTCCTGTCTGGCACCTTCCCCGGTGGAGTTGTGCAGGGGGTGTGTTTGGAACATTTTGTCACCAGCGGAGTCCAAAATTCAGCTGTTCCCCATCTCAGCCCACAAAGCAGGTACAACAACTTTTCTTGTGCCTTGCAGCTGCCTACTAAGGTAGTGTAAAAACTACCAACAGAATTCGTTCCTGGCACCTTCCCCGGTGGAGTTATGCATGGGGTGTCTGTGGAACATTTTGTCACCGGCCGACTCCAAAATTCAGCGGTTCCCCATCTCAGCCCAGAAAGCAGGTAGAACAACTTTTGTGGTGTCTTTCAGGTGCCTACCAAGGTAGTGTAAAAACTATCAAGAGAACTCTTGTCTGGCACCTTCCCCGGTGGAGTTGTGCATGGGGTGTGTTTGGAACATTTTGTCACCAGCCGAGTCCAAAATTCAGCGTTTCCCCATCTCAGCCCAGAAAGCAGGTAGAACAACTTTTGTGGTGTCTTTCAGATGCCTACCAAGGTAGTGTAAAAACTACCAAGAGAACTCCTGTCTGGCACCTTCCCCGGTGGAGTTGTGCATGGGGTGTGTTTGGAACATTTTGTCACCAGCCGACTCCAAAATTCAGCGATTCCCCATCTCAGCCCAGAAAGCAGGTAGAACAACTTTTGTGGTGTCTTTCAGATGCCTACCGGAGCAATGTAAAAACTACCAGGAGAACTCCTGTCTGGCACCTTCCCCGGTGGAGTTGTGCATGGGGTGTGTTTGGAACATTTTGTCACCGGCCGACTCCAAAATTCAGCGGTTCCCCATCTCAGCCCAGAAAGCAGGAAGAACAACTTTTGTGGTGCCTTTCAGCTGCCTACCAAGGTAGTGTAAAAACTACCAAGAGAACTCCTGTCTGGCACCTTCCCCGGTGGAGTTGTGCATGGGGTGTGTTTGGAACATTTTGTCACCGGCCGACTCCAAAATTCTGCGGTTCCCCATCTCAGCCCAGAAAGCAGGAAGAACAACTTTTGTGGTGCCTTTCAGCTGCCTACTAAGGTAGTGTAAAAACTACCAGGAGAACTCCTGTCTGGCACCTTCCCCGGTGGAGTTGTGCATGGGGTGTGTTTGGAACATTTTGTCACCAGCCGACTCCAAAATTCAGCGGTTCCCCATCTCAGCCCAGAAAGCAGGTAGAACAACTTTTGTGGTCCCTTTCAGCTGCCTACCAAGGTAGTGTAAAAACTACCAGGAGAACTCCTGTCTGGCACCTTCCCCGGTGGAGTTGTGCATGGGGTGTGTTTGGAACATTTTGTCACCAGCCGACTCCAAAATTCAGCGTTTCCCCATCTCAGCCCAGAAAGCAGGTAGAACAACTTTTGTGATGTCTTTCAGATGCCTACCAAGGTAGTGTAAAAACTACTAAGACAACTCCTGTCTGGCACCTTCCCCGGTGGAGTTGTGCATGGGGTGTTTGGAACATTTTGTCACCGGCCGAGTCCAAAATTCAGCGATTCCCCATCTCAGCCCAGAAAGCAGGTAGAACAACTTTTGTGGTGTCTTTTAGATGCCTACCGGAGCAATGTAAAAACTACCAGGAGAACTCCTGCCTGGCACCTTCCCCGGTGGAGTTGTGCAGGGGGTGTGTTTGGAACATTTTGTCACCAGCCGACTCCAAAATTCAGCTGTTCCCCATCTCAGCCCAGAAAGCAGGTAGAACAACTTTTCTTGTGCCTTGCAGCTGCCTACCAAGGTAGTGTAAAAACTACCAACAGAATTCGTTCCTGGCACCTTCCCCGGTGGAGTTGTGCATGGGGTGTCTGTGGAACATTTTGTCACCGGCCGACTCCAAAATTCAGCAGTTCCCCATCTCAGCCCAGAAAGCAGGTAGAACAAGTTTTCTGGTGCCTTTCAGCTGCCTACCAAGGTAGTGTAAAAACTACCAGGAGAACTCCTGCCTGGCACCTTCCCCGGTGGAGTTGTGCATAGGGTGTGTTTGGAACATTTTGTCACCAGCCGAGTCCAAAATTCAGCGTTTCCCCATCTCAGCCCAGAAAGCAGGTAGAACAACTTTTGTGGTGTCTTTCAGATGCCTACCAAGGTAGTGTAAAAACTAGCAACAGAACTCCTTTCTGGCACCTTCCCCGGTGGAGTTGTGCATGGGGTGTCTTTGGAACATTTTGTCACCGGCCGACTCCAAAATTCAGCGGTTCCCCATCTCAGCCCAGAAAGCAGGTAGAACAACTTTTGTGGTGTCTTTCAGGTGCCTACCAAGGTAGTGTAAAAACTACTAAGAGAACTCCTGTCTGGCACCTTCCCCGGTGGAGTTGTGCAGGGGGTGTGTTTGGAACATTTTGTCACCAGCCGACTCCAAAATTCAGGGGTTCCCCATCTCAGCCCACAAAGCAGGTAGAACAACTTTTGTGGTCCCTTTCAGCTGCCTACCAAGGTAGTGTAAAAACTACCAACAGAATTCGTTCCTGGCACCTTCCCCGGTGGAGTTGTGCATGGGGTGTCTGTGGAACATTTTGTCACCGGCCGACTCCAAAATTCAGCGGTTCCCCATCTCAGCCCAGAAAGCAGGAAGAACAACTTTTGTGGTGTCTTTCAGGTGCCTACCAAGGTAGTGTAAAAACTATCAAGAGAACTCCTGTCTGGCACCTTCCCCGGTGGAGTTGTGCAGGGGGTGTGTTTGGAACATTTTGTCACCAGCGGAGTCCAAAATTCAGCGTTTCCCCATCTCAGCCCAGAAAGCAGGTAGAACAACTTTTGTGGTGTCTTTCAGATGCCTACCGGAGCAATGTAAAAACTACCAGGAGAACTCCTGTCTGGCACCTTCCGTGGTGGAGTTGTGCAGGGGGTGTGTTTGGAACATTTTGTCACCAGCCGAGTCCAAAATTCAGCGGTTCCCCATCTCAGCCCAGAAAGCAGGAAGAACAACTTTTGTGGTGTCTTTCAGATGCCTACTAAGGTAGTGTAAAAACTATTAAGAGAACTCCTGTCTGGCACCTTCCCCGGTGGAGTTTTGCATGGGGTGTGTTTGGAACATTTTGTCACCGGCCGACTCCAAAATTCAGCTGTTCCCCATCTCAGCCCAGAAAGCAGGTAGAACAAGTTTTGTGGTGTCTTTGAGGTGCCTACCAGAGCAATGTAAAATCTATCAAGAAAACTCCTGTCTGGCACCTTCCCCGGTGGAGTTGTGCATGGGGTGTGTTTGGAACATTTTGCCACCAGCCGACTCCAAAATTCAGCTGTTCCTCATCTCAGCCCAGAAAGCAGGTAGAACAACTTTTGTGGTGCCTTTCAAATGCCTACCAAGGTAGTGTAAAAACTACCAGGAGAACTCCTGTCTGGCACCTTCCCCGGTGGAGTTGTGCATGGGGTGTGTTTGGAACATTTTGTCACCAGCCGTCTCCAAAATTAGCGGTTCCCCATCTCAGCCCAGAAAGCAGGTAGAACAACTTTTCTTGTGCCTTGCAGCTGCCTACCAAGGTAGTGTAAAAACTACCAACAGAATTCGTTCCTGGCACCTTCCCCGGTGGAGTTGTGCATGGGGTGTCTGTGGAACATTTTGTCACCGGCCGACTCCAAAATTCAGCAGTTCCCCATCTCAGCCCAGAAAGCAGGTAGAACAAGTTTTCTGGTGCCTTTCAGCTGCCTACCAAGGTAGTGTAAAAACTACCAGGAGAACTCCTGCCTGGCACCTTCCCCGGTGGAGTTGTGCATAGGGTGTGTTTGGAACATTTTGTCACCAGCCGAGTCCAAAATTCAGCGGTTCCCCATCTCAGCCCAGAAAGCAGGTAGAACAACTTTTGTGGTGTCTTTCAGATGCCTACCAAGGTAGTGTAAAAACTAGCAACAGAACTCCTTTCTGGCACCTTCCCCGGTGGAGTTGTGCATGGGGTGTGTTTGGAACATTTTGTCACCGGCCGACTCCAAAATTCAGCGGTTCCCCATCTCAGCCCAGAAAGCAGGTAGAACAACTTTTGTGGTATCTTTCAGATGCCTACCGGAGCAATGTAAAAACTACCAGGAGAACTCCTGTCTGGCACCTTCCCCGGTGGAGTTGTGCAGGGGGTGTGTTTGGAACATTTTGTCACCAGCGGAGTCCAAAATTCAGCTGTTCCCCATCTCAGCCCACAAAGCAGGTACAACAACTTTTCTTGTGCCTTGCAGCTGCCTACTAAGGTAGTGTAAAAACTACCAACAGAATTCGTTCCTGGCACCTTCCCCGGTGGAGTTGTGCATGGGGTGTGTTTGGAACATTTTGTCACCGGCCGACTCCAAAATTCAGCGTTTCCCCATCTCAGCCCAGAAAGCAGGTAGAACAACTTTTGTGGTGTCTTTCAGATGCCTACCAAGGTAGTGTAAAAACTACCAAGAGAACTCCTGTCTGGCACCTTCCCCGGTGGAGTTGTGCATGGGGTGTGTTTGGAACATTTTGTCACCAGCCGACTCCAAAATTCAGCGATTCCCCATCTCAGCCCAGAAAGCAGGTAGAACAACTTTTGTGGTGTCTTTCAGATGCCTACCGGAGCAATGTAAAAACTACCAGGAGAACTCCTGTCTGGCACCTTCCCCGGTGGAGTTGTGCATGGGGTGTGTTTGGAACATTTTGTCACCGGCCGACTCCAAAATTCAGCGGTTCCCCATCTCAGCCCAGAAAGCAGGAAGAACAACTTTTGTGGTGCCTTTCAGCTGCCTACCAAGGTAGTGTAAAAACTACCAAGAGAACTCCTGTCTGGCACCTTCCCCGGTGGAGTTGTGCATGGGGTGTGTTTGGAACATTTTGTCACCGGCCGACTCCAAAATTCTGCGGTTCCCCATCTCAGCCCAGAAAGCAGGAAGAACAACTTTTGTGGTGCCTTTCAGCTGCCTACTAAGGTAGTGTAAAAACTACCAGGAGAACTCCTGTCTGGCACCTTCCCCGGTGGAGTTGTGCATGGGGTGTGTTTGGAACATTTTGTCACCAGCCGAGTCCAAAATTCAGCGGTTCCCCATCTCAGCCCAGAAAGCAGGTAGAACAACTTTTGTGGTCCCTTTCAGCTGCCTACCAAGGTAGTGTAAAAACTACCAGGAGAACTCCTGTCTGGCACCTTCCCCGGTGGAGTTGTGCATGGGGTGTGTTTGGAACATTTTGTCACCAGCCGACTCCAAAATTCAGCGTTTCCCCATCTCAGCCCAGAAAGCAGGTAGAACAACTTTTGTGATGTCTTTCAGATGCCTACCAAGGTAGTGTAAAAACTACTAAGACAACTCCTGTCTGGCACCTTCCCCGGTGGAGTTGTGCATGGGGTGTTTGGAACATTTTGTCACCGGCCGAGTCCAAAATTCAGCGATTCCCCATCTCAGCCCAGAAAGCAGGTAGAACAACTTTTGTGGTGTCTTTTAGATGCCTACCGGAGCAATGTAAAAACTACCAGGAGAACTCCTGCCTGGCACCTTCCCCGGTGGAGTTGTGCAGGGGGTGTGTTTGGAACATTTTGTCACCAGCCGACTCCAAAATTCAGCTGTTCCCCATCTCAGCCCAGAAAGCAGGTAGAACAACTTTTCTTGTGCCTTGCAGCTGCCTACCAAGGTAGTGTAAAAACTACCAACAGAATTCGTTCCTGGCACCTTCCCCGGTGGAGTTGTGCATGGGGTGTGTTTGGAACATTTTGTCACCAGCCGAGTCCAAAATTCAGCGTTTCCCCATCTCAGCCCAGAAAGCAGGTAGAACAACTTTTGTGGTGCCTTTCAGCTGCCTACCAAGGTAGTGTAAAAACTACCAAGAGAACTCCTGTCTGGCACCTTCCCCGGTGGAATTGTGCATGGGGTGTGTTTGGAACATTTTGTCACCGGCCGACTCCAAAATTCAGCAGTTCCCCATCTCAGCCCAGAAAGCAGGAAGAACAACTTTTGTGGTGCCTTTCAAATGCCTACCAAGGTAGTGTAAAAACTACCAGGAGAACTCCTGTCTGGCACCTTCCCCGGTGGAGTTTTGCATGGGGTGTGTTTGGAACATTTTGTCACCGGCCGAGTCCAAAATTCAGCGGTTCCCCATCTCAGCCCAGAAAGCAGGAAGAACAACTTTTGTGGTGTCTTTCAAATGCCTACCAAGGTAGTGTAAAAACTACCAGGAGAACTCCTGTCTGGCACCTTCCCCGGTGGAGTTGTGCATGGGGTGTGTTTGGAACATTTTGTCACCAGCCGACTCCAAAATTCAGCGTTTCCCCATCTCAGCCCAGAAAGCAGGTAGAACAACTTTTGTGGTGTCTTTCAGATGCCTACCAAGGTAGTGTAAAAACTACCAAGAGAACTCCTGTCTGGCACCTTCCCCGGTGGAGTTGTGCAGGGGGTGTGTTTGGAACATTTTGTCACCAGCCGAGTCCAAAATTCAGCGGTTCCCCATCTCAGCCCAGAAAGCAGGTAGAACAACTTTTGTGGTGTCTTTCAGATGCCTACCGGAGCAATGTAAAAACTACCAGGAGAACTCCTGTCTGGCACCTTCCCCGGTGGAGTTTTGCATGGGGTGTGTTTGGAACATTTTGTCACCGGCCGAGTCCAAAATTCAGCGATTCCCCATCTCAGCCCACAAAGCAGGTAGAACAACTTTTGTGGTGTCTTTCAGCTGCCTACCAAGGTAGTGTAAAAACTACCAAGAGAACTCCTGTCTGGCACCTTCCCCGGTGGAGTTGTGCATGGGGTGTGTTTGGAACATTTTGTCACCGGCCGACTCCAAAATTCAGCGGTTCCCCATCTCAGCCCAGAAAGCAGGAAGAACAACTTTTGTGGTGCCTTTCAGCTGCCTACCAAGGTAGTGTAAAAACTACCAGGAGAACTCCTGTCTGGCACCTTCCCCGGTGGAGTTGTGCATGGGGTGTGTTTGGAACATTTTGTCACCAGCCGAGTCCAAAATTCAGCGGTTCCCCATCTCAGCCCAGAAAGCAGGTAGAACAACTTTTGTGGTGCCTTTCAGCTGCCTACCAAGGTAGTGTAAAAACTACCAGGAGAACTCCTGTCTGGCACCTTCCCCGGTGGAGTTGTGCATGGGGTGTGTTTGGAACATTTTGCCACCAGCCGACTCCAAAATTCAGCGTTTCCCCATCTCAGCCCAGAAAGCAGGTAGAACAACTTTTGTGATGTCTTTCAGATGCCTACCAAGGTAGTGTAAAAACTACTAAGACAACTCCTGTCTGGCACCTTCCCCGGTGGAGTTGTGCATGGGGTGTTTGGAACATTTTGTCACCGGCCGAGTCCAAAATTCAGCGATTCCCCATCTCAGCCCAGAAAGCAGGTAGAACAACTTTTGTGGTGTCTTTCAGATGCCTACCAAGGTAGTGTAAAAACTACCAAGAGAACTCCTGTCTGGCACCTTCCCCGGTGGAGTTGTGCATGGGGTGTGTTTGGAACATTTTGTCACCAGCCGAGTCCAAAATTCAGCGGTTCCCCATCTCAGCCCAGAAAGCAGGTAGAACAACTTTTGTGGTGCCTTTCAGCTGCCTACCAAGGTAGTGTAAAAACTACCAAGAGAACTCCTGTCTGGCACCTTCCCCGGTGGAGTTGTGCATGGGGTGTGTTTGGAACATTTTGTCACCGGCCGAGTCCAAAATTCAGCGATTCCCCATCTCAGCCCAGAAAGCAGGTAGAACAACTTTTGTGGTGTCTTTCAGATGCCTACCAAGGTAGTGTAAAAACTACCAAGAGAACTCCTGTCTGGCACCTTCCCCGGTGGAGTTGTGCATGGGGTGTGTTTGGAACATTTTGTCACCAGCCGACTCCAAAATTCAGCGGTTCCCCATCTCAGCCCAGAAAGCAGGTAGAACAACTTTTGTGGTGTCTTTCAGATGCCTACCAAGGTAGTGTAAAAACTACCAGGAGAACTCCTGTCTGGCACCTTCCCCGGTGGAGTTGTGCATGGGGTGTGTTTGGAACATTTTGTCACCAGCCGAGTCCAAAATTCAGCGATTCCCCATCTCAGCCCAGAAAGCAGGTAGAACAACTTTTGTGGTGTCTTTCAGATGCCTACCGGAGCAATGTAAAAACTACCAGAACTCCTGTCTGGCACCTTCCCCGGTGGAGTTGTGCAGGGGGTGTGTTTGGAACATTTTGTCACCAGCCGAGTCCAAAATTCAGCTGTTCCCCATCTCAGCCCAGAAAGCAGGAAGAACAACTTTTGTGGTGTCTTTCAGATGCCTACCAAGGTAGTGTAAAAACTATTAAGAGAACTCCTGTCTGGCACCTTCCCCGGTGGAGTTGTGCATGGGGTGTCTGTGGAACATTTTGTCACCGGCCGACTCCAAAATTCAGCTGTTCCCCATCTCAGCCCAGAAAGCAGGTAGAACAACTTTTGTGGTGTCTTTCAGATGCCTACCGGAGCAATGTAAAAACTACCAGGAGAACTCCTGTCTGGCACCTTCCCCGGTGGAGTTGTGCATGGGGTGTGTTTGGAACATTTTGTCACCGGCCGAGTCCAAAATTCAGCGGTTCCCCATCTCAGCCCAGAAAGCAGGTAGAACAACTTTTGTGGTCCCTTTCAGCTGCCTACCAAGGTAGTGTAAAAACTACCAGGAGAACTCCTGTCTGGCACCTTCCGTGGTGGAGTTGTGCATGGGGTGTGTTTGGAACATTTTGTCACCGGCCGACTCCAAAATTCAGCTGTTCCCCATCTCAGCCCACAAAGCAGGTACAACTTCTTTTCTTGTGCCTTTCAGCTGCCTACCAAGGTAGTGTAAAAACTACCAACAGAATTCGTTCCTGGCACCTTCCCCGGTGGAGTTGTGCATGGGGTGTGTTTGGAACATTTTGTCACCAGCCGACTCCAAAATTCAGCGATTCCCCATCTCAGCCCAGAAAGCAGGTAGAACAACTTTGTGGTGTCTTTCAGATGCCTACCGGAGCAATGTAAAAACTACCAGGAGAACTCCTGTCTGGCACCTTCCCCGGTGGAGTTGTGCATGGGGTGTGTTTGGAACATTTTGTCACCAGCCGACTCCAAAATTCAGCGGTTCCCCATCTCAGCCCACAAATCAGGTAGAACAACTTTTGTGGTGCCTTTCAGCTGCCTACCAAGGTAGTGTAAAAACTACTAAGAGAACTCCTGTCTGGCACCTTCCCCGGTGGAGTTGTGCAGGGGGTGTGTTTGGAACATTTTGTCACCAGCGGAGTCCAAAATTCAGCGTTTCCCCATCTCAGCCCAGAAAGCAGGTAGAACAACTTTTGTGGTGTCTTTCAGATGCCTACCGGAGCAATGTAAAAACTACCAGGAGAACTCCTGTCTGGCACCTTCCGTGGTGGAGTTGTGCAGGGGGTGTGTTTGGAACATTTTGTCACCAGCCGACTCCAAAATTCAGCTGTTCCCCATCTCAGCCCAGAAAGCAGGAAGAACAACTTTTGTGGTGTCTTTCAGATGCCTACCAAGGTAGTGTAAAAACTATTAAGAGAACTCCTGTCTGGCACCTTCCCCGGTGGAGTTGTGCATGGGGTGTCTTTGGAACATTTTGTCACCGGCCGACTCCAAAATTCAGCTGTTCCCCATCTCAGCCCACAAAGCAGGTAGAACGAGTTTTGTGGTGTCTTTGAGGTGCCTACCAGAGCAATGTAAAATCTATCAAGAAAACTCCTGTCTGGCACCTTCCCCGGTGGAGTTTTGCATGGGGTGTGTTTGGAACATTTTGCCACCAGCCGACTCCAAAATTCAGCTGTTCCTCATCTCAGCCCAGAAAGCAGGTAGAACAACTTTTGTGGTGTCTTTCAGGTGCCTACCGGAGCAATGTAAAAACTACCAGGAGAACTCCTGTCTGGCACCTTCCCCGGTGGAGTTGTGCAGGGGGTGTGTTTGGAACATTTTGTCACCAGCCGACTCCAAAATTCAGCGTTTCCCCATCTCAGCCCAGAAAGCAGGTAGAACAACTTTTCTTGTGCCTTGCAGCTGCCTACCAAGGTAGTGTAAAAACTACCAACAGAATTCGTTCCTGGCACCTTCCCCGGTGGAGTTGTGCATGGGGTGTCTGTGGAACATTTTGTCACCGGCCGACTCCAAAATTCAGCGGTTCCCCATCTCAGCCCAGAAAGCAGGTAGAACAAGTTTTCTGGTGCCTTTCAGCTGCCTACCAAGGTAGTGTAAAAACTATCAAGAGAACTCTTGTCTGGCACCTTCCCCGGTGGAGTTGTGCATAGGGTGTGTTTGGAACATTTTGTCACCAGCGGAGTCCAAAATTCAGCGGTTCCCCATCTCAGCCCAGAAAGCAGGTAGAACAACTTTTGTGGTGTCTTTCAGATGCCTACCAAGGTAGTGTAAAAACTAGCAACAGAACTCCTTTCTGGCACCTTCCCCGGTGGAGTTGTGCATGGGGTGTCTTTGGAACATTTTGTCACCGGCCGACTCCAAAATTCAGCGGTTCCCCATCTCAGCCCAGAAAGCAGGTAGAACAACTTTTGTGGTGTCTTTCAGGTGCCTACCAAGGTAGTGTAAAAACTACTAAGAGAACTCCTGTCTGGCACCTTCCCCGGTGGAGTTGTGCAGGGGGTGTGTTTGGAACATTTTGTCACCAGCCGAGTCCAAAATTCAGGGGTTCCCCATCTCAGCCCAGAAAGCAGGTAGAACAACTTTTGTGGTCCCTTTCAGCTGCCTACCAAGGTAGTGTAAAAACTACCAACAGAATTCGTTCCTGGCACCTTCCCCGGTGGAGTTGTGCATGGGGTGTCTGTGGAACATTTTGTCACCGGCCGACTCCAAAATTCAGCGGTTCCCCATCTCAGCCCAGAAAGCAGGAAGAACAACTTTTGTGGTGTCTTTCAGGTGCCTACCAAGGTAGTGTAAAAACTATCAAGAGAACTCCTGTCTGGCACCTTCCCCGGTGGAGTTGTGCAGGGGGTGTGTTTGGAACATTTTGTCACCAGCGGAGTCCAAAATTCAGCGGTTCCCCATCTCAGCCCAGAAAGCAGGTAGAACAACTTTTGTGGTGTCTTTCAGATGCCTACCGGAGCAATGTAAAAACTACCAGGAGAACTCCTGTCTGGCACCTTCCGTGGTGGAGTTGTGCAGGGGGTGTGTTTGGAACATTTTGTCACCAGCCGAGTCCAAAATTCAGCTGTTCCCCATCTCAGCCCAGAAAGCAGGTAGAACAACTTTTGTGGTGTCTTTCAGATGTCTACCAAGGTAGTGTAAAAACTACTAAGAGAACTCCTGTCTGGCACCTTCCGTGGTGGAGTTGTGCATGGGGTGTGTTTGGAACATTTTGTCACCGGCCGACTCCAAAATTCAGCGGTTCCCCATCTCAGCCCACAAAGCAGGTACAACTTCTTTTCTTGTGCCTTTCAGCTGCCTACCAAGGTAGTGTAAAAACTACCAACAGAATTCGTTCCTGGCACCTTCCCCGGTGGAGTTGTGCATGGGGTGTCTGTGGAACATTTTGTCAGCAGCCGACTCCAAAATTCAGCGATTCCCCATCTCAGCCCAGAAAGCAGGTAGAACAACTTTGTGGTGTCTTTCAGATGCCTACCGGAGCAATGTAAAAACTACCAGGAGAACTCCTGTCTGGCACCTTCCCCGGTGGAGTTGTGCATGGGGTGTGTTTGGAACATTTTGTCACCAGCCGACTCCAAAATTCAGCGGTTCCCCATCTCAGCCCACAAAGCAGGTAGAACAACTTTTGTGGTGCCTTTCAGCTGCCTACCAAGGTAGTGTAAAAACTACTAAGAGAACTCCTGTCTGGCACCTTCCCCGGTGGAGTTGTGCAGGGGCTGTGTTTGGAACATTTTGTCACCAGCGGAGTCCAAAATTCAGCGTTTCCCCATCTCAGCCCAGAAAGCAGGTAGAACAACTTTTGTGGTGTCTTTCAGATGCCTACCGGAGCAATGTAAAAACTACCAGGAGAACTCCTGTCTGGCACCTTCCGTGGTGGAGTTGTGCAGGGGGTGTGTTTGGAACATTTTGTCACCAGCCGAGTCCAAAATTCAGCTGTTCCCCATCTCAGCCCAGAAAGCAGGAAGAACAACTTTTGTGGTGTCTTTCAGATGCCTACCAAGGTAGTGTAAAAACTATTAAGAGAACTCCTGTCTGGCACCTTCCCCGGTGGAGTTGTGCATGGGGTGTCTTTGGAACATTTTGCCACCAGCCGACTCCAAAATTCAGCTGTTCCTCATCTCAGCCCAGAAAGCAGGTAGAACAACTTTTGTGGTGTCTTTCAGGTGCCTACCGGAGCAATGTAAAAACTACCAGGAGAACTCCTGTCTGGCACCTTCCCCGGTGGAGTTGTGCAGGGGGTGTGTTTGGAACATTTTGTCACCAGCCGACTCCAAAATTCAGCGTTTCCCCATCTCAGCCCAGAAAGCAGGTAGAACAACTTTTCTTGTGCCTTGCAGCTGCCTACCAAGGTAGTGTAAAAACTACCAAGAGAACTCCTGTCTGGCACCTTCCCCGGTGGAGTTGTGCATGGGGTGTCTGTGGAACATTTTGTCACCGGCCGACTCCAAAATTCAGCGGTTCCCCATCTCAGCCCAGAAAGCAGGTAGAACAAGTTTTCTGGTGCCTTTCAGCTGCCTACCAAGGTAGTGTAAAAACTATCAAGAGAACTCTTGTCTGGCACCTTCCCCGGTGGAGTTGTGCATAGGGTGTGTTTGGAACATTTTGTCACCAGCCGAGTCCAAAATTCAGCGGTTCCCCATCTCAGCCCAGAAAGCAGGTAGAACAACTTTTGTGGTGTCTTTCAGATGCCTACCAAGGTAGTGTAAAAACTAGCAACAGAACTCCTTTCTGGCACCTTCCCCGGTGGAGTTGTGCATGGGGTGTCTTTGGAACATTTTGTCACCGGCCGACTCCAAAATTCAGCGGTTCCCCATCTCAGCCCAGAAAGCAGGTAGAACAACTTTTGTGGTGTCTTTCAGGTGCCTACCAAGGTAGTGTAAAAACTATCAAGAGAACTCCTGTCTGGCACCTTCCCCGGTGGAGTTGTGCAGGGGGTGTGTTTGGAACATTTTGTCACCAGCGGAGTCCAAAATTCAGCGGTTCCCCATCTCAGCCCAGAAAGCAGGTAGAACAACTTTTGTGGTGTCTTTCAGATGCCTACCGGAGCAATGTAAAAACTACCAGGAGAACTCCTGTCTGGCACCTTCCGTGGTGGAGTTGTGCAGGGGGTGTGTTTGGAACATTTTGTCACCAGCCGAGTCCAAAATTCAGCTGTTCCCCATCTCAGCCCAGAAAGCAGGAAGAACAACTTTTGTGGTGTCTTTCAGATGCCTACCAAGGTAGTGTAAAAACTATTAAGAGAACTCCTGTCTGGCACCTTCCCCGGTGGAGTTGTGCATGGGGTGTCTTTGGAACATTTTGTCACCGGCCGACTCCAAAATTCAGCTGTTCCCCATCTCAGCCCAGAAAGCAGGTAGAAGGAGTTTTGTGGTGTCTTTGAGGTGCCTACCAGAGCAATGTAAAATCTATCAAGAAAACTCCTGTCTGGCACCTTCCCCGGTGGAGTTGTGCATGGGGTGTGTTTGGAACATTTTGCCACCAGCCGACTCCAAAATTCAGCTGTTCCTCATCTCAGCCCAGAAAGCAGGTAGAACAACTTTTGTGGTGCCTTTCAAATGCCTACCAAGGTAGTGTAAAAACTACCAGGAGAACTCCTGTCTGGCACCTTCCCCGGTGGAGTTGTGCAGGGGGTGTGTTTGGAACATTTTGTCACCAGCCGACTCCAAAATTCAGCGGTTCCCCATCTCAGCCCAGAAAGCAGGTAGAACAACTTTTCTTGTGCCTTGCAGCTGCCTACCAAGGTAGTGTAAAAACTACCAAGAGAACTCCTGTCTGGCACCTTCCCCGGTGGAGTTGTGCATGGGGTGTCTGTGGAACATTTTGTCACCGGCCGAGTCCAAAATTCAGCGGTTCCCCATCTCAGCCCAGAAAGCAGGTAGAACAAGTTTTCTGGTGCCTTTCAGCTGCCTACCAAGGTAGTGTAAAAACTATCAAGAGAACTCTTGTCTGGCACCTTCCCCGGTGGAGTTGTGCATAGGGTGTGTTTGGAACATTTTGTCACCGGCCGAGTCCAAAATTCAGCGGTTCCCCATCTCAGCCCAGAAAGCAGGTAGAACAACTTTTGTGGTGTCTTTCAGATGCCTACCAAGGTAGTGTAAAAACTACCAACAGAACTCCTTTCTGGCACCTTCCCCGGTGGAGTTGTGCATGGGGTCTGTTTGGAACATTTTGTCACCGGCCGACTCCAAAATTCAGCTGTTCCCCATCTCAGCCCAGAAAGCAGGTACAACAACTTTTCTTGTGCCTTGCAGCTGCCTACCAAGGTAGTGTAAAAACTACCAACAGAATTCGTTCCTGGCACCTTCCCCGGTGGAGTTATGCATGGGGTGTCTGTGGAACATTTTGTCACCGGCCGACTCCAAAATTCAGCGGTTCCCCATCTCAGCCCAGAAAGCAGGTAGAACAACTTTTGTGGTGTCTTTCAGGTGCCTACCAAGGTAGTGTAAAAACTACCAGGAGAACTCCTGTCTGGCACCTTCCCCGGTGGAGTTGTGCATGGGGTGTGTTTGGAACATTTTGTCACCGGCCGACTCCAAATTTCAGCGATTCCCCATCTCAGCCCACAAAGCAGGTAGAACAACTTTTGTGGTGTCTTTCAGATGCCTACCGGAGCAATGTAAAAACTAGCAGGAGAACTCCTGTCTGGCACCTTCCCCGGTGGAGTTTTGCATGGGGTGTGTTTGGAACATTTTGTCACCGGCCGAGTCCAAAATTCAGCGGTTCCCCATCTCAGCCCAGAAAGCAGGAAGAACAACTTTTGTGGTGCCTTTCAGCTGCCTACCAAGGTAGTGTAAAAACTACCAAGAGAACTCCTGTCTGGCACCTTCCCCGGTGGAGTTGTGCATGGGGTGTGTTTGGAACATTTTGTCACCGTCCGACTCCAAAATTCAGCGGTTCCCCATCTCAGCCCAGAAAGCAGGTAGAACAACTTTGTGGTGTCTTTCAGATGCCTACCGGAGCAATGTAAAAACTACCAGGAGAACTCCTGTCTGGCACCTTCCCCGGTGGAGTTGTGCATGGGGTGTGTTTGGAACATTTTGTCACCAGCCGACTCCAAAATTCAGCGGTTCCCCATCTCAGCCCACAAAGCAGGTAGAACAACTTTTGTGGTGCCTTTCAGCTGCCTACCAAGGTAGTGTAAAAACTACTAAGAGAACTCCTGTCTGGCACCTTCCCCGGTGGAGTTGTGCAGGGGCTGTGTTTGGAACATTTTGTCACCAGCGGAGTCCAAAATTCAGCGTTTCCCCATCTCAGCCCAGAAAGCAGGTAGAACAACTTTTGTGGTGTCTTTCAGATGCCTACCGGAGCAATGTAAAAACTACCAGGAGAACTCCTGTCTGGCACCTTCCGTGGTGGAGTTGTGCAGGGGGTGTGTTTGGAACATTTTGTCACCAGCCGAGTCCAAAATTCAGCTGTTCCCCATCTCAGCCCAGAAAGCAGGAAGAACAACTTTTGTGGTGTCTTTCAGATGCCTACCAAGGTAGTGTAAAAACTATTAAGAGAACTCCTGTCTGGCACCTTCCCCGGTGGAGTTGTGCATGGGGTGTCTTTGGAACATTTTGCCACCAGCCGACTCCAAAATTCAGCTGTTCCTCATCTCAGCCCAGAAAGCAGGTAGAACAACTTTTGTGGTGTCTTTCAGGTGCCTACCGGAGCAATGTAAAAACTACCAGGAGAACTCCTGTCTGGCACCTTCCCCGGTGGAGTTGTGCAGGGGGTGTGTTTGGAACATTTTGTCACCAGCCGACTCCAAAATTCAGCGTTTCCCCATCTCAGCCCAGAAAGCAGGTAGAACAACTTTTCTTGTGCCTTGCAGCTGCCTACCAAGGTAGTGTAAAAACTACCAAGAGAACTCCTGTCTGGCACCTTCCCCGGTGGAGTTGTGCATGGGGTGTCTGTGGAACATTTTGTCACCGGCCGACTCCAAAATTCAGCGGTTCCCCATCTCAGCCCAGAAAGCAGGTAGAACAAGTTTTCTGGTGCCTTTCAGCTGCCTACCAAGGTAGTGTAAAAACTATCAAGAGAACTCTTGTCTGGCACCTTCCCCGGTGGAGTTGTGCATAGGGTGTGTTTGGAACATTTTGTCACCAGCCGAGTCCAAAATTCAGCGGTTCCCCATCTCAGCCCAGAAAGCAGGTAGAACAACTTTTGTGGTGTCTTTCAGATGCCTACCAAGGTAGTGTAAAAACTAGCAACAGAACTCCTTTCTGGCACCTTCCCCGGTGGAGTTGTGCATGGGGTGTCTTTGGAACATTTTGTCACCGGCCGACTCCAAAATTCAGCGGTTCCCCATCTCAGCCCAGAAAGCAGGTAGAACAACTTTTGTGGTGTCTTTCAGATGCCTACCAAGGTAGTGTAAAAACTAGCAACAGAACTCCTTTCTGGCACCTTCCCCGGTGGAGTTGTGCATGGGGTGTCTTTGGAACATTTTGTCACCGGCCGACTCCAAAATTCAGCGGTTCCCCATCTCAGCCCAGAAAGCAGGTAGAACAACTTTTGTGGTGTCTTTCAGGTGCCTACCAAGGTAGTGTAAAAACTATCAAGAGAACTCCTGTCTGGCACCTTCCCCGGTGGAGTTGTGCAGGGGGTGTGTTTGGAACATTTTGTCACCAGCGGAGTCCAAAATTCAGCGGTTCCCCATCTCAGCCCAGAAAGCAGGTAGAACAACTTTTGTGGTGTCTTTCAGATGCCTACCGGAGCAATGTAAAAACTACCAGGAGAACTCCTGTCTGGCACCTTCCGTGGTGGAGTTGTGCAGGGGGTGTGTTTGGAACATTTTGTCACCAGCCGAGTCCAAAATTCAGCTGTTCCCCATCTCAGCCCAGAAAGCAGGAAGAACAACTTTTGTGGTGTCTTTCAGATGCCTACCAAGGTAGTGTAAAAACTATTAAGAGAACTCCTGTCTGGCACCTTCCCCGGTGGAGTTGTGCATGGGGTGTCTTTGGAACATTTTGTCACCGGCCGACTCCAAAATTCAGCTGTTCCTCATCTCAGCCCAGAAAGCAGGTAGAACAACTTTTGTGGTGCCTTTCAAATGCCTACCAAGGTAGTGTAAAAACTACCAGGAGAACTCCTGTCTGGCACCTTCCCCGGTGGAGTTGTGCAGGGGGGTGTGTTTGGAACATTTTGTCACCAGCCGACTCCAAAATTCAGCGGTTCCCCATCTCAGCCCAGAAAGCAGGTAGAACAACTTTTCTTGTGCCTTGCAGCTGCCTACCAAGGTAGTGTAAAAACTACCAAGAGAACTCCTGTCTGGCACCTTCCCCGGTGGAGTTGTGCATGGGGTGTCTGTGGAACATTTTGTCACCGGCCGAGTCCAAAATTCAGCGGTTCCCCATCTCAGCCCAGAAAGCAGGTAGAAACAAGTTTTCTGGTGCCTTTCAGCTGCCTACCAAGGTAGTGTAAAAACTATCAAGAGAACTCTTGTCTGGCACCTTCCCCGGTGGAGTTGTGCATAGGGTGTGTTTGGAACATTTTGTCACCGGCCGAGTCAAAATTCAGCGGTTCCCCATCTCAGCCCAGAAAGCAGGTAGAACAACTTTTGTGGTGTCTTTCAGATGCCACCAAGGTAGTGTAAAAACTACCAACAGAACTCCTTTCTGGCACCTTCCCCGGTGGAGTTGTGCATGGGGTGTGTTTGGAACATTTTGTCACCGGCCGACTCCAAAATTCAGCGGTTCCCCATCTCAGCCCAGAAAGCAGGTAGAACAACTTTTGTGGTATCTTTCAGATGCCTACCGGAGCAATGTAAAAACTACCAGGAGAACTCCTGTCTGGCACCTTCCCCGGTGGAGTTGTGCATGGGGTGTGTTTGGAACATTTTGTCACCAGCTGAGTCCAAAATTCAGCTGTTCCCCATCTCAGCCCAAAAAGCAGGTACAACAACTTTTCTTGTGCCTTGCAGCTGCCTACCAAGGTAGTGTAAAAACTACCAACAGAATTCCTTCCTGGCACCTTCCCCGGTGGAGTTATGCATGGGGTGTCTGTGGAACATTTTGTCACCGGCCGACTCCAAAATTCAGCGGTTCCCCATCTCAGCCCAGAAAGCAGGTAGAACAACTTTTGTGGTGTCTTTCAGGTGCCTACCAAGGTAGTGTAAAAACTATCAAGAGAACTCTTGTCTGGCACCTTCCCCGGTGGAGTTGTGCAGGGGGTGTGTTTGGAACATTTTGTCACCAGCGGAGTCCAAAATTCAGCGGTTCCCCATCTCAGCCCAGAAAGCAGGTAGAACAACTTTTGTGGTATCTTTCAGATGCCTACCGGAGCAATGTAAAAACTAGCAGGAGAACTCCTGTCTGGCACCTTCCCCGGTGGAGTTGTGCAGGGGGTGTGTTTGGAACATTTTGTCACCAGCCGACTCCAAAATTCAGCGGTTCCCCATCTCAGCCCAGAAAGCAGGTAGAACAACTTTTGTGGTGTCTTTCAGGTGCCTACCAAGGTAGTGTAAAAACTATTAAGAGAACTCCTGTCTGGCACCTTCCCCGGTGGAGTTGTGCATGGGGTGTCTTTGGAACATTTTGTCACCAGCCGACTCCAAAATTCAGCGGTTCCCCATCTCAGCCCAGAAAGCAGGTAGAAGGAGTTTTGTGGTGTCTTTGAGGTGCCTACCAGAGCAATGTAAAATCTATCAAGAAAACTCCTGTCTGGCACCTTCCCCGGTGGAGTTGTGCATGGGGTGTGTTTGGAACATTTTGCCACCAGCCGCTCCAAAATTCAGCTGTTCCTCATCTCTAGCCCAGAAAGCAGGTAGAACAACTTTTGTGGTGCCTTTCAGATGCCTACCAAGGTAGTGTAAAATCTACCAAGAGAACTCCTGTCTGGCACCTTCCCCGGTGGAGTTGTGCATGGGGTGTCTTTGGAACATTTTGTCACCAGCCGAGTCCAAAATTCAGCGGTTCCCCATCTCAGCCCAGAAAGCAGGTACAACAACTTTTCTTGTGCCTTTCAGCTGCCTACCGGAGCAATGTAAAAACTACCAACAGAATTCGTTCCTGGCACCTTCGCTAGTGGAGTTGTGCATGGGGTGTATTTATTAAAATTTTGTCACCAGCCGAGTCCAAAATTCAGCTGTTCCCCATCTCAGCCCACAAAGCAGGTAGAACAACTTTTGTGGTGCCTTTCAGATGCCTACCAAGGTAGTGTAAAAACTATTAAGAGAACTCCTGTCTGGCACCTTCCCCGGTGGAGTTGTGCATGGGGTGTGTTTGGAACATTTTGTCACCGGCCGAGTCCAAAATTCAGCTGTTCCCCATCTCAGCCCAGAAAGCAGGTAGAAGGAGTTTTGTGGTGTCTTTGAGTTGCCTACCAGAGCAATGTAAAATCTATCAAGAAAACTCCTGTCTGGCACCTTCCCCGGTGGAGTTGTGCATGGGGTGTGTTTGGAACATTTTGTCACCAGCCGAGTCCAAAATTCAGCGGTTCCCCATCTCAGCCCAGAAAGCAGGTACAACAACTTTTGTGGTGTCTTTTAGATGCCTACCGGAGCAATGTAAAAACTACCAGGAGAACTCCTGCCTGGCACCTTCCCCGGTGGAGTTGTGCAGGGGGTGTGTTTGGAACATTTTGTCACCAGCCGACTCCAAAATTCAGCTGTTCCCCATCTCAGCCCAGAAAGCAGGTAGAACAACTTTTCTTGTGCCTTGCAGCTGCCTACCAAGGTAGTGTAAAAACTACCAACAGAATTCGTTCCTGGCACCTTCCCCGGTGGAGTTGTGCATGGGGTGTCTGTGGAACATTTTGTCACCGGCCGACTCCAAAATTCAGCGGTTCCCCATCTCAGCCCAGAAAGCAGGTAGAACAAGTTTTCTGGTGTCTTTCAGGTGCCTACCAAGGTAGTGTAAAAACTATCAAGAGAACTCCTGTCTGGCACCTTCCCCGGTGGAGTTGTGCAGGGGGTGTGTTTGGAACATTTTGTCACCAGCGGAGTCCAAAATTCAGCGTTTCCCCATCTCAGCCCAGAAAGCAGGTAGAACAACTTTTGTGGTATCTTTCAGATGCCTACCGGAGCAATGTAAAAACTACCAGGAGAACTCCTGTCTGGCACCTTCCGTGGTGGAGTTGTGCAGGGGGTGTGTTTGGAACATTTTGTCACCAGCCGAGTCCAAAATTCAGCTGTTCCCCATCTCAGCCCAGAAAGCAGGAAGAACAACTTTTGTGGTGTCTTTCAGATGCCTACCAAGGTAGTGTAAAAACTATTAAGAGAACTCCTGTCTGGCACCTTCCCCGGTGGAGTTGTGCATGGGGTGTGTTTGGAACATTTTGTCACCGGCCGACTCCAAAATTCAGCTGTTCCCCATCTCAGCCCAGAAAGCAGGTAGAAGGAGTTTTGTGGTGTCTTTGAGGTGCCTACCAGAGCAATGTAAAATCTATCAAGAAAACTCCTGTCTGGCACCTTCCCCGGTGGAGTTGTGCATGGGGTGTGTTTGGAACATTTTGCCACCAGCCGACTCCAAAATTCAGCTGTTCCTCATCTCAGCCCAGAAAGCAGGTAGAACAACTTTTGTGGTGCCTTTCAGCTGCCTACCAAGGTAGTGTAAAATCTACCAACAGAACTCCTGTCTGGCACCTTCCCCGGTGGAGTTGTGCATGGGGTGTCTTTGGAACATTTTGTCACCAGCCGAGTCCAAAATTCAGCGGTTCCCCATCTCAGCCCAGAAAGCAGGTAGAACAACTTTTGTGGTGCCTTTCAGATGCCTACCAAGGTAGTGTAAAAACTACTAAGAGAACTCCTGTCTGGCACCTTCCCCGGTGGAGTTGTGCATGGGGTGTGTTTGGAACATTTTGTCACCAGCCGAGTCCAAAATTCAGCGGTTCCCCATCTCAGCCCAGAAAGCAGGTAGAACAACTTTTGTGGTATCTTTCAGATGCCTACCGGAGCAATGTAAAAACTACCAGGAGAACTCCTGTCTGGCACCTTCCCCGGTGGAGTTGTGCAGGGGGTGTCTTTGGAACATTTTGTCACCAGCCGACTCCAAAATTCAGCGTTTCCCCATCTCAGCCCAGAAAGCAGGTAGAACAACTTTTGTGGTGTCTTTTAGATGCCTACCAAGGTAGTGTAAAAACTACCAAGAGAACTCCTGTCTGGCACCTTCCCCGGTGGAGTTGTGCATGGGGTGTGTTTGGAACATTTTGTCACCGGCCGACTCCAAAATTCAGCGTTTCCCCATCTCAGCCCAGAAAGCAGGTAGAACAACTTTTGTGGTGTCTTTCAGATGCCTACCGGAGCAATGTAAATACTACCAGGAGAACTCCTGTCTGGCACCTTCCCCGGTGGAGTTGTGCATGGGGTGTGTTTGGAACATTTTGTCACCAGCCGACTCCAAAATTCAGCGGTTCCCCATCTCAGCCCACAAAGCAGGTAGAACAACTTTTGTGGTGCCTTTCAGCTGCCTACCAAGGTAGTGTAAAATCTATCAAGAGATCTCCTTTCTGGCACCTTCCCCGGTGGAGTTGTGCAGGGGGTGTGTTTGGAATAATTTGTCAGCAGCTGAGTCCAAAATTCAGCTCTTCCCCATCTCAGCCCAGAAAGCAGGTAGAACAACTTTTGTGGTGTCTTTCATCTGGATACCGGGGCAGTATAACTGTTAGGGTGAGGGTTGTTGTTAGGGTTGTTGTTATGGTTGTTGTTGGTGTTGTTGTTAGGGTTGTTGTTAGGGTAGGTAAGGGTTCGGTTAGGGTTAGGGTTAGGGTTGTTGTTAGGGTTAGGGTTAGGGTTAGGGTTAGGGTTGTTGTTAGGGTGGTTAGGGTTAGGGTTAGGGTTAGGGTTAGGGTTAGGGTTAGGGTTGTTGTTAGGGTTAGGGTTAGGGTTAGGGTTAGGGTTAGGGTTAGGGTTGTTAGGGTTGTTGTTAGGGTTAGGGTTGTTGTTAGGATTAGGGTTAGGGTTAGGGTTGTTGTTAGGGTTGTTGTTAGGGTTGTTTTTAGGGTTGTTGTTAGGGTTAGGGTTAGGGTTGTTGTTAGGGTTAGGGTTAGGGTTAGGGTTAGGGTTAGGGTTAGGGTTAGGGTTAGGGTTAGGGTTGTTGTTAGGGTTAGGGTTAGGGTTAGGGTTAGGGTTGTTGTTAGGGTTAGGGTTAGGGTTAGGGTTAGGGTTAGGGTTGTTGTTAGGGTTAGGGTTAGGGTTAGGGTTAGGGTTAGGGTTGTTGTTAGGGTTAGGGTTAGGGTTAGGGTTGTTGTTAGGGTTAGGGTTAGGGTTGTTGTTAGGGTTAGGGTTAGGGTTAGGGTTAGGGTTGTTGTTAGGGTTAGGGTTAGGGTTAGGGTTAGGGTTAGGGTTAGGGTTAGGGTTAGGGTTAGGGTTAGGGTTAGGGTTAGGGTTAGGGTTAGGGTTAGGGTTAGGGTTAGGGTTAGGGTTAGGGTTAGGGTTAGGGTTAGGGTTAGGGTTAGGGTTAGGGTTAGGGTTAGGGTTAGGGTTAGGGTTAGGGTTAGGGTTTAGGGTTGTTGTTAGGGTTAGGGTTAGGGTTAGGGTTAGGGTTAGGGTTAGGGTTAGGGTTAGGGTTAGGGTTAGGGTTAGGGTTAGGGTTAGGGTTAGGGTTGTTGTTAGGGTTAGGGTTAGGGTTAGGGTTAGGGTTAGGGTTAGGGTTAGGGTTAGGGTTAGGGTTAGGGTTAGGGTTAGGGTTAGGGTTAGGGTTAGGGTTGTTGTTAGGGTTAGGGTTAGGGTTAGGGTTAGGGTTAGGGTTAGGGTTAGGGTTAGGGTTAGGGTTAGGGTTAGGGTTAGGGTTAGGGTTAGGGTTAGGGTTAGGGTTAGGGTTAGGGTTAGGGTTAGGGTTAGGGTTAGGGTTAGGGTTAGGGTTAGGGTTAGGGTTGTTGTTAGGGTTAGGGTTAGGGTTGTTGTTAGGGTTAGGGTTAGGGTTAGGGTTGTTGTTAGGGTTAGGGTTAGGGTTAGGGTTAGGGTTAGGGTTAGGGTTAGGGTTAGGGTTAGGGTTAGGGTTAGGGTTAGGGTTAGGGTTAGGGTTAGGGTTAGGGTTAGGGTTAGGGTTAGGGTTAGGGTTAGGGTTAGGGTTAGGGTTAGGGTTAGGGTTAGGGTTAGGGTTAGGGTTAGGGTTAGGGTTAGGGTTAGGGTTAGGGTTAGGGTTAGGGTTAGGGTTAGGGTTAGGGTTAGGGTTGTTGTTAGGGTTAGGGTTAGGGTTAGGGTTAGGGTTAGGGTTAGGGTTAGGGTTAGGGTTAGGGTTAGGGTTAGGGTTAGGGTTGTTGTTAGGGTTAGGGTTAGGGTTAGGGTTAGGGTTAGGGTTAGGGTTAGGGTTAGGGTTAGGGTTAGGGTTAGGGTTAGGGTTAGGGTTGTTGTTAGGGTTAGGGTTAGGGTTAGGGTTAGGGTTAGGGTTAGGGTTAGGGTTAGGGTTAGGGTTAGGGTTGTTGTTAGGGTTAGGGTTAGGGTTAGGGTTAGGGTTAGGGTTAGGGTTGTTGTTAGGGTTAGGGTTAGGGTTAGGGTTAGGGTTAGGGTTAGGGTTAGGGTTAGGGTTAGGTTAGGGTTAGGGTTAGGGTTAGGGTTAGGGTTAGGGTTAGGGTTAGGGTTAGGGTTAGGGTTAGGGTTAGGGTTAGGGTTAGGGTTAGGGTTAGGGTTAGGGTTAGGGTTAGGGTTAGGGTTAGGGTTAGGGTTAGGGTTAGGGTTAGGGTTAGGGTTAGGGTTAGGGTTAGGGTTAGGGTTAGGGTTAGGGTTAGGGTTAGGGTTAGGGTTAGGGTTAGGGTTAGGGTTAGGGTTAGGGTTAGGGTTAGGGTTAGGGTTAGGGTTAGGGTTAGGGTTAGGGTTAGGGTTAGGGTTAGGGTTAGGGTTAGGGTTAGGGTTAGGGTTAGGGTTAGGGTTAGGGTTAGGGTTAGGGTTAGGGTTAGGGTTAGGGTTAGGGTTAGGGTTAGGGTTAGGGTTAGGGTTAGGGTTAGGGTTAGGGTTAGGGTTAGGGTTAGGGTTAGGGTTAGGGTTA